>NC_092770.1:62228758-62573629 GCF_047496795.1 Chiloscyllium punctatum | reverse complement strand
CCTTGGAGAGAACTGTGGGGTTGTCGTGCAATGGTTTACAAACTGATTCCAATCTCACAGCTCGTTAACTTATTGCACCCTCCCAGGCCTCAACCGTCTTAAATCAGCAGCTGCTGAGACAGTGGTGACTTATCCCGCTTCCCACCTCATCTGGGCTCTGTGTCAATATGGGAAAACAGGAATCATGACACTAGGAAAGGAGGAAAGTAAATGCTCACCTTTTCAAACCACACAGGATACCACTTAACATGATATCAACACTATGCATCACAACGACCCAGTGAGTCACTTTCCATAATAAATAATAAAAGCAAATTACTGCAGATGCTGGAATCTGAAACCAAAAGAGAAAATGCTGGAAAATGTCAGCAGGTCTGGCAGCATCTGTAAGGAGAGTAAAGAGCTGACACTTCGAGCCTGACAAAGCTTTGACAAAGGGTCAGTTAGATTCGAAATGTCAGCTCTTTTCTTTTCTTACAGGTGCAGTCAGACCTGCTGACATTTTCCAGCATTTTCTCTTTTGGAGTCACTTTCCATGCCTTAGTTAGACTGTAAGTGTCAATGAGATCTCTAATAGAGAGAGGAATCAGAGATTTTACATCATGTGGGATGTTGAGACAAAACCATAAGAGGAAGAATAATCCAAATCTCTGCAACTGTTGGGTTTTTCTTCCAATTGCTTTTACCAATTTACTTCCCTTTTCTGTACAATGTGCTGATCAATTGAAAGGCTACAATTTCCTCTTGAGGCTCTGGGATGGAAGATGAAATTCTAAACACTGATCTGATTGAAATTTTGCAATTGTGAATTGCAATAGAGTAAACCAGACTTATCATAATGCTGCCTTTCAGAATATTGGTCCAGACTGTCATTCACTGTGAAAGGTGTCCCAGCAAGAATGGACATTTCGGTGTGGGACAAGGAGTGGAATTGTAACCGAGTGAGGGTATGCAAGTTCAGCACTGGACAGGGATAAGACATAGAACTAGTTTATAACCTGGTGATTTTCACATTAGAGAAACATGCATTGAGTATTTTTTTCCAGTTGTGGACTTATATAAGTGTAGAGCTCCATAGCAATTTCTTACTCAGTTTCCCAAGATCCCAACTCAAAACAGGAGTTTCTGTATTGTTTCCAATCTGACACAGTTTCACAAAGGTCAGAATTTCATAAAGCTCCTCATTCAACAACATCTTACTGTTAGCTTGAGGAGATCCTCCCAATGCTTCAGGTAATTCCATCTGTGATCAGCTGCGTCACATTGATGAAGAGGATCTGGACTGGATTCCATTTCCAGACTGGAACGAACTTGCGGATAGTGGGGATCCACACAACAAATAATATGAACATGAGGTGACTTAACACACCTGTACAGTTCCTCCCATCTCCAGTGTAACCAGCCTCACACACACATTGGAAAGAGCCAGGGCTATTGAGGCTGAAGTGTGACAGTTATGGATTCCACTTTCACATTCATTTACATTGAGAATTTGGAAAGAGAGAGTTGACTGGAGGATTTTCAGCTTTGTGAATTGGAAACCTTTCGCTGAAACACACAGATCTAGGATTGAATCACCTGACACTTAGAGAAATCCTCAATGGACATTCTGGAATAGTCAGGAGATCCATGTTCTGGGACATTCCTCAGCCAGTGATAGTCATATTAGTCAATTTATTTTGTAACTTGGAATTTGGAGAAAAGTTTGAACTGATTGGCTGAATTAAGAAGCTAGGAAGCTGAGCAAAGTTTACAGCTTGTATCTGCAATTTCTTTCAATGTACTCACTCATACTTCAACATTTAGACATAGCTCCCCACTCTTGAACACTTTACGATTATAACCAATTCCACCCTCCCAGTGACATAGTTAGTCCCATTATGAATGATAACAACCTCTTTCTCAAAGTCAGCAAAACTAAAGAACTGATCATTGACTTCAGGAAGAATGAAGGAAGACACACCCCTGTCTACATCAACAGAGCCGAGGTGGAGAGGCCTGAGAGCATCAAGTTCCCAAGAGTAACGATAATCGACCATCAGGACATCCCACATGGATGTGACAGGCACAATAATGCCTCTCCTTCCCTAAGTGGTTCAGGAAATTCAGCATGTCCATAAGGACCCTCACTGACATTTACAGATGTACCACTGAAAACATTCTATCTGGGAGCCTAACAGCTTGGTATGGCAATGTTCTGCCAAGGACCGTAAGCAACTCCACAAAGCTGTGTGCAGAGTCCAGGCCATCACGGAAGCCAACCTCCCATCCAGGGACTTCATCTACACTTCTCAATGCCACGGAAAAGCTGCCAACATCGTCAAAGACCCCTCCCACCCAGCTAAAGCTGCCTTCCAACATCTTCTTCAGGCAGAAGATACAGAAGCTTGATCACACACACCAACAGGTTGAACAACAGCCTCTTCCCTACTCTTATTAAACTGCTGAATGGACCTCTCTAACTTCAAACAAAACAGACCCTTCAGTCCAACTCATCCATGCCAACCAGATATTCTAAATTAATCTAGTCCCATTTGCTAGCATTTGGCCCATATCCTTCTAAACCCTTCCTATCCATCTACCTACCCAGATGCCTTTTAAATATTGTAATTGTACCAGCCTCCACCACTTCCTCTGGCTGCTCTTTACATACACACACACAACTCTGCGTGAAAAAGTTGCCCCCTTTTATATCTTTTCCCCTCTCACCTTAAACCTATACCTTCCAGTTTTGGACTCCCCCACGTCAGGGGAAAAAGACCTTGTTTACTTACTTTATCCATGCCCCTCATGATTTTATAAACCTCTAAGGTCACCCCTCAGCCTCCAACACTCCAGGGAAAATAGCCCCAGCCTATTCAGCCTCTCCCTATAGCTCAAATCCTGCAACCTCAGTAACATCCTCGTAACGGTTTCCTGAGCCCTTCAAGTTTCACAACATCCTTCCTATAGCTGGGAGACCAGAATTGCAAGCAGTATTCCAACTGCGTCCGAACCAATGTCCTGTACATGACTTCTCAACTCCTTTGGCCAATAAAGGCAAGCATACCAAACCTGTATACCTGCGATTCCACTTTCAAGGCACTATGAAATGTACTCCATGTATTTTCTTTGTCCAGCAACACTCCCTAGGACCTTACCATTAAGTGTATAAGTCCTGCTAAGATGCCTTTCCAAAATGCAGCACCTCACATTTATCTGAATTAAACTGCAGCTGTCACTCCTCGACCCATCTGATCAAACCCCCATTGTACTCTGAGGGAACCTTCTTCATTGCCCACGACACCTTCAATTTTGGTGTCATCTGCAAACTTACTAACCACTTCTTATGTTCAAATCCAAATCATTTATAAAAATGATGAAAAGCAGTGGACCCAGCACCGATCCTTGTGGTGCACCACTGGTCACAGACATCCAGTATGAAAACCAACCCTCCATCACCACCCTCTGTCTTCTTCCTTTGAGCTAGTTCTGTATCCAAATGGCTAGGTCTCCCTGCATTCCATGTGATCTCACCTTGCTCACCAGTCTACCATGGGGAACCTTGTTGAATACTTTACTAAGGTCCCTATAGATCACGTCCACTGCTCTGCTATCATCAATCATCCTTGTTACTTCTTCAAAAAACTCAATAAAGTTTTTAAGACATGATTTCTCACGCACAATACCATGTTGACGATCCCTATTCAGTCCTTCCTTTCCAAACACATGTAAATCCTGTCCCTCAGGATTCCCTCCAACATCCTGCCCACCACCAATGCCAGGCTCACTGGTCTATAGTTCCCTGGCTTTTCTTTACAACTTTTCTTAAATAGTGGCACCATGTTAGCCAACCTCCAGTCATCCGGTACTTCACCTGTGGCGAATTTTGATGTTGCTTTGTATACTTCCTGTGCAGCTATAATCTTATATGCCTCAGTCTAAGGACCGTATGATTTCTATGTTCTTGTTTGCTGTGACCTGTATGTACTGCTCACAAAACAAAAAACTTTTCACTGTACTTAGGTACATGCAACTACAATATATCAAATCAAATCAGAAGTCTCATTATGTGACATGGACCGAACACCCCACATTTGATTTGCATTTCAGTCTGACAGAACATTCAAATACTCTGGAAATTTCACTAAAATCTGAAGAATAAAGTTAGAATTGGGCTGCTTTTTCATTTGACATTTACACAAACAGTTACCTGTACAATTTCTCCCATCTCCAGTGTAGCCAGCCTCACACACACATTGGAAAGAGCCGGGGCTGTTGAAACAGGAGGCTGAGCTGTGACAGTCATGGCTTCCACTTTCACATTCATTCACATCTGGGGTTAGGAATAAAGGAAGAGTTTACTGGATGATTCTCAGCTTTGTGAATCTGAAACTTTCTTCATACTCCCTTGAACCATCTAAATATTGAAGAATAACAATAATACATTCTGGACTAGGAAGGGCTAAAATGATAGAGTGCCCTCTTCTGACAGATACTGGGCCTGCCTTTTGTGGGTTGTACTTTCAAAACAGCAGGTGATTACTGCGACAGAGAACTGTGTATAGAAATGGAATGACATGCAGGCTGATTAACAGGCTGAAAGGGCTATGGTGGGAATGTATCCAGAAGGTATTGACCATCTTGTATCTGTCACAGCGATAACATCCATCCTATTTTACATCTCACTTATTCTCCATTTCAATCAAACTCATTTATGGGAACCCAGAATTCCTGGTTACCAGGAAACAGAGGTCAGTAAAGTCTCACCCCCTCCTTCTGAGTGCAGGCTGGGTACAGTCCAACAATGTGTTGACCCCATCCAACACCTGAGAGAGTTATGTTCCTTGTTGAATCCTCAACAATAATTATGAGTAGATTGTCTCATTATGCATGGAGTTATTGTCTGTTGCTGTATGTATTAATCATTGATTCTTTGCCAATGCAAACTCCAGACCACACTCCTTGATCTTATCATTCCAGAGAGGGTAGATTGTGAAAACTCTTCCCCATGGCAGATGTGTCTAAGACCAGGGGAATAAGTTTAAGGTGAGGAGTAAGCATTTTAAAGGAGATCTGAGGCAAAGTGTTTTTAACCAGAGGGTAGAAAATATATGTAAATATTTATGCCTGTGAGGGTGTTGGAGGCATATATTCCTACTGTACTTAAGCAGCATTTGGGTAAGCACTTCAAACACCAGGCCATAGTAGGCTACAGATCAAGTGCAGGCATATGGGATTAGAGTAACTTGGTGTTTGTTGGTTGGCACAGATGTGGAGCCATTTCTGTTTCTATGATGTATGACTATGACACTCCCTGATTTCATCCTTCTCTCAGTCTGGTTTGGAATGTGACACAGTCTCCAGTCTGCAATGGAAGCAGTGTGTTCAGTTCATTCCCCACTGGGTTCACTGATCCCCATCACACACCTGTACAGACAGATCCATTCCAGGTGTAGCCAGTCCCACAGGAGCATCTGAAGCTTCCGTCCTGCTGGATACAGGAGGCATTGGCTCCACACGGATTGCTCAGGCACACGTCAATCACTGCAGGTGGAAGGGAATGTGAATCATTTAGAACTTTCACAGTCCATACAAAAAAAAACAAACTACATAAGTTTTTGCCTTTTTCCTATTCCAGGATATTTCACCAATTTCCTTCATTGTTGTGTGCAATTTGCTGATCACTGGAAATAATACAAGGTTCTACCAAGATTCGGGCAAGGGAGTGATAACATCACAAAGTCCATTTCTAGCCATGGCCAACACCTTTAACTTACATATGAGGGTTATGTGAGGGCAGAATTGGACTCTGTCCTAATGGATCCATGTAATATCAGCCCCACGTCACTCACTGTCATAGCTATCCCAAGATGAAAGGACAATTCAATGAGGTACCAGCATGGATTTGTAACTGAGTCCAGGAAATAGCAACAGGAGGGACAGTGTGAGACAACAGGACACAGAGAGGACACAGGGGATTTCACAACATTGCGCCATTTGAGTTTATCTTGATAAGTTTCTCAACCCCATTCTCCCCATAACCCTTGGTCCCCTTGACAATCACAAACTATCTATCTCTGTCTTAAATATATTCAATGACCTCGCCTCCACAGCTTTGTGGCAATAAATACCATAAATTCACCACTCTCTGGCTGAAGACATTCCTCCTTATCTCTGTTCTTAAGGATTTTTTCTTTACTCTCTACTCATCATCACAAGAAAAGGGAGACCCTTCTCTGTAATGTAGTTGGTCACATAATCCAAGAGGCTCTGAAATGGTCTCCATTTCAGTCTGGAACAAATTCCAACACAGCATGGATCTAAATTACAAGAAATGCCTGAAGGAATATTGGGAAGATTCATCATCACTTACCTGTACAGTTTCTCCCATCTCCAGTGTAACCAGCCTCACACACACATTGGAAAGAGCCGGGGCTGTTGAAACAGGAGGCCGAGTTGTGACAGTCGTGCCTTCCATTTTCACATTCATTCACATCTGAGAGATTAGAAGAAAGGAAGAGCTCATTAGATGTTTCCAGCTTTGTGAATTTGAAACTTTCTGCTATGATCAGACCCAAATCTAGGATTGAACTGCTTGACTCTTAAACAAATACCTACAATACACATTCTGGAATAGGAAGGAATAAATTGTTATGGAATCTTCTTCAGACAGTGATAGCTATATTGTCAATTTATTTTGCAACTTTAAACTTGTAGAATTGTTAATGAGCTAATTGTTCAGCTTTCTAATTTAGCCATAGTTTACAGTTTGATCTGTAATCTCTTTGATGTACTCACACACACTTCAATGCTTCTCCTCACTCTCTAACATTTTGTAATTAAGTTAAAAGTCACACACCAGGTTATAGTCGAACAGGTTTATTTGGAAGTACAAGCTTTCAGAGCACTGCTCCTTCATCAGGTAGCTAGTGGAGTAGGATCATAGGACACAGAATTGATAGCAAAAGGTCATAGTGTCACATACTTTTGCAATATAATGAACAAACCCAGATTGTTGTTAAATCTGTCAACTTTTAGAATGGGCTGTGGGTTTTGATTCATTAATATGTAAATCCCACAGCTTGCTTTCAAGTCATATTCCCAGTGTAGTGGGGTCACCTGTAGTGTGACATGAACCCAGTTGAGGCCATCCCCATGGGGACTGAACTTGGCTACCAGCCTCTGCTTGGCCACTCTGTGTTGTTGCCTGTCCCGAAGTCGGCCTTGGAGATGGTCACCCGAAGATCCAAGGCCGAATGTCCCTGACTGCTTAAATGTTCCCCGACTGAGAGGGAATCTTCCCTGTCTGGCAATTGTTGCACTGTGTCCATTTATCTGTTATCCTAATGACCGCTTTGTCTCTCCAATGTACTATGTCTCAGGGCATCCTCGCCTGCAGCGTATGAGATCGACAATGTTGGCTGAGTCACATGCGTACCTGCTGTGTACATGGTGGGTGGTGTCGCACAGGTAATGGTGGCAACTATGTTGACATTCTGATATGTCTTGCAGTGGCTGCCATGACAGGTTGTATGTTGTTATGGTCAATGTTGTCCTGAAAGCCAGGCAGTTTGCTGTGAACAATGATCTGTTTAAGGTTTAGCGGTTGTTTAAAAGTGGGAAGTGGAGGCATTGGAAAGGTCTTGGTGAGGTGGTCATCCTCATTGATAATGTGTTGCAGGCTGCAAATAACATGGCATAGTTTCTCCGCTCCTGGGAATTACTGGACAATGAAGGTTACCCTATTGGTCATATCCCATGTCTGTCTCCTGAGGAGGTCATTATGGTTTCTTGCTGTGGCACATCAGAACTGACGATCGATGAGTTGAGCATCATATCTTGTTCTTATGAGGGCATCCTTCAGCACCTTCAGGTATCCATCGCGTTTCTCCTCATCTGAACAGATCCTGTGTATGTGTAGGGGTTGTCCGTAGAGGATGGCTGCTTTAATATGTTTAGGGTGGAAGCTCAAGAAGTGCAGCATTTGTGAGGTTATCCATGGGTTTTCGATAGAGTGAGGTACTAAGATGCCCATTCTTGATGGAGATGCATGTGTCCAAGAATGAGACAGATACTAAAGAGTAGACCATGCTAAATCTGTTGGTGGGATGAAACATGTTGGTATCACTGTATAGTTGTTTCAGTAACTCCTTGCCATGGGTCCAGAGGAAGAAAATGTCGTCAAAAAATCTGGTGTATAATTATCACAAATAATCCCTCCCAATGACTCAGCTAATCCCATTCTGAAGAGTTATGTCACACGGACCAATCACTGTGCCTTTGATTTACATTTCAGTCAGACAGAACCTTCAAATACAAAGGAAATATGGAGAATATTCCAAGACTGAAGTGATTATTGGGCTGATTTTTCATTAAACATATACATTGTCAGTTACCTGCACAATTCCTCCCATCTCCAGTGTAGCCAGCATCACATACACATTGGAAAGAGCCGGGGCTGTTGAAACAGGAGGCCGAGCTGTGACAGTCATGGCTTCCACTTTCACATTCATTCACATCTGGAGTTAGGAAGAAGGAAGAGTTCATTGAAGAATTCATTGGAAAATCTTCACCTTTATGAATATCAACCATTTTTGGTATATCCTTGAACCATCTGTTTATTGGAAAATATCCTGAGTTAATCCTGGGATTAGTGAGGAGAAAAATGAGTATGCTCTTTTGACAGGCACAGGCCCTGATGTTTTAAGGGTTGACATTTCCAAACATTAAATTGTTATTGACGCACTTTCATTCTACCCTTGGAGAGGATTGTGAGTTGTAGTGCAATGGTTTACAAGAGGATTACATATTTTACAGCTCATTAGCCGATTGCACCCTCCCAGGCCTCAACCATCTTAAGTCAGCAGCTGCTGGGACAGTGGTGACCCATCCCACTTCCCACCTCATCTGGGCTCTGTGTCAATATGGGAAAACAGGATTCCTCACACTGGGAAGAAGAGGAAAGTAAATCCTCACCTCCCCAACCCCCCAGTGGGATACCATTTCACATTATATCAACACATCACCCAGCAAGTCACTTTCCATGTCTTAGTTAGACTGTAAGTGTCAGTGAGATCTCCAATAGTGGGAGAAATCAGAGAGGACATTTAGACAAATGTGGATATTTAGACAAATTCACAGGTGAATCAATAGCGCAAATCTCTGCAACTGTTGGGTTTTTTTCCCACTTGCTTTTCCCAATTTTCTTCCCTCTTCTTTGCAATTTGGGGATAAATTAAAAATCTACAATTTTCTACAGAGGTCCTGTGCTAGAAAGAGGTAAAATCACAAACTGGTCTCTTCTAAACATGATGATCTGATTGAAAACTTGCATTGTGAATTGTGATGGAGTAGAATTGGATTCATTGCAATTCTCTCTTGGAATATCGGTCCATTAGTGTCACTCAGTGTTAAAGCAGTCCCAGTAAGAATGGACAATTCAATGAGGGACAGGGAGTGGAATTGTAAGGCTGAACAAGTTCAGGAATGGACAGTGTGAGACAACTGGACAGGGATAGTATAAAGAACAGATTTCTAACCACTGGTCATTTTCACATTGGAGAAAGGCACAATTTATTTTCCAATTGTGAATTTACATAAATGTAGAACTCCCTAGCAATTTCTTACTCAGTTTCCCAAGATCCCAACTCCACAGGAGTTGGTTTACAAAATTATGAGGGGCATGGATAGGATAAATAGACAAATTCTTTTCCCTGGGCTGGGGGAGTCCAGAACTAGAGAGTATAGGTTTAGGGTGAGAGGGAAAGATATAAAAGAGACCTAAGGGGCAACTTTTTCACACAGAGGGTGGTACATGTGTGGAATGAGCTGCCAGAGGAAGTGGTGGAAGCTGGTACAATTGTTTCAGAGTTTCAGAGGCATTTGGATGGATATATGAATAGGAAGGGTTTGGAGGGATATGGGCCGGGTGCTGGCAGGTGGGACTAGATTGGGTTGGGATATCTGGTCAGCATGGACGGGTTGGACAGAAGGGTCTGTTTCCATGCTGTACATCTCTATGACTCTATGACACAGTTTCACAAACATTAGGATTGCTCAAATCTCCTCAATCACCAACACGTTATTATGATAGAGAGTCATAGAAGTTTACAGAATGGATACAGGCCCTTCAGTCCCACATGTAAATGCTGCCAATCCAATAATCCAATCCCATTGCCTGAATTTGCTCTATATCCCTCCATACCTCTCCCATCCATGTACCTGTCCAAATATTACTGAAATGACAAAATTGTACTTGCTTCCACCACCATCTCTGACAGCCTATTTCACTCGCTCAATACCTGTGCATGATAAAATTACCACTCTGGGCTGTTTTGTATCTCTCCTGTCTCACCTTAAACTTATACCCTCTAGTTTTAGACTCCCCTACCAGGGGGAAACATTATTGCCTATCTACCTTATACATTTACAGACCTCCAGGAGGTCAATCCTCAGTCTCCTCAGCTCCAGGCAAAATGGTCCCAGCCTATCCAGCCTTTCCTTCTAACTTGAACGTTCTTGTCCAGGTAGCTTCCTAGTAAACCTTTTCTGCACTCTTTCCAGTGTAATTGTATCATATCCCTTTGGTAAAGTGCCCAGACCTGCACACGGTACTCCAAATGTGGATACAGCTGCAACAAGACATCCAAATTCTTACAATCAATGCTCTGAGCGATGAAAGCAAGCATGCTCAAAACCTTCTTCACTACCCTGTCTACCTCTGACAAGGAGCTATGAACCTATACCCCTGGACCTCATTGCCTGTATAACACTCCCCAGGGCCCTACCATTGATTGTGTAAGTCATACCATGGTTTGACCGACCAAACTACAACACCCTGCATTTATATTAGTTAAACTGCATCTGCCATTCCTCAGCCCATTGACCCAGTTGATCAAGATCTCACTGAATTCCCAGACACCCTTCTTCACTGACCTTCTGAGAAGTTCTTCCCAGTGTTACAGGTGATCCCATCTGCAATCAGCTAAGTCACATTGAAGAGGAGGATCTGGAATTGATTCCATTTCCAGACTGAAATAAACTTTCACATATTGGGGATTCAAACAACATGCACTGGAGGTGACTTAACATACCATATACTATCAGTTACCTGTACAGTTCCTCCCATCTCCAGTGTAGCCAGCCTCACACACACATTGGAAAGAGCCGGGGCTGTTGAAACAGGAGGCCGAGCTGTGACAGTCGTGGCTTCCACTTTCACATTCATTCACATCTAGAATTAGGAGGAAAGGAAGAATTCATTGGAGGTACCCAGTTTTGTGAATCTGAAACTTTCTACATAGACCCAGAGTTAGACTGGAACCACATAACTCTCAGAGAACAATTTTCTACAGTGATTCTGGAATAGGGAGGAGGAAAATGACAGCCACTATCCCATCATTTTGTGGGTTGGCACATTCAAACCAGTTGGTCATTATAATTGTATCTTTACTCTTCACTTGTTGAGAAATGTGTGTAGTACAGGAGTGATTTACAGGTTGCTTAACAGTCTGACAGATCACAATGGGAGTGCTCCTTACAAACATTCCAGAAATTACACCTTGATCACGTGCAGTCCAGTCTGCTTTGGAATGTGACACAGCCTCCGGTCTGATACGGAGGCTGTGTGTTCAGTTCATTCCCCACTGTGTTCACTGATTCCCATCACACACCTGTACAGACAGATCCATTCCAGGTGTAGCCAGTCCCACAGGAGGGATACAGGAGGCATTGGCTCCACACGGATTGCTCAGGCACACATCAATAACTACAGATTGAAATGAATGTGGGAGGTTGAGGCATGTTCACAGACCATATGAAAAATATTCCACATTACATAATTTTTGCCATTTCCTACACTGGGATATTTCACCAATTTCTTTCCATGCTCTCTGGCATTTGCTGACCACTGGAAGTCATCCTGTATTCTCCAGAGATTCTGGACCAGGAAGTGATAACATCTCAATATGTCCATTTCTCGCCATGGAAACATATTTCATATACACTGATGATTGCATGAGAGCAGAATTAGACTCAATCCTCATGGTCCCATGTAATACCAGCCCGATGTCAAAGCTGCCCCATGAAGAATGAACAATTCGAGGAGGTATCAGGGCTGGATCTGTAACTGAATCAGGGTAAATAACTCCAGGAGGGACAGTGAGAGATTAAATAACACAGAGTGGATCCAGATGGGTTTACCTACTATGGGCCAGTTCTTTTTGCAATTTTCATACAAAATGAAGGCTTGAATTTCAGATGAATGTATTGCTCTGTTTCACCAAAAGGGCATGAAGATGTATGTTATGATTTGAATCCAGAATCAGTTTTGACACATTTACATATATCTCAGGGATTTGACAAACATCTTGACTATCCAACATTCTTTAATGATCATGATAAAATGTACCGTCCATTCAATTCAGCTGGTTCAGAGTGTTAAAATCATGTTGCATAAACCAAAAGACTCTAATGACCTCCTTCCAGGCTAGAAAAAGACTCCAAGAAAATATGGTACAGCAACTTCCTGAAGACGAACGATAAACGTTCAATAACATTTACCTGTACAGTTCCTCCCATCTCCAGTGTAGCCAGCCTCACACACACAATGGAAAGAGCCGGGGCTGTTGAAACAGGAGGTCAAGTTGTGACAGTCATGGCTTCCACTTTCACATTCATTCACATCTGAGTATTAGGAAGAAAAGGAAGAATTAATCAGAGGAGCCCCAGCATTGTGAATCTGAACCTTTCTCAAACTTCTCTTATGGTATAGACCAGGAACATTCAAAACATATTAAGGAGGTAGCCTGGATTCTAACTTATTTTTATTTCAAAGTTAAATGCGAGGTACTGTGTTCTAGATGCAATTTGATTGATCAAACTACTTGAAGTTAACCAAGCCATAAAGTAATAGTCATAAAGTACAGCACACAAAAGAACTCATCCATGCTAACGAGATATCCCAACCTAATCTAGTCCCATTTGCCAGCACTTGGTCATATCCTTCTTAAACCCTTCCTAGTCATATACCCATCCAGATGCCTTTTAAATGTTATAATTGTTCCAGCTTACACCACATCCTCTGGCAGCTCATTCCATACACACACCACCCTCTGTGTAAAAAAGTTGCCCCTTAGGTCCCTTTTATATCTTTACCCTCTCACCCTAAACCTATACCCTCTAGCTGTGGACTCTCACACCCCAGGGAAAAAACATCACCTATTTATCCTATCCATGCCCCTCATGATTTTATAAACCTCTATGGTGTCACCCCTCAGCCTTCAATGCTTCAGGGAAAATAACCCCAGCCAATTCAGCCTCTCTTTATCGTTCAAACCCTCCGACTCTGGCAACATCCTTGTAAATCTTTTCTGAACCCTTTCAAGTTTCACAACATTCTTCCGATAGGAAGGAGACTAGAGTTGCATGCAATATTCCAAAAGTGGCCTAACCAGCAACCTGAAACACAGTTTATTCAAGCACACTGGTTAAAATACAACAGTAGAAAGAGGAACTTGGAATAACTTAACTCTATCAGAAAACTTAACAGAATAATGGATTATTTTACTTCTAAGTAATAACTGTTCCAATATAGCAACACCCTATAAATACACCCTTGCCAAAAAGGCAAATTCAGAGAATCAACAGAATCCTATCAGTCAGAAAGAGATAAATGCAGCTTCTCCCCAGAGAGACAGAGTGTAGCAGCCAGGAGAGATTCCTCACGTTCCAACCCTGCTGAGACCCCAGCAACAACCACGAATATCCAGGATCTGTGACAGGTTGACCATACTCACTAAAGCTGCTTCTATTGTTCCAACTTCTATAAACAACTTCAAGGCCTCACAAGTTATCTTCTCATAGACTGGGGAACAATTGTCCCCCAGTCTTTCTCTAAACGAAACCGGGGCAAAACACACCTCTAAAACCTACAGCATTCCTTGAACCATCTGACAGTTGGAGAATAACATTAATACATTCTGGACTAGGTAGGAATAAAATGATAGAGTATATTCTTCTGACAGACACGGACCCTAATGTTTGTAGGTTGTCCTTTCACATTGACAAGTTACAGAGACTAGGTGCAGAAATGGAATGACATACAGGCTGATTAACACTCTGAGAGGGCTTTGAAGGGAAAGTATCCAGCAAGGCATGGACCATCTTGTATCTGTCACAGGAAATAATGTCCATCCCATTTTACACCTCAGTTATTCTCCAATTAACTCCCACCCATTTATGGGAACCCAGAATTCCTGGGTACTGGGAAATGGAGGTGAGTAAATTCCCAAAACCCATCTTCTGAGTCCATGCTGCATACAGTCCAATGTATAGACAATGTATAGACCCCATTTAGCACCTCATGCAGACAATCTATAGCATAGTCATATCCTCAGCCCTAATTATCAGTGAATTTTCTCATTGTGCATAAAATTATTGTCTGTTGCTAAATATATTAATCATTGATTTTTGCCAATGCATACTTGAGATCACATTTCCTGATCTCCTCCATTCCCAGTCTGGTTTGGAATGTGACACAGTCTCCAGTCTGCTATGGAAGCAGTGTGTTCAGTTCACTCCCCACTGGGTTCACTGATCCCCATCACACACCTGTACAGACAGATCCATTCCAGGTGTAGCCAGTCCCACAGGAGCATCTGAAGCTTCCATCCTGATGGATACAGGAGGCATTGGCTCCACACGGAGTTGCTCAGGCACGCGTCAATAATTGAATGTGGGTGTTTCAGACTCATTCATATTCCAGTCAAAAAAAAAACTTCAAATGACATTTTTGTCTTTTTCTGGCCTGCAATATTTCATCTATTTTCTTCATTGCTTTCTGGAATTTGCTGATCCTCCAATCTTTGACAGAAATTCAGGTCTGTGGTGCAATAACAGCACACAAAATCCATTTCTACCCATGGTAAAAACATTTCATTTACACATGATGGTTGAGAACAGAATTGGACTCAAACTTCATGGTCCTATGAAATATCAGCCCAATGTCACTCACTGTCAAAACTGCCCCATGAAGAAAGAACAATTCATCGAGGTACTGGCACTGGATTTGTAACTGAGTCAGGATAAGTAACAAGAAGAAAGGCAGTGAGAAACAACAGAACACAGAGAAGACACAGTAGATTTATAGATTTGGGCCAGTTCCAACTTTGCTATAGCATAAAGGTTTGAATTTTTCATAAATCTCTTGCTCTGTTTACCCACATCAGGATGCAGAAAAGGTTACAATTTTATCCAGAATCACTTTTGACATATTCACACCTACCTCGGGGATTTGATGAATATCCTAACTGTCCAACATTCTTTAGGGATCAGTTCAGACAGTTAAAAACTTGTCACATTATCTAAAAATCTCTGAAATGATCTCCACTCCAGGCTGGAGCACATACTCAGAAGATATGGATAATAGAGGATCGAAATAATAATACAACATAGAATTGAGGTGGCTTAACACACCAAGTTGTTTCAATTACCTGTACAGTTCCTCCCATCCCCAGTGTAGCCAGCCTCACACACACATTGGAAAGAGCCGGGGCTGTTGAAACAGGAGGCCGAGCTGTGACAGTCGTGGCTTCCACTTTCACATTCGTTCACATCTGGGGATTAGGAAAAACGGGGAAAAAAGGTTCACTGGAGGATGCCAGCTTTGTGAATCCAAAATGTTCCACGGTTACAGACACAAATCTAGGATTGAACCACCCGACTGCTAGAGAAAAGCCTCAATGGACATTCTGGAATATGAAGGCATAAAATGTTATGGGACATTCTTCAGACAGAAACATTGCCAATTTCTTTTGCAACTTTGAATTTGTAGAACAGTTTGAATTGTTAATGGACTGATTGCTCAGCTTCCTTACTTCCTGATTCAGTTGAAGTTTACACTTTGTATCTGGGATCTCTTTTAATGCACTCACACATATTTGAATGCTCAGACAGAGCTCCTCACTCTCAAACATTTTATAATTATCACTAATTACTTCCTTCCAGTGAAACAGTTGCTTCCAGCATGAGCAGTTATATCATGTGAACCAACAACTGTTCACTAGGTTTGCATGAGTCTAACAGAACATTCAGATACGATGGAAGTATAAAGAATATACCAATAATAAAGCCAGAATTTGGGCTGATTTATCACTGGACATACAGACAATGGGTTACCTGCACAATTCCTCCCATCTCCAGTGTAACCAGCCTCACACACACATTGGAAAGAGCCAGGGCTGTTGAAACAGGAGGCCAAGCTGTGACAGTCGTGGCTTCCACTTTCACATTCATTCACATCTGGGGTGTGGAAAAAAAGGAAGAGTTCACTGGAGGTTTCTAGTGTTGTGGATCTGAAACTTTCTACACAAATGTTCTACAAAGATTCTAGAATAGGGAATGAGAGTATCACAGAAAGTCCATTTCTAGCCATGGTCGACACCTTTAGCTTACACATGAGGGTCATGTGAGGGCAAAATTGGACTCTGTCCTAATGGCTCCATGTCATACCAGCCCCATGTTATTCACTGTCATAGCAGTCCCATGATGGAAGAACAATTCGATGGGGTACCAGCATAGATTTGTAACTGAGTCCAGGAAATAGCAACAGGAGGAACAGTGTGAGACAACGGGACATAGAGAGGACACAGGGGATTTTCCAACATTGCACACCATTTCTGACTTCTACCTTGATATCCCATAAAGTTGAGTGCTTACATGAATCTGTTCCACTGAATCAGGATGCAGGAAAAGGTTCTGTTTTGTATCCGAAGCAGTCTTGAAATATTCACACTTATCTCAAGGACTGACAAGCATTCTGACTATCCAACATCTTTAATGATCTCTAGAAAGTGGATCCTCTTTGTAACCCTGCTGGTTCAGACAATTATGCCTGTCAAATAATGTGAGAGGCTCTAAAAAGATCATTCCATTCTGGGCTTGGACAGATTCCCATAGAGTGGGGATACAAATTACAAAGGAATATGTGAAGAATAAAGATGCAAGAGAGAAGTTTCATTGCCAGTTACCTGTACAGTTCCCCCCATCTCCAGTGTAACCAGCCTCACACACACATTGGAAAGAGCCGGGGCTGTTGAAACAGGAGGCCAAGCTGTGACAGTTGTGGCTTCCACTTTCACATTCATTCACATCTGTGAGATTCAAAGAAAGGAAGAGTTCATTGGAGGATCACAGCTTAGTGATTCTGGAACTTTCTCCATACTCCCTTGGACTGTCTGAGAATAACATTTATACATGCCGGGATGGACAAAAAAAAAATGACAGAGACACTCCCTGCCTTTTGTGGAATGCACTTTCAAAACAGCAGGTGATTACGGGTTACAGAGAGCGGTGTGTAGAAATGGAATGACATACAGGCTGATTAACAGTCTGAAAGGGCTGTGATGGGAATGTATCCAGCAGGGCAGTGACTGTCTTTTACCTGTCACAGTGATAATGTCCATCCATTTTACACCTCATTTATTCTGTTTCACTCACTCCCACTTATGGGAACGCAGAGGTAAGTAAATTCAATCTCCCCTCTCCTTCAAGTGCATGCTGGGTCCTGTCCAACAATGTGTGGACACCATCCAACACCTCACACAGTCCGTCTCTATCACGGTCGTATCCTCAACAATAAATATCAGTGGATGGTCTCATTGTGCACATTATTATTGTGCGTTGCTAAACTTATTAACTATTTCATCATTGGCAAACAAATTTCAGAACACACTCCCTCGTCTCTACTTCTCCCAATCTAAATCAAAAATGAAAATGTCTCCAGTCTGCTATGGAAGCAGTGTGTTCAGTTCATTTCCCACTGGGTTCACTGATCCCCATCACACACCTGTACAGACAGATCCATTCCAGGTGTAGCCAGTCCCACAGGAGCATCTGAAGCTTCCGTCCTGCTGGATACAGGAGGCATTGGCTCCACAGGGATTGCTCAGGCACACGTCAATCACTGCAGATGGAAATTATGTGGATGTTTCAGATACATTCACATTCCACTCAAAAAGAATTTTAAACTATGTCATGTTTGTCTTTATAAGGCATGGAATATTTCATCCATTTCCTTCACTCGTCTCTGGAATTTGCTAGTTACTGGAAATTCACTAATATTCTACAGACACTCTAGACTGGGGAGCAATAAAATCACAAAAGTTCCATTTCTAGCCATGATGAATGCATTTTGTTTCTATGAGGATGTTGTGAGAGCAGTATTGGAATCTGTCCAATGGCCCCATCTAATACCAGTCCGATGGTGATCACTGTCAAAGCTGTCCCATGATAAACAAACAATTTGATCAGGTACTGGGATAGAGCTGTAACTGAATTGGAGAAACAACAACAGGAGGGTCAGTGAGAGGCAACAGGACACAGACAGGACACAGACAGGACACAGACAGGACACAGACAGGACACAGGAGATTTGCCTTCATTGGTCCATTTCTAATTTGCACCTTGATTATTCTAAAAAGGTGTGAGTTTGCCATGAATCTGTTCCACCACATCAGCATGCAGGAAAGGGTGCGGATTTGTATCCAGAAGTGGTTTTCATACATACACTCTTATCTCAAGGATTGACAAACATCCTGACTATCTAAAATTCTTTAATGATCACTCGAAAAGAGACCTCTCTGCATTGCAGTCGGCCCAGACAGTTCAAAGCCTGTCCCATAATCCAAGGGGCTCTGACATGATCTCCATTCCAGGCTGGGATAGATTCCCAGAGTGGGGATCCAAACTACGAGACATACCTAAAGAGTAAAGCTGTAAGTGGGAAGTTTCATTAGCATTTACCTGTACAGTTCCTCCCATCTCCAGTGTAACCAGCCTCACACACACATTGGAAAGAGCCGGGGCTGTTGAAACAGGAGGCCGAGCTGTGACAGTCGTGGCTTCCACTTTCACATTCATTCACATCTGGGGTTAGAAACAAAGGAAAAGATCATTGGAGGATCCTTAACTTTGTCAATCTTAAACTTTACACTGTCATACATCAAACTGGAAGCTTGTATACCTTAATATGAGAGAACAATCTCCTCCTGTGACCGTAGGATAGACTGGAATAACGTGACCTCTTCTGACTGCCAGTGGCTCTTTCCTTGTGTGTGTTGGTACATTCAAATCAGTAGCATGTCATTGTGTGTGTTATTCATTGTGTGGAATGACTTACAGGCTGATTAACGGTTGACAGGATATGCTCCCTACAACCATCAGCTCCTTGTGATATCATTCATCCCACTTCCTGTTCCATTTGTGCTCAGTTTGAACTACAGCCAGACCTGGAATCCCAGGATTTCTGACACTGTAAAAAAGCAGTAATTAAGTTCCTACTGCCAGTCCCCAGACCATGCTGGTTATAGTTCAACAATTTGTTGACACCTCACCTCTCACATCTCATACCAGTGAGTCTTACTCTCAACAATAAGTGCCAGTGTGATATCTCAGTTTTTAAGGAAATCATAATCTGTTGCTCACCTCACTAATGATTTCTTCATTACCAAAGCACACGTTGGCAGAGGAAGTGGTGGAGGCTGGTACAATTACAGGTAAAAGGTAAAAGGTCTTTTATCTGAACATCCAAAAACCAAGAAGTTCCGAAATCTGAAGGTTTTTTTTGTGAAGTTTCTTTCTCATTAAGAAGTTTGTTTGGCGAGAAAGCAGTTAACCCAAGTCAACCCCCACTCAATACGTGTCACTCAGATGTGACGTCGAGGGGAGGGTGCATGGCCAAGCACGTTCTTACTTAGAGGTCTGCGTCTTTGGTAAGATTTTTAAAAATTTCACCATTATACGGTCAATTATTCTGTAAACCAAAAAATTCCAAATTCCGAAAAACAGCTGGTCCCGAACATTTTGGATAAATATCGCCGACCTGGAAAACATTTAAAAGGCATCTGAATGGGTATATGAATAGCAAGGGTTTAGAGGGATATGGGCCAAAAGCTGGCAAATGGGAGTAGGTCAGATTGGGATGTCTGGTCAGCATGGACAAGTTGGACTGAAGGGTCTGTTTCCATGCTGTATGACTCTATGATCTCACCCCTCCTCCAGTCTGAACTGGACAGAATCTCCAGCCAAATATGGAAGCTGTAAGCTCAGTTCATTCCCCCATGCACAGCTAAAAATGTGCACCACTTGTAAACCTCTCCTGATATGGGATCACTCACAAAGCGAATCTTATTCTTAACTCAATTGCTGCTGGAGATGTCACCCAAACCAAGAGATTTCGAGGCTGGAACAGACTCTCAGAGACTGAGGATATAAATGTCATGGAATATATGAAGAATAAAAATGGAAATGTGATAGTTCGTGGCTGAGTAGGTTATTTGTCGATTACCTTTACACGTCCTTCCATTTCCAGTGTAGCCAGTCTTACACACACATAGGAAAGAGCCAGGAGTGTTGAAACAGAAGGCCGAACTATGACAGTCGTGGCTTCCTCTTTGACATTCATTCATATCTGAGGGTTAGAAGAAAGGAAGAGCTCACTGGAATCTCTCCAGACTTTGTGGATCTTAAGTTTGCTCCTGGCACATACCATGAGTTAGGCTGGAATGACACGAACTTGAAGAAAAATATTCTGAAGCGATCTTGGATCAAGAAGGAGTGAAGAGACAGAGACTACACTTTGGACAGGCACAGTCACAGTGGAATTTACGTCATAACTTTGGACTTGTATAAAAGTTTGAGTTATATGGGATTGTCTTGCTCACTTTCACAACTTCCTGTTTCAGCAGAAGTTTATGCTTTGTCCCTGTAACTTCTTTTGAGGCACTCACACATACATCAGATATTAGACGTTCTCTGAGATTTTCTAATTATCACTAATTAATTCCTTCCAATGACTCTGTCTGTGAACAGTTATGGCACATGGAACAGTCACTGTGAATTTAATTGGAATTTCAGTCTGACTTAACTTCCAAATATCCTGGAAGTAAAAAGAAAATCTTCGAGGAGAAAGTAAGGACTGCAGATTCTGGAGATCAGAGCTGAAAAAGTGTTGCTGAAAAAGTGCAGCAGGTCAGGCAGCATCCAAGGAGCAGGCGAATCGACGTTTTGGGCATGACCCCTTCTTCAGGAATGAGGAAAGTGTGTCCAGCAGGCTAAGATAAAAGGTAGGGAGGAGGGATGAACTCAGATTTCTCCAGTTTCCTCATTTCCCCTCCCCCAACCTTGTCTCAGTCCCAACCCTCGAACTCAGCACCACCTTCCTAAGCTGCAATCTTCTTCCTGACCTCTCCGCCCCCACCCCCACTCCAGCCTATCACCCTCACCTTAACCTCCTTCCACCTATTACATTTCCAACGCCCCTCCCCCAAGTCCCTCCTCCCTACCTTTTATCTTAGCCTGCTGGACACACTTTCCTCATTCTTGAAGAAGGGGTCATGCCCGAAACGTCGATTCTCCTGCTCCTTGGATGCTGCCTGACCTGCTGCGCTTTTCCAGCAACACTTTTTCAGTAAAAAGAAAATCCCAAGAATAAAGTGAGAATGGAGAGGATTTATCATTGGACATCTACACCGCTAGTTACCTATACAACTTCTTCCGTCTCCAATAAGTCCAGTTTCACACACACATTGGAAAGAGCCGGGGCTGTTGAAACAGGAGGCTGAGCTGTGACAGTCGTGGCTTCCACTTTCACATTCATTCACATCTGAGGGTTAGGAAGAAAGGAGGAATTCACTGCTGGTTCCCCAGCTTTATGAATTTCAAATGTTCTACAGTTACACACCCAGATTAAGGCTTGACCCAAATAGTTTGGAGTGAAAAACCTTCTACAGACACATTGGACAGTGGAACATCCTCCTCAGACAGCCACAGCTGTGGTCTGCAATTTACTTTCTAACATTGAATTAGCAACGATGTTTAAATTGTTTGTGAATTTATTTTACATGCTCATGCAGCAACAGCAAAAAAAAAGTGCATTTTTGGCAAAAACTGCAGAAATTTAACAGTCAACGTTTTTGCCCTGATACACGCTTCACAACTTCTCACTGCTCTTCATGCGATTATGTTTCTTACCAATGTTCATCTCAACTACTCAGTTAGTTCCATTGTGGGGAGGTGTGTCACATGGAATAAGAAGAGTGAGATTTACCTTCTAGTCTGCAAGAAGCTCACAAGGACTGGTGATGTAACCTAGGTCACACTAATTCCTCCAAAAGAGAAGAGAGGGAATTAGCTGGAGGAAATGAGTAAAAGCTGGTGAAGGATGAAAAGACGGGATAATGCTGTTGGTAATGGGATAACAGCAAGGCACAATGGAGCTTATTGGATTGGCTGTCCCTTGGTTTTGCCAGTCATCATGTCAATGGATCTATTCTTCCATGGCCAGCTCCCCTCTCTGCTCAATTTTGGTTACCAGCTATCACATTCCACCCTGCCCATCCTCGGACCTATAAGCCGGTTGTGGACCAGTTTCTCCTGTAATGAGATAAAGAGAGGCGTCGAATTTAATGGAACTAGACGCAAGAGCAATTGGTGATGATGTAAGTGCAGATGAGGTGGTGAACTGCCCCCAGTGGTAGAGTAGGACGTATAGAGGACAGGAAGGGTGCGTAGTTTGGGAGGATGACCTGGGTGAGAGCCCTTGATTAGACATAATACATGCAATGCTGAGGGTTGTAGCCTAGCAGCCTGGGGAGATACAGTGACAGTTTCAGAGTGAGCACTGGCCCTCTGACTGGCAGGCAGCAGAGACGATTGTGGAGAGCAATAGCTCATTGACGATCTTGCAGCCCTCAGCATCCCATTTGATTGCACTAAGCCCATACTGCTCTCCCTGCCAGACTGTCTCTGTCTGATCACATCCTCCTCCTGCCATTGACTGGGAAACACACTGAAGTTTCTGTTCACCGGCATCTCTAGATGGGGAAGTTGGAAGGGAATAGCCAGCTGCGAAACCAGGTTTTAAAATGTTTATTGTTGCGAATATTTTGTATACATTCAGTTTTGAGGCAGACACACATTTGTGAGGATCCAAAAGAACTCCCTCTTCTCCAGCATTTTATAATTTTCACCAAAGGGATCCTCATAATGAATCAGTTGAAACAGACAGGAAGACGGCATGTTCCATAGGGCAAGATACATCTGGACATGATTCCCTTTTCCATGTTGGAGCAAACTATATTGGGAATAACACTAAAACTAAAAGACCACTTGAGGAATAAAGGTGGAAATATTCTGATTTAAAGAGTGAATGGTTTGTTGTCATGTACCTGTACAGTTCCTCCCATCTCCAGTGTAGCCAGCCTCACACACACATTGGAAAGAGCCGGGGCTGTTGAAACAGGAGGCCGAGCTGTGACAGTCGTGGCTTCCACTTTCACATTCGTTCACATCTGGGGGTTAGAAAGGAAGAATTCACTGGAGGTTCCCAGCTTTGTGAATCTGAAACTTTGTATAGACACACCCTCAGATGGAAGGTGGACAACGTGACTCTTGGGAGAAAAATCCATTACAGATACTCTGGACACATTCTTGCCCATTCATTCCATCTGTCTATACCTCTTATATCTTCTTCAATTCTTCTTTCACAACAAACATCCACATCATCAGCAAATGTTAACATGTTAGTCCCAGTCCCTCAGTAAAGTCATGAATATAGACTGTAAATGTATCCAAATAATAATCCTTATGCTAAGCACACATTTTAAAAAAAAATAGAAGCAGGAGAGGAACCAGTGTCATCGTGTTAATGCAATACCAGTTACCTGTACAGTTCCTCCCATCTCCAGTGTAGCCAGCCTCACACACACATTGGAAAGAGCCGGGGCTGTTGAAACAGGAGGCCGAGCTGTGACAGTTATGGCTTCCACTTTCACATTCGTTCACATCTGAGGGTTAGAAAGGAAGGGAGAGTTCATTGTTGGATTTCCCAGCTTTGTGAATCTGAAATATTCCACTGTCACACCAGTTAACGATTGAACCAAATGGCTCTCAGCACAAAAGGCACAATGGTGCTTAGTAGATTGGCTATCCCTTGGTTTCTCCAGTCACCATGTCAATAGATCTATTATTCCTTAGCCAGCTCCTTTCTATCCTCCCCATCAAGTGAGGAGCTCCATTTCAGCTATTAACTAAATACCCCACCCTTGCCTCTCTTGGGCCTGTTGGCCATATGTGGACCAGTTTCCCCAGTAAAGAGCTAGAGGAAGAAGTTGAATCTGATGGAATTAGATGCAAGAGCAATTGGTGATAATGCAAGAGCAGGAGAGGTGGTAAGCTGCTCCCAGTGACAGAGTGGGATGTGCAGAGGACAGGAAGGACATGCAGACAGGGAGGATGGCCTAGGTGATAGCCCTTGATTAGATATGATAGACTACAACCCTCGGTATTGAATGTATCAGCCTTAGGTAGATACAGTGACAGAGTCAGAGTGAGCACTGGCCCTCTGACTGCCAGGTAACAGAGAGATAATGGCGTCACTTAACATTGTGGAGAGCAATTGACAATCTTGCAGCCCTCAGCATCCCATTTGATTGCACTAAGCCCATACTGCTCTCCCTGCCAGGCTGTCTCTGTCTGATCACATCCTCCTCCTGCCATTGACTGGGAAACACACTGAAGTTTCTGTTCAACAGCATCACTAGACAGGAAGTTGGATGATGGAATATCCAGCTGTAAAACCAGGTATCAAACTGCTTATTGTTGTGAATATTTTGTATACAATCAGCTTTGAGGCAGACACACATTTGTGAGGATCCAAAAGAACTCTCAGTTCCCTAGAATTTTATAATTATCACCAAAGGGATCTGCATAACATACCAGTAGAAACAAAGAGTGAGAAATCCTGTCCCACCTGGATATGATTCACAGTTGAAGTCGGATCAAACTATCTTTGGAATACACACTAAGAAAAAAGGTGGTCTGAGGAACAAAGGTAGCAATATTCTGACTTAAAGAGTGAATGGTTTGTGTCCATTACCTGTACAGTTCCTCCCATCTCCAGTGTAGCCAGCCTCACACATACATTGGAAAGAGCCGGGGCTATTGAAACAGGAGGCCGAGCTGTGACAGTTGTGGCTTCCACTTTCACATTCATTCACATCTGAGGGTATTTTTAAAAAAAGGAAGAGTTCATTAGAGGCTCCCAAAGTTGAGTATCTGAAACTTTCTACAGATATATCCCCCAATTTAAGGTTGATCACATGACTCTTGGGAGAAACATCCGGTACAGATACTCTGGACAGATTCTCACTCATTCACTCTGTCTGTCTATACTCCTCTTCTGTTACTTAATGTCTTCTTCAATTCTTCTTTCACAACAAAGCTCCGTATCATCAGTTAACTTCATCAAGTACCTTCATCAGGTGTTTTGAAGTGTGTCTACTTCATTGCCAGGAGCATCCGGAATAAGGTGCGTGAACTTGCAGCATTGGTTTTGATGGACTTTGATGTTGTGGCCATTTCGAAGACAAGAAGGGACGGAATGGTTGTTGCACGTTCTGGGGTTTAGGTGTTCCAGTAAGATCAGGGAAGTTGGTAAAAGAGGGGGAGGTGTTGCATTGTTAATCAGGGACAGTATCACGGTGGCAGAAAAGACGTCTGATGAGGACTCATCTACTGAGGATAGAAACAGGAAAGGAGAGGTCATCCTGTTGGGAGTTTTCTGTCAGTCTCCAAATAGTTCCAGAGATATAGAGGCAAGGACAGCAAAGATGATTCTGGATAGGAGTGAGAGTAACAGAGGTGTTGTTATTGGGGACTTGAACTTTCCTAATATTGACTGGGAATATTATAGTTCGAGTAATTTAGATGGGTCAGTTTTTGTTCAAAGTTTGTCAGAAGTATGTAGACAGGCTAACAAGGGGTGAGGCCACATTAGATTTGGTACTGGGTAATGAACCTGGCCAGGTTTTAGTTTTGGAGGTAGGTGAGCACTTTGGTTATAGTAACCGCAATTCGGTTATGTTGACTTTAGCGATGAAAAGGGATAGGTATACACTGCAGGGCAAGAGTTGGGGGAAAGGCAATTACAATGCAATTAGGCAAGATTTACGATGCATAGGATGGGGAAGGGACTGCAGGAGATGGGCATAATTGAAATGTGGGGCTTATTCAAGGACCAGCTACTGCGTACCCTTGGTAAGTACGTACCTGTCAGACAGGGTGGAAGTGGTCGAGTGAGGGAGCCTAAAGTGAGGTTTACTAAAGAAGTTGAATCTCTTGTCAAAAGGAAGAAGAAAGCTTATGTAAAGGTGAAATGTTATGGCTCAGTTAGGGTGCCTGAGAGTTACAAGTTAGCTAGGAAGGACCTAAAGAGAGAGCTAAGAAGAGCCAGGAGGGGACATGAGAAGTCTATGGCAGGTGGGATGAAGGAAAACTCTAAAGTTTGCAATAGGTATGTCAGGAATAAAAGAATGACAAGGGTAAGATTAGGGCCAGTCAAGGGCAATAGTGGAAAGTTGTGCATGGAGCCCGAAGAGATAGGAAAGGCATTAAATGAATATCCACACAGAGAAAAGACAATGTTGTTAAGGAGAATATTGAGATACAGGCTATTAGACTGGATGAGATAGAATTTCATAAGGAGGAGGTGTTAGCAATTGTGGAAATTGTGAAAATAGATAGATCCCCTGGGCTGGAAGGGATTGATCCTCGGATTCTCTGGGAAGCCAGGGAGGAGATTGCTGAGCCTTTAGCTTTGATCTTTATGTTGTCATTGTCTACAGGAATAGAGGCAGAAGACTGGATGACAGCAAATGTTGTTCCCCTGTTCAAGAAGGGGAGTAGAGACAATCCTGGTAATTATAGACCAGTGAGCTTTACTTTGGTTGTGGGCAAAGTGTTGGAAAGGATTATAAGAGATAGGATTTATAATCATCTGGAAAGGAATAATTTGATTAGGGATAGTCAATACGGTTTTGTGAAGGTTAGGTTGTGTCTCACAAACCTTATCAAGTTTGTTCTCCATGGGAGGCGATTGCAGTAAATATGGAGGCATGGGATTGAGGGTGATTTAGTGGTTTGGATCAGAAATTGGTTAGCTATAAGAAGATGGTGGTGTTTGATGGGAAATGTTCATCTTGGAGTTCAGTTACTAGTGGGGTACGCAAGGATCTGTTTTGGGTGTACTGCTGTTTGCCAGTTTTATAAATGACCTGGATGAGAGTGTAGAAGGATGGGTTAGTTTTGTGGATGACACTGTCAAGTTGTAGACAGTGCCAAAGGAGGTTGTAGGTTACAGAGGGACATACATAGGCTGCAGAACTGGACTGAGAGGTGACAAATGGAGTTCAATGCGGACAAGTGTGAGGTGATTCACTTTGGAAGGAATCACAGGATTACAGAGTACTGGGCTAATGGTAAGATTCTTGGTAGTATGGGTGAGCGGAGGGATCTCAGTGTCCATGTACATTGATCCCTGATAACTGCCACCCAGGATGATAGGGTTGTTAAGAAGGCTTATGAAGTGTTAGCTTTTGTTGGTAGAGGGATGGAGTTTTGGAGCCATGAGGTCAGGTTGCAGCTGTACAAAATTCTAGTGCAGCCACACTTGGAGTATCACTTACAGTTCTGGTCAGTGCATTATCGAAAGTATGTGGAAGCACTGGAAAGAGTGAAGAGGAGATTTACCACGATGTTGCCTGGTATGGAGGGAAGGTCTTATGAGGAAAGGCTGAGGGACAGGAGACGGTTTTTGTTAGAAAGTAGAAAGCTAAGAGGTGACTTAATAGATGATCAGAGGGTTAGATAGGGTGGCTAGTGAGAGTCTTTCTCCTCGGATGGTGATGGCTAGCACAATGGGACATAGCTTTAAATTGAGGGGTGATAGATATAGGACAGATATCAGAGATACGCTCATTACTCAGAGATTAGTAAGGGCATGAAATGTCCTGCCTGCAACAATTGTGGACTCATCAATATGAAGGGCATTTAAATGATCAGTGGATAAACATCTTGATGATAAAGGAATAGTGTAGGTTAGATATGCTTTAGATTGATTTCACAGGTTGGCGCAATAGAGGGCAAAAGGACCTACATTGTGCTGTAATGTTTTATGTTACTCTCACTTAAATTATGCATATAGATTGCAAACAGGTTCAAATAATAATTCCTGCACTAACCAGACATCGTAAAAAAGTATAAGCAGGAGAGGAAGCGGTATTGTAGTGTTTATGTCAACACCAGTTACCTGTACAGTTCCTCCCATCTCCAGTGTAACCAGCCTCACACACACATTGGTAAGAGCCGGGGCTGTTGAAACATGAGGCCGAGCTGTGACAGTCGTGGCTTCCACTTTCACATTCATTCACATCTGAGGATTAGGAAGGAAGGAAAAATTCACTGTTGGTTCCCAGCTTTGTGATTAAGGCTTGAACTAAATGGCTCCGAGTGAGAAATCTTCTAAAGAGATGGTGAACTGTGTAGTGCCATCCTCAGAGGGCTACAGCCATTGTGGGCAATTTACTTGCTAACATTAAATTAGCAATGATGTTGAAGCTTTTTGCGAATTTCTTGCTCATTTCCCATCTTCCTTTGGCACAAACGTCATAATTTTAGGAGTCAATTTTCTGCCCTGACATACAATTCACAACTTCCCACCATACTTTATCCAAAAATATTTCCTGAAAGGTTCATTTCAACTACTCAGTTAGTTCCAATGCACCAAATAAAGTGTATGACTTACCCTGCAGTCTGCAAGAAGCTCACAAAGACATAAAACATCAATCTCACTAATTCTGCCATCAGGGAAGAGAGGGAATTAGCTGGAGGAGATGAGTAAACTTGGTGAAGATGAATCATGAGATAAAGCTGGCAGTAATGGGATAGCAGCAAGGCACAAAGCTGCTATTTATAATGGTGTCCCCTTGGTTTCCCCAGTCACCACCTCAGTGCATACATTCTTCCCCACAGCTCCTCTCCCTGCTCTTCATTAAGAGAGGAGCTTGATTTTAGTTACCACCCATAACACCTCATCCTACACATCCTCTACCTTTTGACCAGGTTTGGACCAGTTTACCCAGGAATGAGGAACTAGATGCAAGAGTAATTGGTGATGATGGAAGAGCAGGCGAGGTGGTGAACTGCCCCAGTGATAGAGTAGGATGTGCAGAGGACAGGAAGGGTGCATAGTTTGGGAGGATGGACTGGGTGAGAGCTTTTGACTGGACATGCCCGCAATATCTAGGGTTGTAGGCCTTGGGGAGACAGTGTGACAGAGTCAGAGTAAACATTGACCCTCTAACTACCAGGTAGCAGAGGGACGATGATGGCACATAATGTTGTGGACAGCAGCAGATCATTAACAATCTTGCAACATTTAACATCCCTTTTGATTGTACTAACCCATGTTGCTATCTCTGTCAGACTGTCTCTGCCTGATCACATGACCTCTTCCTGCAGTTGACTGGGAAACACACTGGAGTTTCTGACCCCCAGGGTCTCCACGTGGGAAGTTGGATCATGAAATAACCAGCTGTTGAACAAGGTTTTAAACTGCTCATTCTGGTTAATATTTTGTGTTGGTTGAGTTTTGAGATGGTTTTGTGATGGATCAAAGACACTGCCTGGTCTCCAACGTTTTATCATTAACATTACAGAGACCATCACAAGGAACAAACTGATAGGCAGTGGGAAGCCACATCTCCAAGTAAAGAAACATCTGGATATGATTTCCCAGTCCAGTCTGAAACAGAAGCTTTTGTATTTGTTTTAGCAAAGTCTATCTGTAGGAAAAATATGGAATAAAGTTGATTTCATTAATTGAGCTTTGGCATAAGTTACCTGTACAGTTCCTCCCATCTCCAGTGTAACCAGCCTCACACACACATTGGAAAGAGCCGGGGCTGTTGAAACAGGTGGCCGAGCTGTGACAGTCGTGGCTTCCACTTTCACATTCATTCACATCTGGGGATTAGAAAGGAAGAGTTCATTGGTAGATTCCCACTTTTATAAAACTGAAACATTTGACTTTTACATGACCGGATTAAGGGTTAAATCAAATGGCTCTCAGTGAAAAGTCTTCTGCACAGGAATAAAACAGACAGAATCCCCTCCTCAGGCAGCCACAGCCATATTGTGTTATTTATTTTCCAACATTGATCTAGCAAAGTTGTTTTATTTGTTTGCATTTTTACAGCTCAATTTCCCCTTTCCACCAACAAAAAAATTGTTGCCCTGACACACTCTTCAAAACTTCTGACTGGTTTCATCCAACAATGTTTCCTACAAGGTTCATCTCAACGACTCAGTTCGTTCCATTGTGGGCAGCTGTATCACATGACCAAGAGGTATGTGATTTACATTCCAGTCTGTAAGAAGCTCACAAAGACTGGGGATGCAATGTAGGTCACGCTAATTCCTCCATAAGAGAAGAGAGGGCAATAATTGCAGGAGATGAGTAAAAGCTGGTGGTAATGGGATAACAGCAAGGCACAATGGAGCTTATCGGATTGGCTGTCTCTTGGTTTCGCCAGCCATCATGTCAATGGATGTATTCTTCCATGGCCGGCTCCCCTCTCTGCTCAATTTTGGTCACCAACTATCACATCCTACCCTGCCCACCCTGGACCTTTAAGCCAGTGTGGACCAGTTTCTCCTGTAATGAGATAAAGAGAGGGGTCCAATCTGATGGAATTAGACACATGAGCAATTGGTGATGATGCAAGCGCAGGAGAGGTGGTAAACTGCCCTCAGTGATAGAGAAGGATATGCAGAGGACAGGAAGGTTGTGCAGATATGGAGGATGGCCTGGGTGAGAGCCCTTGATTAGACACGATACATGCAATACCAAGGGTTGTAGTCAATTAGACTGGGGAGATACAGTGACAGGGTCAGAGTGAGCACTAGCCCTCTGACTGCCAGGTAACAAAGAGATAATGGCATCACTTAACATTGTGGAGAGCAACAGCTCATTGACGATCTTGCAGCCCTCAGCATCCCATTTGATTGCACTAAGCCCTTACTGCTCTCCCTGCCAGACTGTCTCTGTCTGATCACATCTTCCTCCTGCCATTGACTGGGAAACACACTGAAGTTTCTGTTCACCAGCATCGCTAGACAGGAAGTTGGATGATGGAATATCCAGCTGTAAAACCAGGTTTCAAACTGCTTATTGTTGTGAACATTTTGTATACAATCAGTTTTGAGGCGGACACACATTTGTGAGGATCCAAAAGAACGTTGTTCTCCAGCATTTTATAATTATCACCAAATAATAATATTTCAGTTGAAACAAAGAGTGAGAAATCCTGTCCCATTGCCCACCTGGATATGATTCACATTTGAAGTCGGATCAAACTATCTTGGGAATATACACTAAGAAAAAAAGATCGCCTGAGGAACAAAGGTGGCAATATTCTGATTTAAAGAGTGAATGGTTGTGTCAGTTACCTGTACAGTCCCTCCCATCTCCAGTGTAACCAGCCTCACACACACATTGGAAAGAGCCGGGGCTGTTCAAACAGGAGGCCGAGCTGTGACAGTCGTGGCTTCCACTTTCACATTCATTCACATCTAAGGGTTTTTTCAAAAGGAAGAATTCATTAGAGGCTCCCAATGTTGAGTATCTGAAAATTTCTACAGATACATCCCCCAATTTAAGATTGATCACGTGACTCTTGGGAGAAACAGCCAGTACAGATACTCTGGACAGATTCTCGCTCATTCACTCTGTCTATATCCTCTTCTGTTACTTAATGTCTTCTTCAACTTTCTTTCACAACAAAACTTCATATCATCAGTTAACTTCATCATGTACCTTCATTAGGTGTTTTGAAGTGTGTCTACTTCATCGCCAGGAGCATCTGGAATGAGGTGCGTGAACTTGCAGCATGGGTTGGTACCCAGGACTTTGCTGTGGCCATTTCAAAGATAAGAAGGGACAGAATGGCTTTTGCATGTTCTGGGGTTTAGGTGTTCCAGTAAGATCAGGGAAGATGGTAGAAGAGGAGAAGGCATGGCATTGTTAATTAAGGACAGTATTATGATGGAAAAAGGAAGATTGATGAGGACTCATCTACCGAGTTAGTATGGGCTGAGGTTAGAAACGGGAAAGGAGAGGTCATCCTGTTTGGAGTTTTCTGTCAGTCTCCAAATAGTTCCAGAGATGTAGAGGAAAGGACAGCAAAGATGATTCTGGATAGGAGTGAGAGTAACAGAGTTGTTGTTATGGGGGACTTGAACTTTCCTAATATTGACTGGGAATATTATAGTTTGAGTAATTTAGATGGGTCAGTTTTTGTTCAAAGTTTGTCAGAAGTATGTAGACAGGCCAACAAGGGGTGAGGCCACATTAGATTTGGTACTGGGTAATGAACCTGGCCAGGTTTTAGCTTTGGAGGTAGGTGAGCACTTTGGTTATAGTAACCACAATTCGGTTATGTTGACTTTAGCGATGGAAAGGGATAGGTATACACTGCAGGGCAAGAGTTGGGGGAAAGGCAATTACAATGCAATTAGGCAAGATTTATGATGCATAGGATGGGGAAGGGACTGCAGGAGATGGGCATAATTGAAATGTCGGGCTTATTCAAGGACCGGCTACTGCATATCCTTGGTAAGTACGTACCTGTCAGACAGGGTGGAAGTGGTCGAGTGAGGGAGCCTAAAGTGAGGTTTACTAAAGAAGTTGAATCTCTTGTCAAAAGGAAGAAGAAAGCTTATGTAAAAGGTGAAATGTACTGGCTCAGTTAGGGTGCCTGAGAGTTACAAGTTAGCTAGGAAGGACCTAAAGAGAGAGCTAAGAAGAGCCAGGAGGGGACATGAGAAGTCTGTAGCAGGTGGGATCAACTAAAACTCAAGTTTTCAATAGGTATGTCAGGAGTAACACAATGACGAGGTCAAGATTAGGGCCAGTCAAGGGCAATAATGGGAAGTTGTGCCTGGAGTCTGACGAGATAGGAGAGGCACTAAATGAATATTTTTTGTCAGTATTCACACAGAAAAAAGACAATGTTGTTGAGGAGAATATTGAGAAACAGGCTATTAGACTAGATGAGATGGAGTTTCATAAGGTGGAGGTGCTAGCAATTTTGGAAATTGTGAAAATAGATCGGTCCCCTGGGATGGATGGGGTTTATCTGAGGATTCTCTGGGAAGTCAGGGTGGAGATTGCTGAGCCTTTGGCTTTGATCTTTATGTCATCAATGTCTACAGGAATAGTGCCAGAAGACTGGAGGATAGTAAATGTTGTTCCCTTGCTCAATAGGGGAGTAGAGACAACCCTGGAAATTATAGACCAGTGATCTTTACTGCTTTTGGGGGCAAAGTTTTGGAAAGGATTATAAAACATAGGGTTAATAATCATCTAGAAAGGAATAAGTTGATTAGGGATAGTCAACACGGTTTTGTGAAGGGTAGGTTGTCCCTCACAAACCTTATTGAGTTCGTTGAGAAGGTGACCAAACAGGTGGATGAGGGTAAAGCTATTGATGTGGTGTATATGGATTTCAGTAAGGGATTTGATAAAGTTCCCTATGGTAGGCTATTGCAGAAAATATGGAGGCATGGGATTGAGGGTGATTTGGCGGTTTGGATCAGCAATTGGCTAGCTGTAAGAAGATGGTGGTGTTTGATGGGAAATACTCATCCTGCTTACTAGTAAGCTACCGCCAGGATCTGTTTTGGGGCCACTGCTGTTTGTCACTTTTATAAATTACCTTAATGAGGGCGTAGAAGGATAGGTTAGTAAACTTGTGGATGACACTAGGGTTGGTGGAGTTGTGGATAGTGCCGAAGGATGTCGTAGGTTACAGAGGGACATATGTAAGCTATAGAGTTGGGCTGAGAAGTGGCAAATGGAGTTCAATGCGGAAAAGTGTGAGGTGGTTCACTCTGGAAGGAGTAACAGGCTTGGGGTATTGGGCTAATGGTAAGATTCTTGGTTGAGCAGAGAGATCTCGGTGTCCATATACATAGATCCCTGAAAGTTGCCACCCAGGTTGATAGGGTTGTTAAGAAGGCGTACTATGTGTTAGCTTTTATTGGTAAAGGGATTGCGTTTTGGAGCCATGAGGTCATGTTGCAGCTATACAAAACTCTAGAGCTGCCACACTTGAAGTACTGTATACAGTTCTGATCACCACATTATAGGAAGGATGTGGAAGCATTAGAAAGGGTGCAGAGGAGATTTACCATAATGTTGCCTGCTATGGAGGAAAGGTCTTATGAGGAAAGGCTGAGGGACTGGAGGCTGTTTTCATTAGAAAGAAAAGGTTAAGAGGTGACTTAATAGAGGCATTCAAGATAATCAGAAGATTAGACAGGGTGGACAGTGAGAGCCTTTTTCCTTGGATGGTGGTGGCTAGCAAAAGGGGACATAGCTTTAAATTGAGGGGTGATAGACATAGGACAGATGTCAGAGATAGGTTCATTACTCAGAGATTAGTAAGGGCATGGAAGGCCCTGCTTGAAACAGTAGTGGACTCATTAACATTAAGGGCATTTAAATGATCTGTGGATAAAAATATGGATGATAATGGAATAGTGTAAGTTAGATGGACTTTAGATTGATTTCACAGGTAGGCGCAACATCAAGGGCCGAAGGGCCTGTATTGTGCTGTAATATTCTATGCTACTCTCAGTTCAGTCATGTGTATAGATTGTAAGTAGGTCCAAATAATAATCCTTACACCAACCAGCTATCGTAAAAAGTATAAGCAGGAGAGGAAGCGATATTGTAGTGTTTATGTCAACACCAGTTACCTGTACAGTTCCTCCCATCTCCACTGTAACCAGCCTCACACACACATTGGAAAGAGCCGGGGCTGTTGAAACAGGAGGCTGAGCTGTGACAGTCGTGGCTTCCACTCTCACATTCATTCACATCTGGGGATTAGAAGAAAGGAAGAGTTATTGGAGCATCTCCAGCTCTGTGAATCTGAAACGTTCTAATATTCCACACCCAGAGTAAGAACTGAACAATATGATTCTTGGAGAATAATATTCTAAAGTGATGCACAACAGTAGAGGAGTAAAATGACAGATAGTCAGCTTCTCATGACCGAGCCTATGCCCTCCTGTGTTGACATGTTGAAATCAGCAGGATATTATTGTTGTTATTGGGAAAGAAATGAAAGAGAACATGAAATGAGGTATTTTACCTCTGCTAAGCTTCGGAGTCAATTACCTGTACAGTTCCTCCCATCTCCAGTGTAACCAGCCTCACACACACATTGGAAAGAGCCGGGGCTATTGAAACAGGAGGCCGAGCTGTGACAGTCGTGGCTTCCACTTTCACATTCATTCACATCTGGGGGTTAGAGGAAAGGAAGGGAGAGTTCATCGCTGGATTGCCAGCTTTGTGAAACTGAGACGTTCGACTGCTCAACACCCAGATTAAGGATTGAACCAAATACCTCTCGGTGAATATTCTTCCAAAGAGATACTGGACAGCAGAGGCACAAATGAGGAGAAAGTGAGGACTGCAGATCAGAGTCGAAGAGTTGGTGCTGGAAAAGCACAGCCGGTCAGGCAACAGCCGAGGGACAGGAGAGTCGAAGTTTGAAGCATAAGCTCCTCATCAGGAATGAACAGCAGAGGAATGGGACAGACAGACTGATTCCTTGGACAGCCACAGTCATGTTGCATTATTTATTTTCTAACACTGAACTAGTAATGATCCTGAAGTTGTTTGTAAACTTATTGCTCAATTCTTACTTTCCTCCTCAAAAGTTTCCATTCAGAATTAATTCACTTCATACTCTCTCACTACCATCATCCGATAACGATCCTTAAAAGGCTCAACTCAACTACTCAGCTAATTCCATTGTGGGCGGGTGGATTAAAAACGTAAGACTTACCTTCCAGTCTGCAAGAAGCTCACAAGGACTGAGGCTGTAACCTAGGTCACACTAATTCCTCCACAAGAGAAGAGAGAGAATTAGCTGGAGGAGATGAGTAAAAGCTGGCGAAGATGAATAACGAGACAGTGCTGGTGGTAACGGGATAGCAGCAAGACACTATGGTGCTTTTTGGATTAGCTGTCCCTTCATTTCCCCGGTCACCATGTCAATCGATCTGTTCTTCCTGACAGCTCCTCTCTCTGCTCCTTATCAAGTGAGGAGCTTGACTTTAGCTACCACTGGGACACTCCATCTCGCAATTCTTGAACCTTTGGTTAGCTGTGGGCCATCGTCTCCCCAGTGATGAAATAACGTTTGTTTGAGTTAGTTTTATTCTGATTTATTGTTGGCACATGTACCGAGATACAGTGAAAAGTGGGTGCTGTACAGTCCAGACCAGACCATACAATGTGATTCAGGGTAGCAGAACAGAGTGCAGAATAGTGTCGCAGCACAGAAAAGGAGCAGTGATAGAGAGATCAGAATTAACATTTGGGGGGCGGGAGGCGAAGAGGTTGAATCTGATGGAATTAGATGCAAGACCAATTGGTGATGATGCAAGAGCAGGTGAGGTGATGTGCTGCCAGTGTTAGAATAGGATGTGCAGAGAACAGGAAAGGTGCGTAGTTAAGGAAGACAACCTGGGTGAGAGCTCTTGATTAGACATGATGCATGCAATACCAAGGGTTGTAGTCTATCAGCCTGGGGAGATACAGTGGCCAGGTCAGAGTGAGCACTGGCCCTCTGACTGCCAGGTAACAGAGAGATAATGCTGGCACTTAACGTTGTGGAGAGCAAAAGCTCATTGACACTCAGCATCCCCTTTGATTGCATTCCCTGCCAGATTGTCGCTGTCTGATTACATCCTCCTCCTGCCATTGACTGTTTCTATTCCCCGTGACGTTGGATAATGGAATAGCCAGTTGTGAAACCATGTTTTAAACTGCTGATTGTTGTGAATATTTTGTCTAGAATCAGGTTTGAGGCAGACACACATTTGAGAGGGTCCAAGCGTATTCCCTGTTCCCCAGCATTTTATAACAACCACCAGAGGAACCCTAGTAATGATTCAGTTGAAACAGAGAGTGAGATATCATGTTCCATCATCCAAGAAACATCTGGACGGGATTCCCATTCCAAATTGGAACAAACAATATTGTAAATACACACCATAAAAGACATTGTGAAGAATAAAGGTGGAAATACTCTGGCTTAAAGAAAGAATGGCTAGTGTCAGTTACCTGTACAGTCCCTCCCATCTCCAGTGTAACCAGCCTCACACACACATTGGAAAGAGCCGGGGCTGTTGAAACAGGAGGCCGAGCTGTGACAGTCGTGGCTTCCACTTTTACATTCGTTCACATCTAGAATCAGGAAGGAAACGTTCATTTGGAGGTTCTCCAGCTTTGTGAATATTTAGCTTTCTTCGTCATGTACCACCTGACTAGATCCCAAGCTAGGGAGCAGTAAATTCATACAGTGCTGTGCAAATTTGAACTTCTCTTTCAGTTCTCAAGTATGTTTCCCTATCAGATCAGTCAAAGAGTCCTGACACACATCATCCTCCAAGTGTCTGACTGATCAGGGCAAGTGTGAGAACCTACATTGGTAGATATTTTTTCCAACATGTAAATTGTGCATTCATTTACTGTTTAGCATTCCCACTTCCTGAATCAAGAAAAAAATTCATTTCATATCTAGAATCAATTTTGAGGTAGTAACACATATGTGTCACACACAGCCATGTCCCCAACAGTTTACAATTAACATTAAAGGGATCCTTATAAGGAAGTTTAAAAATCAGTAGGAAGCCATATCTCCTAGAACAAGAAACATCTGGATTTGATTTCCATTCCTGCCTGGAACAGAGGCTTATCAATGTATTTGTTATACTGGGGCAAAGTGTATGTGAAGAATAAATATGGAATAAAGTTAATTTAATCAACTGAGTTTTAATATCATTTACCTGTACAGTTCCTCCCATCTCCAGTGTAACCAGCCTCACACACACATTGGAAAGAGCCGGGGCTGTTGAAACAGGAGGCCGAGCTGTGACAGTCGTGGCTTCCACTTTCACATTCATTCACATCTGAGGGTTAGGAAGGAAGAAAAAGATCATTGTTGGATTCCCATTTTTGCAAATGTGAAACTTTCTGTTGTTACACTGACACACACAGACACACACACATTAAGCTTCAACCAAATGGGTCTGGGTGAACAATTATTAAAGAGATGCTAAATTTTGGAAAGGCCAATTAAGGCAGGACTTACACACTTAATGGTAAGGTCCTAGGGAGTGTTGCTGAACAAAGAGACCTCAGAGTGTAGGTTCTTGGTTCCTTGAAAGTGGGGTCACAAGTAGTCAGGATAGTGATGAAGGCATTTGGTATGCTTGCCTTTTTTGGTCAGTGCATTGAGTATAGGAGTTGGGAGGTTATGTACAAGTCATTGGTTAGGCCACTTCTGGAATACTGCATGCAATTCTGTTCTCCCTGCTGTAAGAAGGATGTTGTGAAACTTGCAAGGGTTCAAAAAAGATTTACAAGGATGTTGCCAGAGCTGGAAGGTTTGAGCTATAGAGAGAGGCTGAATAGACTGAGGCTATTTTCCCTGGAGCATCAAAGGCTGAGTGGTGACCTTACAGAGCTTTAAAAAATCCTGCAGGTCATGAGTAGGGTAAATAGACAAGGTCTCTGCACCTAAAAAAAAGTTGCATTCAGAATTAATTTACTTCACACCTTCTGACTGCCCTTCATCGAATAACGATCCCCGAAATGTTCATCTCAACTACTCGGTTGGTTCTACTGCAGGCAGATATGTCACATGACCAAGTACATGAGTTACATTCCAGTCTGCGAGAAGCTCACAAAGATTGGGATGCAACATAGGTAGCACTAATTCCTCCATAAGAGGAGAGACTGAATTACCTGGAGGAAATGAGTAAAAGCTGGTGAAGGTGAAGAACAAGATAGTGCTGCTGGTAACAGGACAGCCCAATGGTGCTCATTGCGTTGACTGTCCCTTCATTTCCCAATCACCACCTCAATGGATCTGTTGCTCCTGACATTACTCTCTCTGCTCCTCAAGTGAGGAGCCTGATTTTCCTACCAACCTGAATACCCCACCCTGCCCATTCTGGAACTTTCTACCAGTTGTGGGCCATTTTCTCCAGTAATGAGATAAAGTTTTTCTAGTTTAGTTTTAGTTTGATTTATTGTTTTCACATGTACCCAGATACAGTGGAAAGTGTTGTTTTACACGCTCTACAGGTAGATCATATCATACAAACTGCATCAGAGTAACAGAACAGAGTGCAGAATACGGTGTTATAGCCATAGGGAAGGAGAGAGAAACCAGAATTAACATTTGAGAGGGGGAGAGGTTGAATCTAATGGAATTAGATACAAGCGCATCTGGTGATGATGCAAGAGCAGATAAGTGCTTCCAAACAGAGGACAACATGCAGAGGACAGGAAGGATGCTTAGTTTGGGAGGATGGGGTGTGTGAGAGCCTTTGATTGGACATAATGCTTGCAATAGCTAGGGTTGCAGCGGATCAGGCTTGGGGAGATACAGTGTCAGAGTCAGAGTGAGCACTGGCCCTCTGACTGGCAGATAGCAAAGATACTTTGGCGGCACTTAACGTTGTGGAGAGCAATAGATCATTGACAGTGGTGTAGTACTCAGCATCCCTTTTGGATGCATTAACCCATGCTCTGATCCCTGAGAGGCTGTCACTATCCGACAACATGCCCTCTTCCTGTGGACCAGTGGGAAACCTAGTGAAGCTTCTCTCTATCAGCACCTCCAGGTGGGTAGTTGGATTATGAACCAAGTTTTAAACTGCTTATGGCAACAGCTGGGTAACTACCCCATTGTGAATATCTAGAACAAATCCTCACCAAATGAATCGAGGAACTGAGGCAGCATAGACTAATCATATTGGAACTTCAAATGATCTGGGAAAATCCCAAGTATATCCATGTGTCAGAAATTCTACTTATCCAGATACGTATCAGCATTCTGCATCGAAAGGATTTGGGCCAGTCTGTTCAGCCAAATTGGGAAATCCAATTTTGAACTGATATTGGCTTAAAAGCATAACTTGTGGGTAAATTTAGTGCCCAGTTTTCCCACCTTCTGTTTGTGCAAAAGGTTTTATTTTGTCTCAAATCGGTTTTGAGGCAGTGACACAAACATGAGGGTCCAAACGCACCCACTGTTTCCCAGTATTTTATAACTATCACCAAAGGCATCCACAAAATGAATCAGTTGAAACAGACAGTGAGATATCCCATCAGCCAGGGGACTTCTGAATATGATTCACATTCCAAATTGGAACAGACTGTATTGTGAACACTACTGTCTAAAAAAGACTTTATGAAGAACAAAGGTGGACAGAGTCTGATTTAAACAATGAATAATTAGTGTCAGTTACCTGTACAGTTCCTCCCATCTCCAGTGTAACCAGCCTCACACACACATTGGAAAGAGCCGGGGCTGTTGAAACAGGAGGCCGAGCTGTGACAGTCGTGGCTTCCACTTTCACATTCATTCACATCTGGGGTTAGGAAGGAAGGAAGAGATCATTGTTGGATTCCCAGCTTTGTGAATCTGAAATTTTCTGTTGTTACATGCACACAGATTAACGCTTGAACTAAATGGCTCTGGGTGAACAATTTTCATTAAGATGCTGTATTTTGGAAAGGCCAATTAAGGCAGGATTTATAGACTTAATGGGAAGGTCCTGGGGAGTGTTGCTGAACAAAGAGACCTTGGAGTGCAGTTTCATAGTTCCTTGAAAGTAGTATCACAGGTAGATAGGATAGTGAAGGCGGCGTTTGGTATGCTTGCCTTTATTGGTCAGTGCATCGAGGCCAGGAGTTGGGAGGTTATGTTACAGCTGTTCAGAACATTGGTTCGGACACTTCTGGAATAATACTTTCAATTCTGGTCTCCCTGCTATAGGAAGGATGTTGTGAAATTTGAAAGGATTCAGAAAAGATTTACAAGGATCTTGGCTTTGAGCTATAGGGAGAAGCTGAACAGGTTGGGGCTTTTTTCCCCGTAGTGTCGGGGGGATGGGATGGGTGGGGGTCTAGACCTTATAGAGGTTTATGAAATCATTAGGAGCGTGGATAAGGTCAATAAAAGGTCTGTGTGAGCAATCTTCATAATAGTTTCTGGACAACAGCAGAATAAAACAGGACACCTTCTTCAGACAGCTACAGCCATGTTGTGTTATTTATATTCCAACATTGAACTAGCAACACTGTTTATGAATTTACTGCTCTTTGCTCCCTTTCTGCCTCAGCAAAAGAAACCTTTGCATTCAGAGTTAACTTGCTGACCTGACACACACATCACACCTTCTTACTGCCCTTCATCCAATAAAGAACATGTCTCATAGACCAAGAAACATCTGAATGCGATTTCACTTCCAAGTTGGAACTGATTATATTAGGAAAACACACTTAAAAAAACAGGTAATGTGAACAATATGTGTGGAAATATTCTGATTTAAACCACGAACAGTTAGCATCAGTTACCTGTACAGTCCCTCCCATCCCCAGTGTAGCCAGCCTCACACACACATTGGAAAGAGCCGGGGCTGTTGAAACAGGAGGCCGAGCTGTGACAGTCGTGGCTTCCACTTTCACATTCATTCACATCTGGAGTTAGGAAGAAAGGAAGAGTTTATTGGCACACCCTCAGCTTTGTGGATTTGCTGCACTCCCAGATGTAGGCTTGATCCATGTAACTGTTGGAGAACAATCTTCCACAGAGACCCTGACAGGCTCTGAAAAGCAGCGAGGACACGTGCTAATATCGGGGCCACAGACTTTAATTAGGCCCGGGCTTGAGCTGTACTGGAGCTCTTCCACCAATCAGAGCAACATTAATTTGTACATGAGAGAGATAGGCCAGTGAGGAACTGCTCCTCCAATCAGGGTATGCTTCTCTGTGCATTTGCTGCTTGGATGCTCATTGGTGAACCTATCAGCAACAAGCATGGGTGACAGCAACACTGTGATTGGAGGAGCTGTTTGGAAGTTGTGTGGCTGCAGTGAGTGAGCTGCTGATACAGCTGTTGGTCAGGCCTCTTGAAGGTGGTAGTCACTGATCAGGCCTCATGGGGTTGCCAAGAGCTGGTCAGGCCTCATAGGGTTGCCGAGCGTGGGTCAGGTGTCATGGGGTTGCAAAATGCAGCATCTCAGGGGGTCGTTTAATTTTGTGCAAGCCCCTGGATTGTTGTTGGCCTGGTCAGATCCTGGGGTACCACATGTTCAAATGGGGGATTTTATAAGGGGTTAGACTTAGTTGCAAGCAGGGGGCATTGGGGAAGGTGGAGGCTGTATGGTAGCGCTAGAGAAGGGTGAGGTTTCAAGGTGATGGAGGAAAAGAAAGTGGGGGCTGAAAGGTGGCAGTGTAGAAGGATGCTGCAAGGTGGCTGCGGGCCAAGGAGGAAGCTCAATGTGCAAGAAAAAGGGTGAAAGGAGGCTGCAAAGTTGATTAAAATGGCTTCAAACTTCCCAACAAGGGAAGACGCAATGATTTGGGAGCCAGGAAACTAAGATCACGGAGTTAATGAAAATGAGGCAGTGAAAATGGACATGGAATTTATGTTTTAAGGCTGATTTAAACCATGAACATTTAATGTCATTTACCTGTGCAATTCCTCCCATCTCCAGTGTAACCAGCCTCACACACACATTGGAAAGAGCCGGGGCTGTTGAAACAGGAGGCCGAGCTGTGACAGTCGTGGCTTCCACTTTCACATTCATTCACATCTGGGGTTAGGAAGAAAGGAAGAGTTCACTGGAAAATACCAAGTTTGTGAATCTGAAACTTCTTACTGTTAGACACCCAGATGTAGGCTTGATCCATGTAACTGTTAGAGAACAATCTTTTCCAGAGACCCTGACAAGTTCTGAAGAGTGGGCAGAATACACGCTAATATCGGGCACCACTGACTTTACCTGGGCCCAGGCTTGAACAATACTAGAATTCTGCAACCAATCAGAGCAACATCCCCTTGCACAGAAACCGACCAGGAGCTACTATCTACAGGAAAGAGGCATGGATGCTATTGTAATCATTACTGTCAACTGTCCAATGTAAACTTGGAATGGAGATCCGAAATGCAGCTCAGATATTTCTTCACTTTATACCTTGTGTGAGAAGTGGGCATCACATCTGCACTTACTCTCCACCCCTAACTTTACACCATTTCAGAGGACACCCAAGAGTCAATCTGTCTGAAGTCACACTTAGGTCAGACTGGGTCAGGACTGCAGATTTCCCTTGCCAAAGTAAACCAAACTGTTCTTTTATTAATGACAATTAATAGTACTTACATGTTGGCCACTAGGCTAGTTTTAAACTGGGGACTGTTTGTTAAATTCAAATTTCACTATCTACCAAGGGCTGATGAAGGGCTTTTGCCCGAAACGTCAACTTTCCTGCTCCTCGGTTGCTGCCTGACCTTGCTGTGTTTTTCCAGCACCACTCTAATCTTGTATTCCAGGCAGCCAAGCTAATGCTCTAGTGACATGCATTCAGATCCTATCATTGCAGCTAGTGGAATTGGAATTCAGTGACTAAATCTGATCTATAAAGCTAATTTTAGCAATGGTAACTATAATTGATCATTGTAAAAATCCTCATGGTTCACTAAGGTCCTGAAAGGAAAGAAATTGCTATCATTATCCAAACTGGCTTGCAGCTAACTCCAGATGCACATTAATGTAGTTTGTATCTAAATGTCTAGGAAATCACTCAGTTAGGAATGTAAGAAAAATGCAGGCCTTGCCAATGAATTCCATATCCCATGAAAGAATAAAAAAAAAATTCTAACTGGGTAGATTCCCATGACTAGTGAGTCTAAAATCTGGGACTAAAGAAATGGGACTAGGTCAGATTAATATGTCTGGTCAATACAGGACTGAAGGGTCTGTTGCTGTGCTGTACAATTCCATGACTCTAAAACTGAGATAAGGAGGAATTTCTTCACTCTGAGAATGGTGGATATTTAGAATCTTTACCACAGAGGCTGTGGAAGCTCAATCATTGAGCACACTCAAAGCTGAACCAATATATTTCTGGAAACTAGTGATGTCAAGGGATGTAGGAATAGTGCAGGAAAATGCTGTTGAGATTGATGATCAACCATGATTGAATTAAACAATGGAACAGGTTTGATGAGCAGAATGGCCTCCTCTTGCTCCTTTGTACATGGTGGTTTAAGGTCAAAATAAAAGAACAAAATAGTTATTTCTTATTAATTATTTGGTGTGTCAAAGTATTTAAATTACAGGGAATACAATTGAGTGGCCCAGTGGCTCAGTGGTTAGCACTGCTGCCTCATAGCAGCAGGGACCTGGATTTGATTCCCACCTTGAGTGACTGTCTGTGTGGAGTTTGCACATTTTCCCTGTGTCTGCATGGGTTTCCTCCGGGTGCTCCGGTTTCTCCCACAGTTCAAAGATGTGCAGGTTAGGTGGATTGGCCATGCTAAATTGCTGATTGTATTAAGCGCACTAGTCAGAGGGAAATGGGTCTGGTTGGGTTGCTCTTCAGAGGGTCGTTGTGGACGTGTTGGGCCGAAGGGCGTGTTTCCACACTGTAGGGAATCTAATCTAATCAAATTTTGAAGGTTTGAAACTCTTTAGAAGTTAGAGGTTGGAATATCAGAGATTCAGATGGATAATAGATCTTTGGAATACATTATCAAGATTATTCACTTGAACAAACTTATTGGGTCAAGAAGCGGTTGGGTATGTTTCTGGGGAGAGTATGGATTGAGGGATCTGCAGGGAAGATAGCTAAATAGGCAACACAGTGGCTCAGTGGTCACCACTGCTGCCACACAGCGCCAGGGGCCCAGGTTCGATTCCAGCCTCGGGCAACCGTCTGTGTGGAGTTTGTACTTTCTCCCCATATCTGCATGGGTTTCCTCCCCCACTCTAAAGATGTGCAGGTTAGGTGAATTGGCCATGCTGAAATTGCCGGTAGTGTTCTGGGCTTATGTAGGTTAGGTGCATTAGTCAGGGGAAATGTAGAGTAAAAGGGTAAGTGAATAGGTCTGGGTGGGATATCCTTCAGAGGGTCGGTGTGGGCTTTCACACTGTTGGGATTCTATGAAATAGGGTTAATCTATGACAAAGGAATGAACCAATGGAAGTCTGAAAGTATTCTTTTAAAAACAAAAACAGGAATTGCTGGAGAAACTCAGCTGGCCTCGCAGCACCTGTAGAGAGAAAGCAGCGTTAATGTTTCTGGTCTAGAAATGAAGAAGGAAATCACTGGACCCAAAACACTAACTCCTCTTTTCTCTCCACAGATGCTGCCAGACCTGCTGAGCTTGTCAGCGATTTCTGGTTTTGTTTCTGATTTCCAGCATCTTCAGTTCTTTGTCTTGTTTCTATCTTAAAATTATTTTTTATTCTTGTTTTCAACACTCAAGCTTTCACCTGTGCAGTTTCCTCTTAAACCACTCCCTGTGTATCCCGCGATACAGGCACAGTAGTACCCAGTCCCATTCTGTGCATTGTATGGTGTCCTCACACAGGTAGCCAGTTTTCGATCACAGTTATGGGTCCCATCAGCACACTGATCCCAAAAATCCTCTGTTGGTAAAAAGAAACTGTGATAAATTAGGGCATCATCACCAAGGAACACTATGCACAACCAATCCACATATTAAAGGCATAGTACCTGAGTGCAACAAAAACACATCCATTCCCCCTTGAGGTTCCTCTCCTGACTGACTTGTGTGGAAATGTTCATGTTTACTTATAAAAATCGGACCAAAATTAATTGCAAGAAGAAATTGTTGACAGTGTATTTGGTTACTGAAAAAGGGCATAGACATTCAGACCTTTGTGGGATAGAGTCAGTGAGAGTAGCACGGGTCAGGGAATGGGAGTCCAGTGGGGCAGGTCACAGAATAAGAACAAGAGTGGGACAGGGACTGCAAGTGAAACATGGGTCAGGGAATTTATGTTCGAATGGGACAAGGTCAGTGAGAGTTAAACAGAGCGGGGAATGGGGTCAATAGTGGGACAGGGTCAGTGGCTGTTACACAGAGCGAGAAATGGAGTCAATAGTGGGACAAAGTCAATGAATGTTACACAAAACGGAGAATGGGGCCTATCACGGGACAGGAATCAGTGAGTGTTACACAGAGCAGGGAATGGGGACTACAGTGGGAAGGGTCAGTGAGTGTTACACAGAGCGGGGAATGGGGACTACAGTGGGAAGGGTCAGTGAATGTTACACAGAGCGGGGAATGGGGACTACAGTGGGAAGGGTCAGTGAATGTTATACAGAGCGGGGGATGGGGACTATAGTGGGACAGGGTCAGTGAGTGTTACACAGAGCGGGGAATGGAGACTACAGTGGGAAGGGTCAGTGAGTGTTACACAGAGCGGGGAATGGGGACTACAGTGGGAAGGGTCAGTGAGTGTTACACAGAGCGGGGAATGGGGACTACAGTGGGAAGGGTCAGTGAGTGTTACACACATTGGGAATGGGGACTATAATGGGAAACGGTCATTGAACGTTACACAGAGCAGGGAATGGGGACTAGAGTGGGACAGGATCTGAGAGTATTATGCACAGCGGGGATAAGGGGACTATCGTAGGAACGGGTCAGTGAGCTTTCCACAGAGCTGGGAATGAGAACTATAGAGAGACAAGGTCTGAGATGTTATACAGAGTGGGGTAAGGGTACTATCATGGGACAGGGTCAGTGAATGTTACACAGAGCGGGGAACGGGGACTATCGTGGGACAAGGTCAGTGAGGTTTACACTGAGCAGGGAATGGGGACTGTAGTGGGACAAGGTCAGTGAGTGTTACACAGAGCAGGGATTGGGGACTATCGTTGGACAAGGTGTGTGTTACACAGAGCGGGGAATGGGGACTATAGTGGGACAGGGTTGGTGAGTATTACACAGAGCAGGGAATGGGCACTCAGTAGTGAGACAGGGACAGTGAGTATTACACAGAGCAGGGATTGGGGACTATCATTGGACAGGGTGTGTGTTACACAGAGCGGGGAATGGGGACTATAGTGGGACAGGGTCAGTGAGTGTTACACAGAGCAGGGATTGGGGACTATCATTGGAAAGAGTCATTGAGGTTTACACAGAGTGGGGAATGAGGACTATAGTGGGACAGGGTTGTTGACTGTTACACAGAGCGGGGAATGAGGACTATCAGTGGACAAGGACATTGAGGTTTACACAAAGCATGGAATGGGCACTATAGTGGTACGGGCCAGTGAGTGTTATACAGAGCAAGAAATGGGGACTGCAGTGGGTTAGGGTCGGTGAGTGTTACACAGAGTGGGGACTAGAGACTATAGTAGAACAGGATGAGTGCATGTTACACAGAACGGTGAATGGGGACTGTAGTGGGATAGGGTTAGTGAGTGTTACGCAGAGCGGAGCATGGGGACTATAGTGGGTTTGTGTAAGTCAGTGTTACAAATAGTGGGGAATGGGGTCAAGACTGGGACAGGATCAGTGAGTGCTACACAAAGCAGGGAATGTGGACTATATTGGGACAGCTTCAGTGAATGTTACACATGGGGGGAATGGGTACTATAGTGGGAAAGGGTCATTGAGTGTTACACAGAGCAGGGATTGGGGATTATAGTGGGACAGAGTTATTGAATGTTACACAGAATGGGAAATGGGGACTATAGTGGGATAGGGTTGGTGAATGTTACACAGAGGAGGGAATGGGAACTATAGTGGGACAGGGTCATTGAGTGTTACACAGAGCAGGGATTGGGGACTGTAGTGGGACAGGGTCAGTGAGTGTTACACAGAGCAGGGATTGGGGACTGTAGTGGGACAGGGTGAGTACGTGTTACACAGAACGGGGAATAGGGGCTATTGTGGGTTTGTGTAAATGAGTGTTACTCACAGTGGGGAATGGGGACTTAAGTGGGACAGGGTCAGTCAGTGTTACACAGAGCAGGGATTGGGGACTATCATCAGACAGGGTGAGTATTACCCAGAACGGGGATTGGGGACTATAGGGGGAAAGGGCCAGTGAGTGTTACACAGAGTGGGAAATGGGGACTATCGTGCAACAGGGTCATTGAGTGTTACACAGAGCGGGGAATGGGAACTATAATGGGACAGGGTCATTATGTGTTGTACAGAGCAGGGAATGGGGACTATAATGGGACAGAGTCAGTGAGTGTTACACAGAATGGAGATTGGGGACTATAGAGGGACAAGGTCAGTGAGTGTCACACAGAGCTAGGAATGGGGACTATAGTATGACAGGGTCGGTGAGTGTTACATAGAGCGGGCGATGGGGACTACTATGTGATAGTGTTGGTGAACGTTACACAGAACAGGGAATGGGGTCTATAGTAGATTCGGATTGGTGAGTGTTACACAGAGTGGGGAACGGTGATGATACTGGGAAAGGGTCAGTCAGTGTTACACAGAGCGGGGAATGAGGATTATAGTGGGACAAGGTCAGTCAGTGTTACACAGAGCGGGGAATGGGGATTATGATGGGACACGGTCAGTGAGTGTTAGAGTGGGAAATGGGACTATAGTGGGATAGGGTTGGTGAGTGTTACACAGAGCAGGGAATGGGACGAATCGAATGACAGGGTCAGTGAGTGTTACACAGAGCGGGAAATGGGGATTATAGTGGGACAGGGTCAGTCAGTGTTACACAAAGCGGGGAATGGGGATTATAGTGGGACAGGGTCAGTCAGTGTTACACAGAGCGGGGAATGGGGATTATAGTGGGACAGGATCAGTCAGTGTTACACAGAGCGGGGAATGGGGATTATAGTGGGACAGGGTCAGTCAGTGTTACACAGAGCGGGGAATGGGGATTATAGTGGGACAGGGTCAGTCAGTGTTACACAGAGCGGGGAATGGGGATTATAGTGGGACAGGGTCAGTCAGTGTTACACAGAGCGGGGAATGGGGATTATAGTGGGACAGGATCAGTCAGTGTTAGAGTGGGAAATGGGACTATAGTGGGACAGGGTCAGTCAGTGTTACACAGAGCGGGGAATGGGGATTATAGTGGGACAAGGTCAGTCAGTGTTACACAGAGCGGGGAATGGGGATTATAGTGGGACAGGGTCAGTGAGTGTTAGAGTGGGAAATGGGACTATAGTGGGATAGGGTTGGTGAGTGTTACACAGAGCGGGGAATAGGGCCTATAGTGGGACAGGGTCACTGACTGCTATGCAGAGTGGGGCATTTGGACTATAGTGGGTCAGCATCGGTGAGTGTTACACACATTAGTGAATGGGACTATAGTGGAATAGGTCTGGGAATGTAACTGTGCTCAGTGACCATGAGTTGAGTGGAATGGGGCCAGTATGTGTCACATGGCACAGAGAATGGGTACTATTGCAGCACAGGATGTACGAATGTCATTTCAGACAGGGAGTGAGAGCTGTATTAAACCGAGACAGCATATACACGACATCAGGTTACAGCTCAATCGATTTATTTGAAATCACAAGCTTTCACAGCGCTCATCCTTTGTCAGGTGAGGTTGGTCTGATGAAGGAGCAGCGTTCCGAAAGCTTGTGATCTCAAACAATCCTGTTGGACTGTAACCTGGTATGTGTGATTTCTGACTTTGTCCACTGCAGTCCAACACCGGCACCCCACATCATACAATCAAACTGGGTCAGAGAGTGGAAATGAGACGAGAATCTGGACAATGATGGAGCTGACTCTATGAGTTTGCTGCCCTGTGGTTACCTGTGCAGTAAGCTGCACCAATCGGAGTGGGGGGAAGCTTGTATGCATAGAAAACTTGTCTTGTCCCAGGAACCTGACAGAAAGCGATTTTGAGTGGCAGTGTCTCTTTGCAGCAGTCTCCAGACAGTAGATCTGGAACGCAAGCGACTCGATCCACAAGTTTGACCTCTGCAGTGGGATGGGATCCGTTGACCCACACAGGTCTCCTGGTCCCGCAGTGTAACAGCGGAACACAACGATCTCTCAGCTTTGTTCCTGACGCGCCAGCAAAACGGACCCAGTAGGACTTTAGTTCATTGTCACTGTTAAAGGAGGAGTTCATCCTGGGTAAAATGTTGCAGGCTTCATCCTTCCTCCAGCCTTCATTTACCACACGATAGATGTGTGGAGCGCAAGGATCTGTGACAGGAGAAAATGAGCACAAGATTTTCAAGGTCGGGTGGTTGTAAATGCCTGAGCGTATACAGGGTTAACGGAGCAGCTTAGCGCTCTGTTCTTGTAAAAACGATCAACAGAAGATTCAATAAAAGCCTTTAAAACGATGAAGGAGTTCAACAGGATGGAAGTGACGCTGTTTCTGTTGTAATATGATGTACCCGTATTTTTAATGGAGTGTATCTTAAAATACTGTCCACTGTTACCCACCACGGAAAACGATGAGATGAAAAATCCCAATATTTGTTGATAGAACAAAGCAACAATCGTACAGGTCAGATGTGTCTCAAGGCTTCCCAGTCACCATTGTATATCATTCCTGATGAAGGGCTTTTGCCCAAAACATCGACTGCCCTGGTCCTCGGATGCTGTCTGACCTGCTGTGCTTTTCCAGCACTACACATTTGACCTTACCTTCAACTAAAGCACTACATATTGTTTTACCAGTCGTTATTGTGGGATTGGTATATTGCAGTAAATTGAAGAATGCAGTGATTTCCGCTTGTGGATGAATCTAGAATAAAAGGGGTATTAATCGAAGATTACAGATCTAACAAAGAATCTGAATTTGCATTGTTGTCTATAAAAATGGGGATTACATGAAGTGCTGGGAACAGATATCAATTATGCTTTTAAGGGAGGTTGATAAATGAAGGAGGGAGAAATGAATAAAGAGATATAGGAAGATAAATTGGGGGGGAAGATTAATGTGCAATGTAACTACCAGCATTGATCAGTTGGGCTGAATGGTCTGCTTTATGTTGAAGTTTCTAAGCAGTGTGTCCATTATAATACAAATTTCAAAAATGACATGACTTTGAACGTATATTGGGCTAAGTATATCCAGTTTGAGTCCTGACCTGTGCTGATCTCAGCTGAAGGTGGTACAGAGGGATTGATTGTAGATGTCCTACCTTTGTTCTCATGGGCAGCCAGGGAGAGCTCTCCCTTTCAGCCAGAGCTCTCCCTCTTTACTGTTGCTGAGTAAGCCACTTCTGCAGAGTTGTTAGCTGGCAACTTCTGCTCAAAACACACACCAAAAAAGAGCCCACAAGAAAGATTGCCTGAAAGAGGGCAGCAAGGTGAAGGCAGAGCAGAGCCTTCTAAAGAGAGTATCCACCCCGTTTGTAAGTATATTCCTTTTTAATGTATCAATCTTTTAATAACGAAGTGTTTTTAACAGGGTTGGGTTGCGTGAACTCGAATGTAATTGAACTACAGTCTGTTTCTGCATCATATTTCTGCTTGACTGCTGTTGACCTTGTTTGATACATGTAATTTTACCAGATGTCAAGTATTCAGCACGGGCAGATCGGGTCATGTTAGCTTGGTGTCTTTATTGGAAGGAATGTGACAATAATGACCTGTGGTTAGATTGTGCTTTTAACAGTAAAATGACCCAAGGCACTCCATGAGGGCCTACACAGACAATTACTGGCATTGATATAAGGGAGGACAGATTAACAGGGTTAATTAAATGCTTGGTCAAGAAGCAGGCTTTAAGGTATGTCCAAAATAAAAAGAGAAAGTTACACAGAATGTAGTTTTAGGAGGGAGATTGTTGCATAAGAAATCGGTGGTCAAATGAAGTGAAGGAGATAAAGAAGTCTCGGGTTTGAAGACAGCAGAGCACTTGGATAGTTTTAGAGTGAGGAGATTACAGAGGTGGTGAAGCACAAAAATCAGTGTTTGACTTCTGATAAGCACCCATCCGTATGTATGTGAATGTAAAATAAAACTGAACAAGGCTTGGAATACCTCCCCTGGTTCAGTAATCTTGTTGGCACTCTATTAAAAGATACAAATGTGAAGAACAGTTGGTTGGATGAGTAATTCGGAGGCAGCTAACAGGCCACAGGACTGCAAGGGGTTAACATTTACTGTAAAAGAGACAGAAAGGAACTATGAGTAAACAGTATTAAATTTTGCCTCCTCAGTGATTGTGAAGATGCACAAGTCTTTTGTCTCGGTACTTTTCAGCATCATGTACTGCTGATAGCTATGTCAGAGAGTGAATTCATTGCTCCTTTTGCCCCTTCAGCAGGAAGAGCATTAATCAGAACTAGGGCAACTGCACTGCCATGCTGTTTCATTGATCCAGTTTTGATTCCCCACTAGGAGTGCAGGATTCATGAGTTTGCTGATATCTAGGAATAGTGTATTTTATTCACCAAATAATGCTCTCATCCTTACACTACCATTTGCCCAATAATTTCTTCAATAATAGCTATTAAACAGAATGGGAAAACTGATTTGTTTCACTATTCCTTGGCAGCCCCTCATTTGACACTCACTAATGTTCCCAGTTCAATTCTAAGGCAACGCAATTTGTAGTTTTAAAAATCATAGTATTCAGTGTAACGAACACTGGAATGGTGCAGCACAGAAGTGTAGGATTGAGCAAAAATCCCCATCATCAAAAATACTGGAAAAGCCTCTCATCATTTAAAAACTATTAAAAGTAAAGAGGACCGCTGGGCTGAGTTCTGGGAAAAATACACCATTGCTTAGCCAGGAATTCCAATTTAATCTCCACTCTAAGAGAACAATCAACCAAACCTAACACTCTAGATTGAAACTAACTTTGACACCTTAGTACAGAGTGTGGGGCCTATACAGATACCGAACATACAACTTCAATCAAAATCCATTTACACATATTCATAGGTATCAGGAAGCCAATAACTTCAGAAGGTAATACCAGAGACACAATAGACAACACAGGTTTGAGGGGAGATAATAGGGCACACTGTCTGGATAACTGCCATCCTGTTCTGACCTGAAGGGAGAGCCTTTTCAAGAACAAGCTTCTGCAGAAGCCATGTCCCTGCTGGATTCCAGCCCCAATAAGAAGCGTCAGAAACAAGACCTACAGAGGTCGAACAGAAAAGCTGAATCAGCAAGCCAAATGAAGGGCATCATCACAGCTAGGGACATCAGAGGTTTGGGGGGTGGGGGTGGGGAGGGGAGCTAACCAACTGCTGTCCAAGCAAGAGCTTCCAGACACAAACCTGTTTTGAATCAAGAGAACCGACAGCAAGAAGCTATGCAACTAGACACACTGTTCTGACCTAGCAAGCAGGGAGGGGAAGGTGGGTGGTGACAGTGTATGGGACCCCAAGGGTAGGAAGCCTGATTAAAGCTTCAATTGTGTTTAATGTAATAGTGTATTTAATTACTGTCCTCTGTATAATTGATAGTGTTACATTCTGGTCTCCTTCCTATCGGAAAGATGTTGTGAAACTTGAAAGGGTTCAGAAAAGATTTACAAGGATGATGCCAGAGTTGGAGGGTTTGAGCTACAGGGAGAGGCTGAATAGGCCTGGGTTGTTTTCCCTGGAGCGTCGAAGGCTGAGGGGTGACGTTATAGAGGTTTATAAAATCATGAGGGGGGGCGGTATGGATAGAATAAATAAACAAAGTCTTTTCCCTGGGGTGGGGGATCCAGAACTAGGGGGCATAGGTTTAGGGTGAGAGGGGAAAGATATAAAAGAGACCTAAAGGGCAACTTTTTCACGCAGAAGATGGTATGTGTATGGAATTAGCTGCCAGAGGATGTGGTGGAGGCTGGTACAATTGCAACATTTAAGAGGCATTTGGGTGGGTATATGAATAGGAAGGGTTTGAAGGGATATAGGCTGGGTGCTGGCAGGTGGGACTAGATTGGATTGGGATATCTGGTCGGCATGGAAGATTCTATTTCCACGCTGTACATATCTGTGACTCACTATTTAATGCTTTTGCCTGTATTTTTTGTATTATACTTATCTTTTGAATTTTAAATAAATTTGCCCTGAAACACCTGTCCACTACCTCCTTCATTTCACATTCCCAAAATAAGGCCAGTGTCTAGAACCAGGGATCTGGGGCTGATTCGAACGACCTAAAATCAGCAAATTACTGATTGAAAACCAGAATTCTGCAGAAGGAACTCATTCAGTCATCAATTTTTATACTGGCTCTTTCAAAGGGAAGTCCAGTTATTCCTACTCTTTTGTCTATTCCTGCATTTTTACTAAAAATGTCCTTCAAATATCTATTTAATTCCATTTTCCACCACCCTATCAGGTTGTGCATTCCAAAACCAAACTACTCAATGTATGAAGAGACTTCTTTCTCATTTTATCTGTGGTCAACAGCCAAGTGTCCATATCTCAACAGTGACAAACAACACAGCATTAGATATTGCTCACTATGGCCATGAGTCTGAATTGAATTTTGGACATTCTGTCTCTATAACATGAGTTATTTCTCTGAAATGTTTCAGCAATGCAAAAGAAGAAACTAAATTAGCAAATCCCCTATTCCTTGTACGAGCAGCAATGACTAAAAAATCCTCTCAGGTTGTACTGTAATTGCAAAAGGAGCTTAGATAGCACTCTGCTTCCTGGTTTACTTGAAAGATCTGTGATGTTTTGGGAGTGGTGTGTGTGTGGTGGGGAGTTACGTCAAACATCTCAACAAGGTGTTGGAGTTGCAACTCGCCCTGTCTTGTGTTCCAGCATTTCTAAAAATCATGTCCTCCAACTTCCAGAAAGACACAAGCAGCTGGTATAGAGGAATATTATCATCTACAAATTGCCGCACAAGTCCCATGTGATGTATGACAGAATGGCGACAGTACAGGCGGCGGCCATTCGGGTCTGGCATGTCCGTGCTGGATCTCTACAAGAGCAGTTCACCTACTGCCACTCCCATATCCTTTCCAATTGTGACAGCACACTATCATCATTAGGTCAAAATCCTGGAGCTCCCAACCTAACAGTCGTTTAGAAGGATGTTCACCACACAGACTCCAGCAGTTTGTAAAGATTGCACACCACCACCTTTCAAAGGCCAATGAAAGATGAATAATAAAGGCCAGCCTTTTCAGTAAGAACTGCATACTGACAGTATGTTATTTCTGGATTCCCACGTATTTGTTTTGGATACAGGTATAAGGTTCCTTGCCATTAACCTACAGCTGAAACCAACAATGAGTGAATGGCTGGCAATGATTTTCAAGGAATTAATTTCGATTGAGTCATTCTGGAAGCTCCTTGAGACTAAAGGCACCACTCTGTGTTGCATTAAGCCATATGTACCACAAGCTGAGGGATTTGATTCCTGAGCTGTGCTGCATCAGCTGATTTCAGCCAGGGCAGTAGACAGACAACCAAAATTGAGGTTAGCAGGAAAAGTTTCATGTTGTGCCAACGAGGACAGTCCTGTACAAGTTAAAACAGAAAATATTGGCGTTACACAGTGCGCCAGTCAGAGAGTGAAAAAGAAGGCCAGGTCAGCTCTCACCAATGGTCTAACCAAACATCCACATTTAGAATCTGACTTTTGTCCTTTTGGGTGCTGGTGGACCTGATCTAAGTTTTCAGCATTTCCTGTTAAACACTTCCATTCTAATTTTTAATTTCGGATTCTGAACATGGAACTCTGTACAGCTGCAACAGTCCTTTGGTTCTGCCAATGGAACAGCAATCCAGAATTTGTGAATTCAAATTGTTCATTGAGAATGCAATAATTCGTGGCACGAGAGATCAGGAATGCACACTTGGATTGCTGTAAAATACATGGATAGTTCACTTATCTCCTTCAAGGAATAGAATTGTTCATTATTTCTAAACTCGACATGTGAATCTAATCCCAGATTATAAATATTTAACATGAACCTGTTACTGCACACTTCTGCAGCAAGCAGGATTTGAACCCAGATCTTCTAGCTCAGAGGTACGGATGCTACCACTGCACTGCAACAACCTGTTTATGAAATTTCCCAAATTATAATGCAGCGTTGCCAGTTTTGCCCATATACGAAGAACAAATAGGAAAACATCAATTGGGAAGGTAAATAATTTACAAGAGCTTTTCATACTTTATTCAACTAAATGTGAACCTTTTGATAAATAATTAAGATAACTTAGTGAACTTGTTTTGGTAGGAGCAACCCTAGACATGAGAGAGGGATTAGATTACTTATAATGTGGAAACAGGCCCTTCGGCCCAACAAGTCCACACCGACCTGCCAAAGCACAACCCACCCCTTCCCCTACATTTACCCCTTTACCCAACCCTACAGGCAATTTAGCATGGCCAATTCACCTGACCTGCACATCTTTGGACTGTGGGAGGAAACCGGAGCACCCGGAGGAAACCCACACAGACACGGGGAGAATGTACAAACTCCACACAGTCAGTCATCCAAGTCAGGAATTGAACCCGGATCTCTGGCACTGTGAGGCAGCAGTGCTAACCACTGTGCCACCGTGCCGCCCCAGAAATTAGAAATAAACCACTTCACATTCCCACTCCTGATCTCCATTCAATGTATGAGTCTCAATTCTGAAAGGTGAAGACAAAGGCAGAACTGTTTCTGTCTATTCTCCACTGCAGAAACAGCCGTCTTAGAGTCACTGTCTGAAGCTCATTGAATAATAAAATCGCACAAAAGGTTATTTGGCCCAACAGGCTTGTTCTAGCTCTTTGAATAAGTTTTCCAGTTAGTTGCACTGCCCTGCTTTTGCTCCATTTGCCTTGCAACATTTTGCTTTTCAATTATACATCCCTTTCACTTTAGAAAGTTACTGTTGCATCCGCTTCCTCCAACATTTAGATGTGCTATCTAGTTACTGACCCTCCAATCAACAGAAATGTAGTTTATTTAGTTTATGAAAATATTCCATAGTTTTAATACGTTGATCAAGTCTTTTGTTAACCTTCTGTTGTTTCAGTGAAACAATCCAAGCTTTGTATGTGGGGAAACTTCAGAAGTCCGCCCGTTCTTGTACCTTTCCAAGAATCTCATTTATACTCTCTAGTCTTTGACATTCTTGCTAAAGTATGCCACTTAGAATTGGACTGTTTACAATTGTAAATGTTCATACCTGAGAGGATGTCAGTAGTTATGCAGAACATAAAACATAAATACAGCAAACTTGCCGAGTGCACTATGGTTGATGTAAATGAAAGGACATTAAAGATGTTGATGGATTTGGAGCTAAAATTTCCATTCATCATGTCTTAACCCACCTCTCAGAAACATCTGACATGTTTATGTCACATACAAGGAATTATTTTTCAAAGTGGAGTGTCTATATTTGTAATAAGGTGCTATAGTTCCAGAAGACCAAAACGTTGCTCTCTCATTAGACAGAGATGACTGGTGATGAGTTTAACCTGAAAGTTACTATACGTCAGGCAGGATTTGTTTTTGAGAGGACTGGAAATCCATTGTACCCTCGGCTGGTGTGAAAATGCAGCAACTGTAGTAGACATATTATACAAGGTATGATCCTACACACGATAATGAAATTAATGCTTAATTAGTTTGTTTGATTTTATTGATTCAGGGACCGGTCAACTCCCTACCCATCATTACAAAGTGTCATGGATATACAACATCCACCAAGATTATTTGGATTTGGTTGGAATTGGTTTAATTCCTCTTTTGGAGGAACATCATCTCCAAAAGTGTGCTTCCTCAACACTGCACTAAGTTGATTCTGGGTGACACTGATGTACTGTCAAACTAATAGGAGGGACTCGAACCTTTATCACTGAGGTGTGAGTGGCACAATCAGAGCCAAGCTGAAATGTTAATAAAATCTAGTTACCAGTCTTCACATTCCAGCCTCAGGGCCCTTCCTCAGCCTGTCTGGCAGCTCACTACCATAAATACAAGGACTGCAGATGCTGGAAACCAGAGTCTAGATTAGAGTGGTGCTGGAAAAGCACAGCAGGTCAGGCAAAAGCCCTTCATCAGGAATAGAGGCAGGGTGCCTGCAGAGTGGAGAGATAAATGAGAGTCGGGTGGAGGTGGGGAGAAAATAGCATAGAGTACAATTGGTAAATGGGGGTGGGGATGGAGGTGATAGGTCAGAGAAGTACCCTCTTCTCATTCCTCTATTGCTTTGACCTGGCAGCTCACTACCATCTTCTCAAGGACAGTTACTTATACAGTCACTTACACTTCCTTTAGCTTGTCATTCAGCTGTTCCAAAACCCTCCTGGCCATCCTCTCATCTTCCACACTTCAGAAACTTCAGCTCATATAAAACTCTGCTAGCCCTATCTTGATCCAGGCACATATCATCCCTATGCTCCCTGAACGACGTTGACTCCCAATCCAGCAATTCCTACATTTCAAAGTTCTCATCGTTATGCTCAGATTTCCACATCACTTCACCCATCTCTACGTAGCCTCCTGCAGATCTGTCCAAGATCTCTGGCCTCTTGTTCACTGCTCAATTGCTTTATCCAAGCATAACCTCCACTTGTCAAGGCACCAAGCTCTGTAAATCTCTCTCCCTCTCGGTCTGTACCCAATCTTTCCCTCCCACTCTACCTGTCCCCCTCTCCCTCTCTCTCTTTCTATCTCAATCTCTGTCCCCCCTCTCTCTCTCCCCCCTTCTCTGTCCTCCTTTCTCTCTGTCCCCGCCTCTCCACACCCTCTCTCTGTCCCCTCCCTCTCTGTCTCCCTACCTCTGTCGCCCCTCCCTGTCCCACCTTCTCGCTTTGCACCTCCCCTCTCTGACTCTGTCTCGCTCCCTCTCCCTGCTCCTCTGCCTCTGTCTCTCCTATCCGGTCCCCCACCGTCTTCCTTAAAAACCACAACTCTCACTAAGCATTTTGTCCCCAGTCCTAATGTCTCCTATTTTGTTTTCATGTTGTTGTTTCTTTGTCCAGCAACTGTCTGGGGAGCACCTTGGGACGTTAAATAATGTTATATAAATACAAATTATTGTTGCAGCCTGCAAACTGCTTTTGGGGTGAAGTTTTAAAATTATTACTTAACAATTCCAGAAAGTGACAGATAATTCTCACTTGAAGTTAGTTTCTCAAAAAAAAACTGTTGAGTGAAATTATTGTGAATGAAGTGTTTATGATGTGTTAAAGGAATTACCCTCATGATAGCCAGCATTCTTGTGGTGCAGTGGTAGTGTCCCTACCTCAGGACTAGAAGATCTATGTTCAAGTCTCATCTGTCCTGGAGATATATCATACAATGACTGAACAGTTTGATTGAAATGGCTAATAACTCACGAGGAGCTCAGATTGTGAAAATTGCCAATATGTTGTGGCTGTGATACATTATTAGCTCTTGTATAGACTCAGTATTGCTCTCGAGGTGTTAGTAATGAGTAATTCTATTAAACACAGCTATTTGACACAGGCTCAGAAACCCTACTCCATCAGTATCTTACCAGAAGTTACCAGAACACTGAACAAGAAGAACAGTAATGTTGGACATTTTCTTCATTTTTTCATTTTTCTGCCTTTATATTCTGTGCATTAGTTTATTTTGCTGTGTTTTAAGATGGCGCCAGAGATTCACGACACTATACAACACTTTTCACTGTATTTCAATATTAACCTATTAACCAATGACATGCCATATTTTAATAACATTCATTTACGCAGTAAATTATATAAACCAAAGTCTCATCTGCTGCCATGATTCAGTGGGCATTGGCATTACTAATGGATCCATAAAAATTGATTACCTGCAGACTATATACTGTATCACTGATGGCAGGCACTAAGATAATCTTCAGGAATGTTATCCCAAGCACACTGCCTGACTCAGTAATTGATTATAATTGTATGTCTGTTCATTATCAAAAAACTCACACATGGCGAAACGAGTACAAAATAACGATGCAATTTAATTTCGTGATAAATTGCGACTTCTCAATGTGCATCTAATAAGAGTGTCAATGCAGCCTGGACCTAGGTTTTGCCAGATGATTTCCTCCTTCAAGCTACCCCATTCAGTCAAATAGCCTTTTGCACAGAACTGGACCTTCAGTCCTACAGGTTAGTATTGATTGGTGCTTAGACTTCACTTGGGTCTCCACCATCCATATTTATTTCATCTTAACCCATCACTATATTCCTTTCTCCCTCATGAGCATATATAGCTCGCTGTTAAATATATCTGCAATTATTCCATGTGTCTGTACTTTTATCATGAATAGAAAAGAGGGTGCTCAGATCTATTTGACTAGCACTGAGCCCGCCTCTCCTGCAAAGTTACAATTAGCAAACCTTACAAGACATGAGCAGAACAATATGAGATGCTGCATTGTATAACTAAAGTTGAGAAAGGCTAAGATATCAAAATTAAACTAATGCTGCTGAGACTACAAAGCAGCCAGTATGCTGTCTGTATTCTCAGAGACTAAGCAGTTTTTTTAAATTTTCATTTCAGATACAAACTGAGTTTGTCTGCACATTCAAACTGACTTGCTTTTCCATAACACCTTTCAGAGCTTTAGGGTGAAAATGTTTTAAAATCAGTGAAGTCCTTTCTAAAGAGGTGGCACAACCGTAATTTTAACAATTTGGCAAGGCCCCACAAACAGCGGTGAGACAAACAACCAGATAATCTGTTTCAAGTGATTTTAAGTATTGAGCAAGGCATCAGGGAGAACTCTTCCACATAGGGGGTTAAACAGAGCCTTGACTCTGCAGCCCACCTGAAGTACAACAGCTCCCAAAGTGCAGCATTCCCTTGGCATTCCCCTAGCATTGCAATGGAGTGCCAGCCTAAATTTGACATTCAAATCTCTGGATTGGGGTTTAAAATCACAACCAGAGAGACAGACAAGAAGTGCTGAGCCAGCGCTGACACCATCCTACTTCTTGGAATTATCAAATACATAGAAATGCATATCATATGGATTGCCTTCTTACCACAAGTAGCAGTCACATCTGCCAGTATCCAATACAAGGACAGCAAACAGAGCTCAACGCTTATTAACGGCCCTCTGGCCATTCGATCTCCCTCCAAACGCTGCTTGCAAAGGACTGATACAGTTTTGAATGCAGGTTTGCTTTTTTATAAATGTAACTATTTATTCCTGATTGTCACACCCTGACATTTTGATATTCGATGTGTCATTGAGAAAAAGGGTGGGCCTTGTCATTTGACGCAAACAAAAAAATTAAAATGAAATGTTAGATCACAATGACCAATATTAAAAAAAAGTTGATGAATTTCATCTTTTCTAGCAACTGAAGCAATTTTTTAAAGAATCTATTCTTTTGATGAATAGTCTTCAAACTCTCCTATTTCCACGACTCATTAAAGGCAAGCCATCTTATGCTGAAAGTTAGGTCATTTCAGTATTCATGGTGGTCCTTGTGTTGCAAATGGTCATTCTGAAGACAATTATGGAAACCTTAATTGCATAAACAGCCATTTGACAGTCGTCAAATATCAAATTCACCTTCATTTGAAAAAGGTGCATTACTATAAACTGCTTACCCAATTGTGTCATTGAGAAAAAAGATGGATCTTGTTACTAACATTTGATGTAAACAAAAAGCTGGCCCCTGCTGTGCCCACTTGTCGCTGCCAAAGCTGTCAACATGACTGAGGTCTTTAGTAAGAGGTAGGTAACATAAAGTAGAAGAGAAAAAAAGCAAGGTAAGAATGATAAGGCAAGTGGACAAGACCTAGGCTCAGAAGCCCTACTCCATTGCCATCTTACTGGAAGTTACTGGAACACTTAACAAGAAGGACAGTAATGATGGACACTTTCTTTATTTCTTCATTTTTATGCCTTTATATGCTATGGATTAGTTACTTCTCTGTGTTTTAAGTTGGCACCGAAGATTCGTGACACCGTACAACACTGTTCACTATATCTTGTAACAAGATACATGTGATCATTAATGAATCAAATCAGATCAAATCAAATCAAATCAAATCACCATCTCAAACATCTCTGACTCACTATTTGGAAAGAGAGATTTCATCTGAAGTTTGTTCATAAATAAAATCTTAAACATGTGAGTTTCAGTTTCTCCAAAAATGGAGAAAAGGTAATCTTTTCAAATATATCCATCGCCTTGCTACAAGAAGAGAGACTTGCATTCAGAAAGCACCTTTCACAATCTCCAAATGTTCCAAAACCCCTTACAGCAATGGATTACTTTTGCAAAGTAGTGCTGTTGATTAAATATGTTGAGTACTTAGATTTCCAGAAGGCATTTGATAAGGTATCAAATCAAAGGTTATTGCAGAACATAAGATCTCATGGTACATATTAGAATGGATAGAAGATTGGCAAGCTAGCAGGAAACTGATAGTAGACATAATTGGATCATTATTGTCATTGAAGTATAATTGAACGCTCATTGATGGCTCAGTTGATTAAAAAAAATTAGCTAAACAATCGAGATTAAAAATACACCAGCTTTAATTCCCAATCTGCGTTGAGTGAGCTATCTCAATGAAGAAGATGATAACTGGGGGTGCCACAATTCATTGATACATCCCTAAGATATGGATGGGAAATTTTGTTATTGTTCAATGTCCCCTATTGGATAGAATGGGCAATTGTGACTGGCCTGCCAGCACACGTTTCATTGGGTCACATTCAATAATGGGCGCTCAGATGCTGATTACGTTTCAGTGCAAAGGCCATGGCTGCTCACCGCAAAACAGAGGCAACTGCAGGAGAAGAGACTGTGAGGAACTTGGACTTCCTTCCTTCTTAAAATAAAAAGCTAAAAAAGGTTCTTAGGAAGAGAAATAGATCATCCAGCTCCTTGAGCCTGTTCATTCATTCGTTAAATTGTGGCTGATCTGTACCTCAACAATAACAATACTAACAATAATGACATTGTGTTCAAGAATACTTTCACAGGACAAAAACTGAGAGCTAAGTTCCATTTATACTGAGTAGTTTTGTGTGCTATGGAGAAGGCCTGGATTTTGCTTATTTTTGTAGAGATGTTTGGGGAGCTTTATCACGGAGACTGGGGGCTTTTTTATGGTTTACATGCATTTTAATGCAATTTTGTAACCTCCAATTATGGAGGGGTGTTAAAAGTTCAATCATTAACGAAGGTAGAGAAAACAAATTGGTCTTTAATCTGTGTGGGTGTGCTACAGTGTAACATCCCATTTTCCATTTGGGGACCCTGCAGTCTTCAGGACTCAATATTGAGTTCAATAGTTTTAGGGCCTAAACACCTTCTTCCATGTCCCTTACCCAAACTCACACCCTAGACCCTGTCATCACTTAGACTCATGGAGATGTACAGCATGGAAAGAGATCCTTCAGTCCAACTCATCCATGCCATTCTGATATCTTAAATTCATCTAGTCCCATTTGCCAGCATTTGGCCCGAATCCCTCTAACCCCTTTCTATTCATGTACCCATCCAGATGCCTTTTAAATGTTGCCACTGTACCAGCCTCCACCACTTCCTTTGGCAGCTCATTCCATACATACACTACTCTCTGTGTGAAAAAGTTGCCCCTTAGGTCCCTATTAAATCTTTAGCCTCTCACTCCCCTTAAACCTATGTCCTCTAGTTTTGGACTCTGCTAGAGGAGAAAGGACCTTGGCTATTCACCCTACCTATGCCCCTTATGATTTTATAAACTTCTATAACATCACCCCTTAGCCTGCGATGTCCAGGGAAAATAGCCCCAGCCTCTCCCTAAGGCTCAAATCCTCCAATCCTCCAATCCTCGTAAATCTTTTCTGCACTTTTTCAAGTTTCACATCCTTTCTGAGCAGGGAGACCAGAATGGAATGCAGTATTCCAAAAGTAGCTGAACCAATGTCCTGTACAGCCACAACATGACCTCCCAACTCCTATACTCAATGCTCTGACCAATAAAGGAAAGCATATTAAACACCTTCTTCACTAGCCTACCTTCCTGCAACTCTACTTTCAAGAAGCTATGAACTTACAATCCAATGTCTCTTTGTTCAGCAACACTCCCCAGGACCATACCATTAAGTATGAAATTCCTGTCCTGATTTCTTTTCCGACATAAGGCACCTCACATTTATCTAAATTAAACTCCAGCTGCCACTTCTCAGCCCATTGGCCCATCTGATCAAGATCAATGTACTCTTGAGGTAACCTTCTTGGCTGTTCACTACACCTCCAAGTTTGATGTCATCTGCAACTCCATTTTAAGTTAAAGAGTGCAGCACCCTTCTAATCACAATTTAATTTGGCCTCATGTCCTTTCTAAAGTCAGCTTGCAGCATTGAATACAACTACACAGTTCAAAAGCATTCCCAGCTATGAACAATCACCACTTAAATAAGTTCAGCATGGACCAAATATTTTCACTACACAAAGCGATGAGGAATTTGCAACAGCAACAGTATGTGATGGATGGCAGTTATAGGAAGGGGGGAAAGTCACAGATACAGTCACATAGTTGGGTTAACTCTAGGAAGGGTAAGAGAGGTAGGCAGCTAGTGCAGGAGTCTTTTGTGAATATACCCATTTCAAACAGGTACGCTGTTTTGGAAAATTTAGGGGGTGATGGATTCTCAGTGGAACGTAGCACGAACAGCCAAGTTTCTGGTATTGAGACTGGCTCTAATGCAACGAGGGGTACTTCGGCTTCCAAGAGATCAATTGTGTGAGGGGATTCTGTAGTCAGAGGTACAGACAGACGTTTCTGTGGCCAGCAGAGAAAACGCAGAATGGTGTGTTGTTTCCCTGGTGCCAGGATCAAGAATGTCTCAGAGAGGGTGCAGAATGTTCTCACGGGGGAGAGGGGCCAGCAGGAGGTTATTGTCCACATTGGAACCAACGGCATAGGAAGGGAAAAGGTTGAGATTCTGAAGGGAGATGACACAGAGTTAGGTAGAAATTTAAAAAGGAGGTCCTCAAGGGTGGTAATATCTGGATTACTCCTGGTGCTACGAGCTAGTGAGGGCAGGAATAGGAGGATAGAGCAGATGAATGCATGGCTGAGGAGCTGGTATATGGGAGAAGGATTCACATTTTTGGATCACTGGAATCTTTTCTTGGGTATAAGTGTCCTGTACAAGAAGGACAGATTGCACCTAAATTGGAAGGGGACTAATATACTGGCAGGGAAATTTGCTAGAACTGCTTGGGAGGATTTAAACTAGTAAGGTGGGGGGGTGGGACCCAGGGAGATAGTGAGGAAAGAGATCGATCTGAGACGGGTACAGCTGAGAACAAACGTGAGTCAAACAGTCAGGGCAGGCAGGGACAAGGTAGGACTAATAAATTAAACTGCATTTATTTCAATGCAAGGGGCCTAACAGGGAAGGCAGATGAACTCAGGGCATGGTTAGGAACATGGGATTGGGATATCATAGCAATTATGGAAACATGGCTCAGTGATGGGCAGGACTGTCAGCTTAATGTTCCAGGATACAAATATTACAGGGAGGATAGAAAGGGAGGCAAGAGAGGAGGGGGAGTGGCATTGTTGATAAGGGATAGCATTACAGCTGTGCTGAGGGAGGATATTTCCGGAAATACGTCCAGGGAGGTCATTTGGGTGGAACTGAGAAATAAGAAAGGGATGATCACCTTATTGGGATTGTATTATAGACCCCCCCAATAGTCAGAGGGAAATTAAGAAACAAACTTGTAAGGAGATCTCAGCTATCTGTTAGAATAATAGGGTAGTTATGGTAGGGGATTTTAACTTTCCCAACATCGACTGGGACTGCCATAGTGTTAAAGGTTGAGATGGAGAGGAATTTCTTAAATGTGTACAAGACAATTTTCTGATTCAGTATGTGGATGTACCTACTAGAGAAGGTGCAAAACTTGACCTACTCTTGGGAAATAAGGCAGGGCAGGTGACTGAGGTGTCAGTGGGGGAGCACTTTGGGGCCAGTGACCATAATTCTATTCATTTTAAAATCGTGATGGAAAAGGATAGACCAGATCTAAAAGTTGAAGTTCTAAATTGGAGAAAGGATAATTTTGATGGTATTAGGCAAGAACTTTCGAAAGCTGATTGGAGGCAGATGTTCACAGGTAAAGGGACGGCTGGAAAATGGGAAGCCTTCAGAAATGAGATAACAAGAATCCAGAGAAAGTATATTCCTGTCAGGGTGAAAGGGAAGGCTGGTAGGTATAGGGAATGCTGGATGACTAAAGAAATTGAGGGTTTGGTTAAGAAAAAGAAGGAAGCATATGTCAGGTATAGACAGGATAGATTGAGTGAATCCTTAGAAGAGTATAAAGAAAGTAGGAGTATACTTAAGAGGGAAATCAGGAGGGCAAAAAGGGGACATGAGATAGCTTTGGCAAATAGAATTAAGGAGAATCCAAAGAGTTTTTACAAATATATTAAGGACAAAAGGGTAACTAGGGAGAGAATAGGGCCCCTCAAAGATCAGCAAGGCTGCCTTTGTGTGGAGCCACAGAAAATGGGGGAGATACTAAATAAATACTTTGCATCAGTATTTACTGTGGAAAAGGATATGGAAGATATAGACTGTATGGAAATACATTGTGATTCCTTGCAAAATGTCCAGATTACAGAGGAGGAAGTTCTGGGTGTCTTGAAATGGTTAGAGGTGGATAAATCCCCAGGACCTGATCAGGTGTACCCGAGAACTCTGTGGGAAGCTAGAGAAGTGATTGCTGGGCCTCTTGCTGAGATATTTGTATCATCGATAGTCACAGGTGAGGTGCCAGAAGACTGGAGGTTGGCAAACGTGGTGCCACTGTTTAAGAAGGGCAGTAAACACAAGCCAGGGAACAATAGACCAGCGAGCCTGACCTCAGTGGTGGGCAAGTTGTTGGAGGGAATCCTGAGGGACAGGATGTGCATGTATTTGGAAAGGCAAGGACTGATTCGGGATAGTCAACATGGCTTTGTGCGTGGGAAATCATGTCTCACTAACTTGATTGAGTTTTTTGAAGAGGTAACAAAGAAGATTGATGAGGGCAGAGCAGTAGATGTGATCTATATGGACTTCAGTAAGGCGTTCGACAAGGTTCCCCATGGGAGACTGGTAAGCAAGGTTTGATCTCATGGAATACAGGGAGAACTAACCATTTGGATACAGAACTGGCTCAAAGGTAGAAGACAGAGAGTGGTGGCGGAGGGTTGTTTTTCAGACCAGAGGCCTGTGACCAGTGGAGTGCCACAAGGATCGGTGCTGGGCCCTCTACTTTTTGTCATTTACATAAATGATTTGGAGAAGAGCATAAGAGGTACAGTTAGTAGGTTTGCAGATGACACCAAAATCGGAGGTGTAGTGGACAGCGAAGAGGGTTACCTCAGATTACAACAGGATCTGGACCAGATGGACAATGGGCTGAGAAGTGGCAGATGGAGTTTAATTCAGATAAATGTGAGGTGCTGCATTTTGGAAAAGCAAACCCTAGCACAACTTACACACTTAATGGTAAGGTCCTAGGGAGTGTTGCTGAGCAAAGAGATCTTGGATTGCAGGTTCATAGCTTCTTGAAAGTGGAGTCGCAGGTAGATAGGATAGTGAAGAAGGGGTTTGGTATGCTTTCTTTTATTGGTCAGAGTACTGAATGCAGGAGTTGGGAGGTCATGTTGTGGCTGTACAGGACATTGGTTAGGCCACTGTTGGAATATTGCATGCAATTCTGGTCTCCTTCCTATCGGAAAGATGTTGTGAAACTTGAAAGGGTTCAGAAAAGATTTACAAGGATGTTGCCAGGTTTGGAGGATCTGAGCTACAGGGAGAGGCTGAACAGGCTGGTGCTGTTTTCCCTGGAGTGTCGAAGGCTGAGAGGTGACCTTATAGAGGTTTACAAAATTATGAGGGGCATGGATAGGATAAATAGACAAAGTCTTTTCCCTGGGGTCGGGGAGTCCAGAACTAGAGGGCATAGGTTTAGGGAGAGAGGGGAAAGATGTAAAAGAGACCTAACGCAGAGGGTGGTACATGTATGGAATGAGCTGCCAGAGGATGTGGTGGAGGCTGGTACAATTGCAACATTTAAGAGGCATTTGGATGGGTATATGAATAGGAAGGGTTTGGAGGAATATGGGCCGGGTGCTGGCAGGTGGGACTAGTTTGGGTTGGAATATCTGGTCGGCATGGACAGGTTGGACCGAAGGGTCTGTTCCATGATGTACATCTCTATGACTCTAAGTCTACACTACATACATCAACACAGTGGGTAACTCCAAGGAAGAAGCAACGAAACTTCAGGAAAAAAAGCAGAGAGAGGAAATTGCATTTATGTGGCACCCTTACGGTTGTGGTGTGGGAATACAGTCCCTGATGTAGTATAGGGAACATAGCAACCAATTTGCACAGAGGAAGCTCCAAGAGCAAATGTAGACAACCAGGAGGTTGGAAGAACACACAACCCAGGCAGCATGAGGTGGAAAAGTCGCCGTTTCGGATATAACCCTTCTTCAAGATCAAATGTGCTAGAGGAATGAGGAATTAAACATTGATAAAACAAACCTTTTTATCAAATTATCCCATCGTCTAATTCAGTCCCTTTTTCCGCAGCAGTGATTGTAGGAGCATTGTGTGTGTTTCTTCACAGGGAGCTCATCACCCGATCAAACACTGCAAACCCATTCCCACTTGGAATGACATGTTGCATTTCAGTCATTGCTGCAGACTGACAGTCTACAGGCTTGTGACTTTCAGGCACAGGAAGCGGAGGATTGATTGCTTTCATTGCAGTCAAGCCATTTTCATCGAGTTATGTTACCTTTCCTTTCTCCTAACCATACAATCATTCCATTCCTTTGTCTCCTGACCTGTCATTCTCCGTTTCTGGTGCTGTTTCCACTTATCCCCTCACTCCCTTCTCTCCTACTCCTGTGAGAGTTGTTGAAAAGAAAGCAGCATTTGTTCCCACCCTGAATTGTCTTTGATTTGAGTGGCTCGCTAAATCATTGCAGGAGGCAGTTAAGAATCACATTCCTGTGGATCTGAGGTCTCACATAGATTAGACCAGGTAAGGATGCAAGATTTTCTCCTCTTAAGGAAACTAGTCAATAGTATGGATTTTTAACAACAAATGCTGCTGACTCTATGGCCAATTTAGATCCATAGAGTGAATTTAAATTTCTAAAAGCTACGCTGGTGAGGCTTAAACCCATGTCATCAGAACATTAGGCCGCATGTTTAGGATAACAAATCCAATAGCAAAACCACTATAGCATCATCGCCTGCAATATGAACTGAATGGCGTGCTCTGGTTGCGACTGACCAAGATTCTGTGAAACTGAAGCCTAACATACTCTCTTCATATTCCTGTTCCCTTGAGAAAAAAGGTGAGCATTCATCGAGTCAGACATGTCAGAGTTGGAAACAGACACTTCGATCCAACTCGCCCATGCTGACCAGATATCCTAAATTAATCTAGCCCCATTTGCCAGCATTTGCATCTTATCCCTCTAAACACTTCTGATTTATGTACCCATCCAGATGCCTTTCAAATATCGTAATCATATCACACTCCACCAACTCCCGTGGAAGCTTGTTCCACATGCACCACCCTCTACCTGAAAAAGTTACCCCTTAGGTCCCTTTTAATTCTTTCCCCTCTCACCTTAAACCTATGCCCTCTAGATTTAGACTCCTCTAGCCTGGAAAAAAGACCTTGTCTATTTACTGTATCCATGCCCCCCATGATTTTATCAACCTCTAAAAGGTCAACCCCCAGCCTCCGACACTCCAGGGAAAATAGCCCCAGCCTGTTCAGCATCTCCTTGCAACCCAAAGCCTCCAACTCTGGTAACATCCTTGTAATCCATTCTGTACCCTTCATCTTTCCTATAGCAAGGAGACCAGAATTGAATGCAGTATTCCAGATTTGGCCTAACCAATGTCCTGTACAGCCACAACATGACCTCCCAACTCCTAAACTCAATGCACTGACCAATAAAGGCAAGCATACCAAACGTCTTCTTCACCATCCTGTCTACCTGTGACTCCACTTTCAAGGAACTGTGAACCTACAACCCAAGTCTCTGTGTTCGGCAACACTCCCCAGGCCCTACCATTAAGGTATAAGTACTGCCCTGACTCCTTTAACCTTTCTGTACATGTGTGGTAGCTGTTAGTAATTTATATGGATGGATACATAAATCTCTTTATTCCTCCACTATTGCTAAAATTCTTAGCATTTAGAAAACAATCCAATTCATCCTTCTCAGATGTCAGAGAGGGTGGCCTCATACATTTCCCATTGAACTTCATTTGCCATTTCTGTCTACATAATTGGTCCGTGACCCTTTATAAGTTACTGACCCTATTTACACTTCCTATGTGCCTGAGTGTCATTAGTGAATTTTGATAGACAATATCCACTCTTTTAATCAAGTTGATAAGTTGGATAATCATCTACCCCAGTGCAGATCCACGGGGAACACAATCCATAACATTCCACCAGTCAGTATGTGTCTTTTATCCACAATAGCCATTTCTTAGAAATACAAACATTATAGAACATGTTTGAAGTACAGACACTTTTCCAGAGGGTCATGAACGTCTGATCCTGAAAGGTTGGTGGAAGCAGTATCTTTGAATATTTGAAGGCAGAGCTGGGCAGATTCTTTTTATGGAGCTGAAAGGTTAAGACCATAAGAAATAGAAACGGGAGTAGGCCAATGAGCCCCTCCTGCTCTGAAATTCGATAGGATCCACATTCCTCACGTCCATTCGTCTGCCCCATCAGCCTTAATTCCTCAATTGATCAAGAATCTATCTCAGCCTTAAATATACACAAGGACTTTGCTCCCACAGGACAGGGTGAAATTTGGATTTGGGTTTAGAATTAGTTCAGACATAATCTTATGAAACAGAAGAGCAGGGTTCAGGGTTTATTCTTGCTCTAACTTGTTTGCTCATATAATCCTACAAACAACTGACCAAGCACATCATGTTTTGCAAGTTACACCAGAGCAATGGGCTATTGGGTCCATCACTGCACAGGATAAGGGACCTAAACATAAATGACCAAGCTTCTGTTAAATAGCATAAAGAAGGAATTTAATGCAAATACTTTAAATAGGTTGCCATGAATATTCACAAGTGAGTATTGTGTGAATTTATCAGGCGGTCTCTGGTGTCAGTGTTTGATCTCTAACCTCAGTGGAATAATCTAATCCTGGTGGTATGTTCCAAACACTAATTCTGGAAATATGTGAATGGGGAAGGGTATGATGTGGGTAGGGGCATGTGAAAAGATATAAACCATAAGACCATAAGCTATAGAAGCAGAATTAGGCCATTCAGCCCATTGAGTTTGTTCCCTCGCCCAATTGCAGCCGATATGTTTCTCAACACTCATCTTCTGGCTTCTTCCCATAATCTTTGATCTTCCCACTAATAAAGAAACTATCTCTGTCTTAAATGTACTCAATGATCTCGCCTCCACAGGATTCTGTGGCAATGAGTTCCACAGATCCCCCACTCTTTGGCTGAAGAAATTCCTCCTCATCTCAGTTCTAAAGGCCATCCTTTCACTCTGAAGCTGTGCCCTCCAGTCCTAACCTCTCCTACCAGTGGAACCATTTCTTACGTTCACTCTATCTAGACCTAGCTCCAAGCAGATCCCCCTCATCCTTCTAAACTCCATTGAGTACAGACCCAGAGTCCTCAACTGCTCTTCATATGACAAGCCTTTCATCCCGGGATCAGTCTTGTAAATCTCCTCTGGACCCTCTCCAACTCCAGCACATCCTTTCTTAGATGGAGGGCCCAAAACTGCTCATAATACTCCAAATGCAGTCTGACCAGAGCCTTTTACAGATGCATTTGTACATTTCTGCTCTTATATTCTAGCCCTCTTAAACTGAATGCGACCAGTCTATTTACCTTCTTAATTACCTATTGAACGTGCATGTTAACCTTCAGAGAATCCTGAATGAGAACTCGCAAGTCCCTTTGTCTTCAGATTTCTGAAACTTTCCCTTGTTTAGAAAATAGTCTATGCCTCTATTCCTCCTACCAAAGTGTATAACCTCACACTTGCCCAAATTGTATTCCATCTGCCACTTCTTACTCCACTCCTGAAGCATACCCAGCCTTTTTGGAGTCTCCCTACTTCCTCAACACTATCTGTCCCTCCACCTACCCTTCTGTTATCTGCAAACTTAGCAACAATGCCCTCAGCTCCTTTATCCAGATGGTTAATGCATACTGTAAACAGTTACAGTCCCAACACTGATCCCCTACAACTCCATAGTCACTAGGCTGCCAACCTGAAAAAGACCCCTTTATCCCCACTCTGTGTCTTCTGCCAGTCAGCCAATCTTCTATCTATGCCAGTACCTTGCCCCTAACCCCAGGTGCTCTTACCTTTTTTGCAGCCTCCATTGCAGCAACTTATCAAAGGTCTTCTGAAAATCCAAATAAATGGAGCCCACTGGCTCTCCTTTGTCTAACCTGCTCATTAACACCTCAAAGAATTCTAACAGATTTGTCAGATATGACCTCCCCTTGATGAAGCTGTGCTGACCCAGCCTTACTTTACCTTGCACTTCCAAGTACTCCACAATCTCATCCCTAATAATGGACTCTAAAATATTACCAACAACTGAAGCCAAACTAATTGGTCTGTAATGTCTTATCCTCACCTCTTTAATAGCATCTGCTGAAAATCCCCCATCGTTATGACCTTGACTTGCGCCAGTTTGTCTACCTTATTCCGAATGCTTTGTGCATTAAGATGCAAAGTTTTTAGCTTTCTTCTATTATCCAGTTTCCCTACACAGCAATCAGAACTGGATCTTTCCCCTCCCAGTCCAAGTTCCTCTACATCCTAGATGAGATATCCTTAACCCATGCACCCAATAAGCATCAAAGTCTTCACAACTCTTGATCCTGGCCACAGAGAACAGTGTCTATTTGCCTGATCATATTATTCCCAATTACAACTACATTTCTCTTTTCTTCTCCATCGAAAATGACTCCCTGTGCCACAGTGCTATGGTCAATTTGTTCATTCACCCTACAGCCCTCACTCTCACCCACACAGAGAGCAAAATTCTCAATCATCACCTAGCACTGTGTTTCTAATTTATTTAATTTGATCTCAATTTAAAAAAAAATCCTACTGATCTCTTCATTTGTAATCTGTAAACATTTTTCCTATTTACCTTCAAGCTGAACGTAACCTAGAAAAATTAGTCAAATTAGCAGCTATTACAACCAATGAATTTACAGTTTTCCCGTGATATCACTCTGCTTTGTGCTTGGTCCACAATTAGGGACTTCAATTTATCCTGTTTAAAAAATATCTTACAAACAATGAGGCAAAAAAGTAAGTAAAAAGCACTTGTTCCCCTCTGCACCGAATTCCCACACTGCCTTCAAAGTCCTCAAACTATACACTCACTCGGCCTGTCTCTCACTCTGAACATAATCTTTCTTTCCTGACCGTATGAAGCGGTCATTGGAATGGAAATAGTATCACATGACACAGACAGTCCAACAAATATCTCAATATCTCATTGGTGAGTATCTGAATGAGAATTGGGACAAACCCCCGCCTGGTTAAAGTCATACCTGGCACATGGGAAAACGGTTGTGGTTGTTGGAAGTCAGTCATCTCAGCTCCAGGACATCTCTGCAGAAGTTCCTCAGGGTAGTGTCCCATGATGATTTTTCAGTCTGACGATGAGTAGACTTACCACTGTATGGCCACATCAATGTCAAAGCTGCAGCATGTGGTGTTGTCGGAAATGTGAAGGGCAATTAGAATCATAGAAGATCATAGAATTCCTACAGTGTGGAAACAGGCCACTGGGTCCAACAATTCCACACTGACCCTTTGAAGAGTAACCCATTCCCCTATTACTCTACATTTACCTCAGACTAATGTCCCTAACCTATATATCCCTGGACATTATGGGCAACTTAGCATGGCCAATTCACCCAACCTGCATATCTCTAGACTGTGGAAGGAAACTGGAAAACCCAAACAAACACGGGGAGAATGTGCAAACTCTACACAGCCTGAGGCCGGAATCGATCCTGGGTCCCTGGTGCTGTGAGGCAGCAATGTTAACTGCTGGGCCACCGTGTCGCTCCAAAATTGTAAAGGGAAAACATTAGAGATTGGTACTGGGTAAAGACACTCATGTAATGAGCCAATGCAGGCATGGTGGCTTGAATGGCCTCATTCTGAACCTCGACACTTTGGTTGTCTCTACGGCTCTGTCCACAAGCATCTCCGACCTGGAAGCAGTAAGTGAGCTTGGCTCTTGTTGGAAACATTTTCAGGGTGGATTACCACAATTTTTGAGGAAGTTGAATGCAGCTGGGCTTTAAATATGGCGCCCTAAGAGTGGAAGCTTGAAGTGTCACCTGAAGAAGGGAAAGAGTTCAACTTACCTCTCTCTCCTATCCTTAACAATAGCAACTTTTGAAGAGGATTTGCTTAAATACTTGAAAAGGAAATTCAAGAAAGGAAATTGAAAAGCAAACTTTACAACTTATTTCTTTATTTTTCTATTTTTGTACCTAGGTTCCAGGAATAGTGACGTCATACACTTTTCACTGTTCTCTTTATCCCTGTACTTGAGTACACATGACAATAAAACCTAAACCTATTGGAAAGAGCAGGTAGAAAGTGCCCCTCAACCTCCTGCGTTCCAGTGATAACAAACCCAGCCTATCCAACCTCACTTCATAGCTAAGATCCCCCATACCAGGTAACATCCTGATAACCCTTTTCTGTGCCCTCTCCAAAGTATCCACATCCTTCTGGTAGTGTGGTGGCCAGAACTGTATGCAATATTCCAGGTAGAAAGTGACTCGTTAAATAATTCTTTCAAAAAGCACCACGGATTCCACTTTCGGGCGACTGTCTGTGTGGATTTTACTGTGTACAGTTCTGGTCTCCAAATTTGAGGAAAGACATTCTGGCTATTGAGGGAGTGCAGCGTAGGTTCACGAGGTCAATTCCTGGAATGGCAGGATTGCCTTACACGGAAAGACTGAAGCGACTGGGCTTGTATACCCTTGAGTTTAGAAGACTGAGAGGGGATCTGATTGAAACGTATAGGATTATGAAAGGATTGGACACTCTGGCAGGAGGAAACATATTTCCGCTGATGGGGGAGTGCCGAACCAGAGGACACAACTTAAAAATACGGGGTAGACCATTTAGGACAGAGATGAGGAGAAACTACTTCACCCAGAGAGTGATGGCTGTGTGGAATGCTCTGCCCCAGAGGACAGTGGAGGCCCAGACTCTGGATTCATTTAAGAAAGAATTGGATAGAGCTCTTAAAGATTGTGGAGTCAAGGGTTATGGAGATAAGGCTGGAACAGGATACTGATTGGGAAAGATCAGCCATGATCATATTGAATGGCGGTGCAGGCTCGAAGGGCTGAATGGCCTACTCCTGCATCTATTGTCTATTGTCTATTGTTACCTGTGGTGTGAGAGATTTTGATTGGCGTTTCATGATTTAAGCTTCATGACCGAGTGGAGATTTATAGACCAAAAGATATTTTGAACAACGGGTTTACAACAATAGAGAAGCCAGAGCCTTACCTCAGCAATACTCTGTCATAAATCTATTAAATAAGTAAGGAAATAACAATTGTCTACAGTGTTTGTCTGCAAATATCAAAAGTTTATTGCAATGTAATCACAAAAAAGTATCCAAATAGCCTTCAACATGATCAAATTAGCAAAATATTCTTCAAATGAAAAGCAGATGCAGCTTTTAACTTTCAATTACTTGTTAGCAACTGCATGATGTTTTCATTGTATAGTAAGTATATCTTGTTTGGGAGGAACTAGTGACTGTAGAACAAGGACTGGGATTTTCCTCACCTCCTGTTCAGCCCTAGCTATTTTCTAATCAACTTGCTCAGAAATCACAGAATCACAGAATCTCTACATTGTGGAAGCAGGCTATTTGGCCCAACAAGTCCACACTGATCCTCTGAATAGTATCCCACCCAGTCACATTTCTCTATCCTATTACTCATTATTTCCCCTGACTAATGCACATAACCTATACACCCCTGAAGACTATGGGCAATTTAGCATGGCCAATTCACCTAACCCACACATCTTCGGATTGTGGGAGGAAACCTGAGCATCCTGAGGAAACCCACACAGACACGGGGAGAATGTGCAAACTCCACACAGACTGTCGCCCAAGACTGGAATCGAACCCAGGTCCCTGGCACTGTGAGGCAGCAGTGCTAATAACTGAGCCACCATGCCACCCATAATGTGTGTTATCACACACATTGATGCAGATGGGACTTGAACTCAAGCCTCCTAGCTCAGAGATAGGGATACTATCATGGCACTAATGGAATTTCCCTGCCTCTGTCCAGATCTGTTGCACTCTAATTGTTAGACGTTGATGTGACAGTTAGTGAATAACTGCATTATCATTCTGTTGTGTAGCTATCAGGAGGTAGAGGGCAAGATAATTGACCACAAAACTGGTTTTTGCCCATTAACTCCATAGTACCGACGTTAAGGGCTGATTTCTTGATAGATTTGCCCATTAGTTACATTATGGACTTTCAGCGTCTGATGTTCCTGTTAATTACCTTACTGGTTGCTGTCAGTGTTGGATGGAAAATGAAGGTGCAGATGCCTGTGAATGCGGGTTAGTATTCTTTGCAAGTGCTATACTGCAACAGACATGTGAACCAGTGAATCAGCCCTTTATGATACACCTTTTATGTCGAATTCTGACATTAACAGTATAAGCTTAGCATTCAAAATCACTGTATAAACCTCAGACAGCCTAACTAACGTGGTGATATACTGCTTTGGTAACTTGACTCAGTTTGGGAGTGTACAGATCCTTTTTTATTAAGAACTCCTGGGGAAGAACTGAGTCTCTTTGTAAGGTGACACTGAGTCTAAAAGCAGCCTGGCGTAGGTGAATTGAATCAATGCAAGTAGCAATTTGTGACTCCAAGAGCTGTTCAGAGGAATGACAGACCCAAGGAAGTAAGATGGTTTCACAGTTTTGAGGTCGATTGAAAGGATTACTGTAATAACATCTGGAATTCAACTTAACAAGGATTCAAGGAGCAGAGCGAGTAAGACAAAGTATTTGGAGCTTAGGAGGAACATGAAGGATAAAAGGAAGGAAGCAACATTATCAGTAAAATGAAGTGTGTTTGCACAGTAACGATTATGTTAAAGTGTTCAAGAACAGATATGCACAACACGACAAGCTGGCCAGCGCTGGATTCATTTTGTATTGAAGACTATGATGATAATCATCATATTTTTGACAACGGATCAAGCACCAAAGGTCATTTTCACAATTTCAACAAAGTCCAGGAGTGGGGAGATAGTTTGATGAATCAACTTGCTTCGGGATAAGAGACATTCACATTTCCAGGGCAAGATACTGTCAAGACCTGAGAGCTCCTTCAGATCAGAGCACAACAGGTTTCTCACAGGGAGAGATGGTCTTTGGTTTTTAAAGTGGTGTTCAATGCTTCAAAAGATGTTTGTCTTTAGTCAGTGACCAGTGGAGGAAAGTACTGGTACACTTGAGGTGGCAACAAAAATAAATTGGCAATTTTTCTTCATCATATTACTTCATATCACATTTTGGGCCACAGAGTTTATTCCTAAGTGCAGACAGTAGAACAAGATCCTCTCAAAGTTCAGCCTTTCTAAACCTCCTTCCTCAGTCAAAGGCCATGTGTGGTGGATGTTTGATGGATGTGAGACAATGAGATACACTTACAGAAAAAATAATGCATGAGGAAAGCAAGATATGGTCCTCAGAGGAAAGGAAATAATATCACCCAACGCAGAGAGATCAACAAACACCTCGATAACTCATTAGTGATGGTACTGCAAAGGTTTAGAGGATAGAAATTCGGATCCCTCTGCTTGGTCAAATATTAATTCCATGACTGAATTTTAAATACTGGATGTGGATGGATTGATCTCCTGTAAAATAAATCAAACCGGTTATTAATGAAGACAATGAATTAATGGAATGGGATATAAGGTTTTGAACCATACCCCATAATAATTATATAACACTCTGGAAGAACTCTTATAAGGTGAGATGTTTCAATGTTTTAGTACAAATGTGTCCCAACACATGAACCTTGGAGTTTTTGATTTGGCTCTGTCCTGGCTCAGCTCATCACCTGCTGAAATCCAGATCCATGCCTGTGTTACCTTTAGCTTCACCAGTTACAATGCCTACATCAAAACCTTTCAGTTTCCACCTTCGTAAACTTAAACTCAGCCAAAACCATACTCCATATATCCTAACTTACACCATATTCCACTCATCTATCACAGTGGTGCTCAGTGACCTACAACAGCTAGTACTTCTGCAACATCTTGATTTAAACATTTCTCATCTCAGGTTGCGCATTCCTTTAATTTGATGCCGCTACCTCCACCACATTTCTGTAACTTCCTCCAGCCCTGTAACCCTTCAAGATCTCTGCTCTCCTACAATCCCTGACCTTCACTACCCCACCCTTGGCAGCCATGCCATCAGCTGCCAAAGCTCTTCCTCCCTAAACCCCTTCCTCCCCAAACCTCTTTTCATCTTAAAGATGCATCTTTGACTAAGGTTTAGCCACTTGCCCTAAAACCAATGTCGATTTTTTGTTAATACACTGCAGTGCCTTGGGATTGGTCAAGGCTGAAACCACTGTATAAATGACAACCCTTGTTATTGTTGAAGATGTAATTTTTAACACCCAGCACCTCATTGCATCCTAATTGACTTTTGAGTCTGCTCAGCCTTTTGAGAAAGCTATAACCTTCTCACTCAGGCCTCCATTAAAATTGCAGTCAATCCCAAAGACATTTCGAGTGTGCACTTGCCTCTCAACCCAAGTCCCAATTTAGGATTTGGGCACAACAAACTAGATTGACAGTCCATTGCAATACCGTGGGAATGCTGCTGTGTGAGAGACGCATCTTTCAGATCAAATTTTAAAACAAAGCTGCATTTTTTTTTTAAGGTATATTATAACTGATCTCAGGACACTGGTTCAGAAAAGTAGTGCACATCAATTATTACTTCGCAGTCGTTTCGTGCATTTGAAGTGCAGCCCCTCTATTACATTAACTTGCACACAGCAGGTGCTCAAACGGAGCTAGAGATAAAAACCAATCAAGAATCGGATTTGATGTTTTTTGAGGAAGCATGTTGGTCAGGGTCTTTCTGCTTCTCTTCAAATAGTCCAATAGGATCATTTCCGTTGACCAGAGAAGGTAGGCGAGTCTCACTTTGACACACAATCTCTCAGCAGTGCAACATCAAATCATAGATCCTATGACTTTCTAACTCAAAGAGTCAGGGCAGAAGGTGTAGCCCTTTGAAACACACAGATAATAAGAGGATTTGTCAATCAGGAGCCTCAAGGCTATTTCCGGAGTGTGATTCCTTTCTCACCTGCATTGCACGTCCCTGAGTCTCAATGGGAAGAGTAAAGGCCAAAATAGAACAAATGATGCACACAGCACTAAAGAGGCATAGAGCTGTTATAGGCCATGTGCCCAGCAGGACCTAGGTGGAGTGAACAGAAAGAATTAGCAGATTGCATGTTCAAGTTACAATAACAGCTAATTGCTCTCATCAAAAAGTCATGAAAGCTGATGACTTTTGAACTGGATGGCTGTTAAAGACAGATTGAAATGGCTAATTCAGGACTTTCAAATACTTGCCAACACCAATTGTCTTTCAAAGGGAAGCAGTAAAGTGAGTTTTACATGAACATTTTCTTTAAGCTGTTCAAAATCACCTTGGTGCAGTTCTATCAAAGGAGGGATGTTAGATTGCACTGAGCGACACCCTTTTTCCAAGCTGGGAGTTAGTTTAAACAATTAGCAATAATAATAAAGCAGCTGACACTTTGGTAAATATGAAGTAGAATTTGAAGTGATTCCAACTGAAAACATGAGTGATTTTTTGCTGAAATAAACTTCAGAAATCATTATGCTCTCACATCTGCTCCTCAGGAGACAGAAAAGTGCTCCACTCACCTGCGCTACAAATGGTGCGATCATTGCCCCAATACGAGCCATTGAACTACAAGAACCTAACCCTAAAGAACGGATAGTTGTGGGATATACCTGGAAAACAACAAATAACAATTCATGCAGTTTTAAACAAAAAATAGCTAAAAAAGATGCAATTTTCAAAAGCATTCCTTACCAAACAAAAATACTCTCAACCATAAAACTCAAAATGAAAATCCTCCTCAGAGGTCAGTCAGTTATAAAAACAAATATTTAACCCACTTATAACTTCAGGGATGAATAATTGTTTCATAATTCCATCAGTTCATAGTTTTAAATTATTGTAATATTGGAAAATCTGCATCCCTCCCTCCACTGAGGTAAGTGGCTTGGGGTCTATTGATACTCAGTCAAGCATTCACAGTAGCTCCTGCTATCTATGCAGATCCTGGGACATGTCATCAATAGTGTCCATTGCAACTGAAGTGTCAGATGGTCTTTTTGTAAAGCTGCATTTGTTGTTTCCTTTCCATTTCAAAGTAGATTCCCTGTCAAGCAATAAAGTGTAGCAGGTGCCTACATCTTTTTCAATGGCAAGACCATTTTCTTCAAAGTTTGCTGGACATTTAAAACCCAGTCCAAAACACGACAGGAGTAAAGTTTCGTGTGCATTATGGTACTTGGATAAAGCACTCCAATGCATGCCAACACTTACACAATGCTCATCAATGTAATAATCAAACTACCTTTGCAGCGCAGAGCCCTATAATCCATCATTGTGATGAAAACATACTAATTCAAGAACCAACATCTAACTCTTGAAACTAAAAGTACAACTTTTATCTATTTCAAAACCTGTCGATTAAAGAATTCTAGGAGTGGGTGATAGTTTTTTTCTGGAGAATGGGTTTGGGGATTTAGACATGATTCTTTTTTCTGTTGCTGTGAACCAGATTACCTTCAAAATAAATGATGGACCTGTCACCACCAAAACAGCATGTGGCCTGAAATGCCCATAGGTGGGATTGCTGAGTGCAGGCTCAGGACCTACACCCTTACCCTAGAGCCATTAAAAAACAAGATGGAAATGCAGGAGGGAATCCTGGAACTCGGTCCTGCCAATAATTTTAATCCCTCCCAATCTGATCCAACGTGGACAGAGGCATAAAAATCCAGGCCTTAATGTCCACTCAGCAGGGAGTCCCGAGTTATGGTGAACCTGTCAACAAAACCAAAGAAGTGGAGTCAACTGGCCCAAGTAACCCAACCTATTAACCTTAATCAGGACTCCTTGTTAGCCAGGAGTATCAGTAGTGCTCCCCCTAGTGCCCATCAAGAGTCCTTCAGCCTCCCAGCTCTAGGCTCTCCTCTCAATTATGGTTTCTTTGGTGACTGATCACCTCCAGACCCCAATATCTACTGCTGCTACTGGTGACTTCTGTACTATAAAAGATTACATCAGTAAGCTTCACACAGGCAAGGAGAGATCCTATCCAGGGTGAGACACAGCCCGAGTGAGTATATACTTTGGGGAATTTGGAACAGTATGTAGATTCAGTTTACAGGGGGAAAGGCACTTTTTTTCTTGCTTTTGTACCTCATAGCTTGTAAGTATTGTTTTACAGGATAAATTGAAGCTTAGAATCAGGGGCCCAGCACAAATTAGGTGAAACTATAGGAAGACCATATATTTAGCAATTGTTAATAGCTGTTAATTTGACTATCTATGATAGGTTTCTTTCGATTAAAGGTAAATCAGAAAAATGCTTACAAATTTCAAACTAAAAGACTGGTCAGAAATGTTTAAAAAACAAATTAAGAAATAGATAAATGAAATAGAGCTGCAAGGCCAGGAGATGTGTTGTAACTGCACGAGCTGGTGAACCCCATTCTGGTTCATAATGACCACATTTGTAGCAAGTATTAGTTTCTTGAGGAACTCCAGCTCAGAGTTGATGAGCTGGAGTCTGAACTTCAAACACTGTGACACATCAGGGAGGGGGAGAGTTACCTGGGTACTGTGTTCAGGAGGAAAAAGAGCAAACTGACCAAAGCACCATTGGACAGGGAGCCATTCAAGGGTGGTGGGGGGAGAAAAGAGAAATGTAGTTGGAATTGGGAGAAGGTAGTCAGGGGAATGGAGACCGTTCTCTGTGGCCACGATCAAGAGCTTTGAAGGCTGTGTTGCCTGTCTGGTACCTGGGTTCACGATATCTCATCTAGGCTGTAGAGGAACTTAGACTGGGAGGGGAAAGATCTGGTTGTCATGGTCCATGTAGGTACCAAAAACATAGGTAGAAAGAGGACCTGCTGAGGGAACACGAACAGCTAGGGGTTAAAATAAAAGGTAGAACTAAAGATCTCTGGATTACTACCTCAAAAATGAACCAATTGGTTCGGGTTCGATGAGACTAAGGAGTTAAACACATGGCTCAAAGCTTGGTGGGAGAAAGAGGTTTGAATTCATGGGACATTAGCACCAGCACTGGGGACGGAGAGAGCTATTCCATTGTGATGGGCTCTACCTGAATCATGCTGAGACCAGAGTCCTGGCAAATTGCATAACTATGGCTGGAGGTAGGGCTTTCAACTAAATAGTGGTGGGAGTGGGGGGTGGTTCAGTTGCATGGAAAATGTTAAAATCCAAGGAGAAGGTAAGAATGCAGGTTAGTGACGCGGTTGATTGTTATCAGAAGGAAACAAAGAAAGGATAGCACAGGATGTGTTACTTCATATTGTACAAAGGGAGTCATAAAAGTGTAGGGAAATTCAATATTAGAAAAAACTTAAAGGCTTTGTATTTTAATGCAGAAAGCATTCGGAAAAAGATCAATGAACTCATGGCGCAAATCAAAGAAAATTATTAAGATGTCACAGCCACTACGGGAACATGGTTACAAGGAGATCAAAACTGGGAATTTAACATTCAGGGATATTTGGTCTTTTGGACAGACAGGAGGGTTGGAAAGTGTGGTAATGCAGCACTATTAATAAGATGAAAAAAAGGCAGTTGAGAGAAATAATCTAAGCTTGGATGGTGTAGAGTCCATTGGAGTGGAGGCAAACAAAAAGCAAGGGACAAAGGACATTGGCTGGAGAAGTGCACAGACCCCCAAATAGGAACCACTTTACTGGAAAAGCTATACGTCAACAAATAATAAGACCATGTAAAAAAAAACAATAATTATGGGTGACTTTCATCTTCATGTTGACCAGGGTAATCAAATTGGAAAGGGTAGCTATGACTACAAATTCGTAGATTACATTAGGGATAGTTTCCGAGAGCAATATGCCATGGAGCCAAGCAAGGAGCAGGCTATTCTGGATCTGGTAATGAGGCAGATTTAATTAAGTGACCTCAAAGTAAAAGATCCCCGAGGAAGAAGTGATCATAATATTAAAGAATTTAATATCAAGTTCAAGAAACTTGGGTTGGAAACAACTGGTGTTTAACTTGAATAAACTTAGAATGAAATGAGGATAGAGATAGGTCGAGTGAACTGGGCAAATACATGAGCAGGAATGAGATTAAGCAAGCAGTGGCTTACATTTAAGGAGGTAACTCATGACTCTCAGCAAAACGATATCCCAGAAAGGAGGCAAGATCCTAAGAGAGGGATAAACCAACCATGGCTCAGCAAGGAAGTCAGGGAGAGTATTAAATTGAAAGAAAAAGTTTATTAGGAGGAAAAAGTCAGTGAAAGCCCTGAAGACTGGGATAAATTCAGAATCCAGTAAAGGAGAACGAAAACAATAATTAAGACTGGGTAAAGTAAACTGCAAGGGCAAACTAGGAGAAAGTGAGGACTACAGATGCTGGAGATCAGAGTTGAGAGTGTGGTGCTGGAAAAGTACTTCAACTCCCCCTCCCACTCCACCAAGGACATGCAGGTCCTAGGCTTCCTCCATCACCAAACACTAACCACCCGACGCCTGGAGGAAGAGCGCCTCATATTCCGTCTTGGGACCCTGCAACCATGTGGGATCAATGTGGATTCACCAGTTTCCTCATTTTTCCTCCTTCTACCTTATCCCAGTCCCAAGTCTCCAACTGAGCACCACACTCTTGACCTGTCCATCTTCCTTTCCACCTATCTACTCCACCCTCCTCTCCAACCTATCACCTTCTCCCCCACCCCAGTTTCATTTACCTGTTGCATTCCCAGCTACTGTTCCCCTGCCCCACCTTCTCCCATTTATCTCTCGGCCTCCCTGGCCCACAAGCCTCATTCCTGATGAAGGGCTTATGCCTGAAAAGTTGACTCTCCTGCTTCTCAGATGCTGCCTGACCTGCTGTGCTTTGCCAGCACCACACTCTCAACTACAAGGGCAATCTAGTGTGTAATATAAAAACTGACAACAAGAGCTTCTTTAAATACATAAAAAGGAAGATAGAGCTCAAAATGGATATAGGCTCCCTAGAAAATGAGATGGTTATTGGGAACAAAGAAATGCCAAAGGAGTTAAACAGATATCTTACTTTAGTCTTAACGGTAGAAGATACTTCGAACATATCTTTAACACTAACGAACATGAGGGAGAGATTAAGCATTATCACTACCACTAAAAGAAGCAGTATCAGACAAACAAATAGGGGCTAATCATAAACAGGTCCTCTCGCCCTAATGGCTTGCATCTTAGGATCCTAAAAGAGGTACCTACGAGATATTGGATGCATTGGGTGTTATTTTCCAAAATTAGTTGGATTTTGAATGAGTACCACTTCAGGGCTCAACTGCTCAGTACCTGCACCCACTTTCCCTTAAGAATCAAGACCACCACACTGATATCTTATTATATGCCTAACAATAGACATGGCTAATTTAGATGACTTGCCAGGTTAAAAACCTCTGCTGGGACTTTTGTGGTTTGGTGGTAACGACCCTACCTGTGGACCAGGAGGCCTGGGTTCAAGTCCCACCTGGTCCAGAGGTGTGTAATAACATCTTTGAATGGGTTGATTGGAAAATACCTACAAAGTTTCCTCCCACAGTTCAAAGATGTGCAAGTTAGGTGAATTGGCAATGCTGAATTGCCCATAGTGTCTGAGGATGTCCGGGTTAGGTGCTTTAGCCACAGGAAATGCAGGGTTACAGAGATAGGCTGGGGGCTGGGTCTGGGTGGGTTACTCTTCAGAGGGCCGAAGGGCCTGTTTCCACACTGTAGGGATTCTATGATGATGATTCTATGAAAGTAACTGTGTGTTCTCAAATTTCTGCCAGGTCCCATTATTTGCTGGTGAGTATAAGGGAGGGGTCTCATTTTGTGAGTTGATTAGTGATCGTTCTCTTGCAAATTACAGGAGGAATATACTGCAGATGCTGAAAGTCTGAAATTAAACAGAACATGTTGGAAATACTCAGAAGGTGTGGAGAATCAGTGGAGAAAAAAAATAACATTGCAGACTGTTGATCTGTCATCAAGTATTGCTGTTTCTGTCTTACCAGATACTCTAAGTTTATTTCAGATTTTAGTCAGCCTTTCATCAGTATTGAATAGTCATTTTCAACTTGGCTTTAAAACAAAGAGTTGGTTGTAATTTAATTGGTATGAAATCAAAACAGTCATCTTATAGAGTCATATGGTTTCCTTTAGTTTCCTACAAAACTACACCTATATTAAATTCTCAACCAGGAACAAGGCAAAATGGTACTCATGCCAATCTCAAGAACCCTGTTAGACCCAGAGCAAAAGGGAGAGACTTAAAGAAGAACTTAATTAAGTTTAACACACAACTGTTTATTAGGTTTTGCCCAGGGGTTGGGTTCAGATCATTAATCCAAAAGCTCTCTTACAGCTACCAGACTCCTGGTATTTAAATGAAGGTCAAATGCACTTAAAATATAAACAAGGAGAACTATTTCCTGCCATTTAACTGGGTAGAACAACTAAAGATGGCAGGTAACTCTCACATTGCACGGACCATGATCAGGCCCAGCCATCTTGTGTTCAGTTAAACATTGCAACATTGGCCTGAGGACACGTTTGACCACTCCATTTCTCCAGCAGGATTAAGAGTTCAGGTTGAAAAGCAGGGAAACTGTATAATTTGTCTGACCTGTATTCCCTTCAATTGGCCCGTGCTACTGAGAATTCACAGTGAATTTGCTTTGACTCAGAACTACACAAAAACTAAATCATTAATCTGGTTTTAAAGAGCCAAGAATCATTTCACAAGCCAACCAAAATATTATGGGGACATGCGACAAAATACCTCACACACAAACAATGACAGAACCATCAAGGGTACGTTCAGCAAGATTTTCCCTCTGGTTCTGTAGCTTCACTGGACACTGGCCTCTGAATTGAGCTGACATGGCCAATCACAGATTCCCTAACTAGCCCTTTGTAGCAGCAGTACACCAGTAACAAACTCGCAAAGACCAAATTAAAACCTCAAATATGAAGTGACAATCTTCAGAGTTCAGTTCCCCTGCCTCATCTTCCCCATTCAACATAGGATTTTATTTCCCTTGCTGAACTCCAGATACCAAGGCAAATTAGGAAGTACAGGTAAGATTAAGGTGACAATAGGAGTGTATAGTGAAGTTTTGATAAGGGAACATATTTCAGCAACCATTTTAGGATTGTGGAACATGGAAAGACATAGATGTTCCAAACTGAGGGGAAATCATTTGGTTTCTTCTTCTCAAATGAGCAAATAGGACTGATCACATTTACCCTCTTTGTTCATATATCCTTCACCCATGTTCATCTACTTTCCAATCTGCTCTTTCATCTCAGTTTCTAATCTTAGAAAATAAATTCCACTGCCTCAAAGCTCCTCATGTAAAGATATCTCTCCTGCTCTCTGCTGAAAATCTGATATTCCATATAGTTAGGAAGGGACCCTCATTCTATTCAGCTGCTGGAAATATTCTGTATCTATTGGCCCTGTCACACCTTTTCATAGTGTTAAACAGTTCAACCTTATCATCCCATAATCTGTTTTGGTAACATGTCCAACCTTTCAGGTGTTTCTTTCTAATTTTCAGGAAGGGCAGTAACCGAATGAATATGTAGCAAACGCATCATCGTGTCTGCCCAGACTCTTGAAGAGAGCTATCTAATTAATCCCACTTGCCCATTCTTTTGCTAAAGCCCTGCAGTTAGTTTCGTTTTGGGTCTATAGCAAGGAACATGTTTGCGCCCAACAGGGAATTAAAATTCAAACACATTTTAGGGTGTAGAAGGTGTTTTTTTTTCCTGAAGACCATTTTTAATGCTAGCCTACCAACGAACAAATATTTTGAATTCAGTTTGGGAGACTGCGGTAGCCAGATTTGAACATTCATCCTCTGGCTTGCTAATCAGGTGCTGAAATCTCCAGGTTCCCAATATCCAGTGATAGGGCCTTAGATCAGATTTGGGATTATCACAATCTCTCCTCACACTTACTTCCACCAAAGTTACTCCAAGGTTGCTTCAGCATTAGGGCTAACATGGAACACTACAGAACTCAGCAGACTGCAGATTTAATTGAGTTGCAATTATCAAAGCTATTCTAATGGTGAATACAATGAAAAGGCTCCTTGGAACAGAGAAGCATTTTCCCAAAACGATTTCTTACATTTCAGAAGAGATAACAGTGTTGCCTTCCATGGCAGGGTCCAGTCCCCATTGTACTTGCAATGGGTGTTCCCTGCATCCTACCTACCTCTGCAGTGTAGATATAGATGATGGTGAAATTTGCAGACACAAGGGCTCGGAGAATAAAAAGTAAAGTGGTCAACACAGACCTAGGAGAGAAAGAAGTGTTTACATTTAAATGTCATCTTTCAACTTCTCAAAAGTGATTTTTTTAAAGCAATGAAGTACTTTTAGCACATAACAAGTTACATAATGTGCTAATTTACACACAGCCATGCCCCACAACCAGCAATGTGGTAATGACCGGATCATTCATTTCAGATCATGCTGGTTGAGAAACTGAAACCTCAGGACAGATACCAGAGGCAACTTTCTTGTTCACCTGGAAACAACGTCATGGAATCTTTCATGTCCAGCTGAGAGGTCCTTATCTTAACCTTCCATTTGAAATAGGGCACCTCTCAATCCTCCAATATTGCACTATTTTGCAACTCAGAAGAGTACAAACACAAAGCCAAGTGCATAATGTGCTTGTTTGAAGTGGATACAATCTGACTTATGAAGAGTACTTTGGATATTTCAGAAGATCTAATCTAACCCTTGCTGCATGACACATGCTTAAGTATCAGAATTGACAACTTCTTGAAAAGACGATACCTGCAAAAATGTGACATTGTAGTGTCACTCTAGATGATGCACAAAGCACTTGAGCGTGCCTTGTACTCACTCAGTTGATGATAATGCTCACCACTGGACCATGGTTGACAATGACAAGCCAGATTCACATCAACTAACAGCACATAAAATACCTGCAGCTGCAGAAGAATTAACGCCTTCACCTGATGACATTTGCAAAGAGAAATTCTGAACTGGGAAGGCAAAGCTGATAAAAATCACAAATTACAGGGAAACAATTTGCATGGGGAGTGAAGCATGTGCCAAAAGAGTTAAGACTGCAGTTTTCCTTTTTCAGCCCGGAATACTATCCAGTTTCTTTGTGGCAAACACCACAAAAATGCTGCTAAATTGGCATCACTTCAGCAAAAACCATCTCGGGTTGCAGACTGGCATGTACACTGTTTCTAAGTGTGCACTCCCAGATGAGACTTGGTCAATGACATGCTTCCTGCCTTTCTCAAGGATCACTGGCATCCTACTAAGTGATTCACAAGTTGGATCTCAAGTTTGTAAATAACGGGAAGGCTGTCAAACCAAAAATAACGTCACAATCACAGTTTGCAGCCTGCCATGTACGGCCATGCTCTAAAAGATGGTGATTAGGGGTAGAGAAGGGATACACAGAAAGAAGGGGTTATGTGCAAATGATAGCTGAGTGAAAGTAAGGAAAATGCATATAAAAGGGGTGTAATAGTTGGAGAGGTTGAAGGGCAGCTATGGTGAAGCTAGAACACAAGTGTAAATGGACCAGTGAAGGACTCAATGCAGGATAAGAGGGGCCGAAATGATAGGAATAGATGGATAACGGAGAACATGGAGATGGAAAATCAGGCAAAGTGAAACAGATCTAATTAGGTGAAGGGATGAAGGAGATCCATGACACATGAAGCCATTTTGCAGCACCTTCTTTGACTGTAGAACTCAAAGGATATCGTGAAAAAACTCTTTCCTGTAATAGCCAAGAGATGATGGCTGAGAACCAGTAGCCAATAGCCATCTTACCTGCTGCTGCAGATGTTAAGGAGGAGGAAAAAGATCCCAGAGGCCGCCATAGTGAGTGCCAAACTGCGACGTCTTCCCAAAGACTCAATGATAAAAGGGCTAAATGGAATAACTGAAAGATAAGAGATTAGACAATAAGATAAAGACAGGACGGAGGGTGACACAGTGGCTCAGTGGTTAGCACTGCTGCCTCACAGCGCCAGAGACTCAGGTTCCAGCCTCGGGCAACCGTCTGTGTGGAGTTTGCATGTTCTCCCTGTGTCTGTGCGGGTTTCCTCCGGGTGGTCCGGTTTCCTCCCACAGTCCAAAGATGTGCAGGTTAGGTGAATTGTGTTAAATTGCCCATAGTGTTCAGGGATGTGTAGGTTAGATGCATTAGTCAGGGGTAAATATAGGGTAAGGGGGTTGGGTCTGGGTTGGTTACTCTTCAGAGGGTTGGTGTGGACTTGTTGGGCCGAAGGGTCTTTTTCCACACTCTCGGGATTCTAAATTCTAAAAGAGGAATAATTCAACTCAAACTGCATGTGGGATTTGTTTTCTATTTTAGTTCTGTAAAAGGATATGGACGTCATTAGCAAGGTCAACATTTGGTGTCCATCCTTAATTGCCCCAGAACTAAATGGCTAGAATCATTTGACATCAGCCACATTGCTGTGATTCTGGACTCACACATAGGCCAGATCAGATGACAATGGCAGATATTCCGAAAAGGCATTAGTGTACCAGATACATTTTCACAACAATCATCTCACCATTACCATTAGACTAGTTTCCTTAACTTAATTTAAATGTCACCATCAGCTGTAGCGGGATTCAAACTACAGAGTATTATCTTAAATCTCCAGATTACCAGGAAGAGAAATCAGAGTTAATGCTTCAGGTCCAGTGACCCTTCCTTAGAATTCAGTTAACTCTGATTTCTCTCCAAAGATGCTGCCAGACCCAATGAGTTTTACCAGCAATTTTGGTTTTTGTTTCTGATTTCCAGCATCTGCAGTTCTTTTGGTTTTTCTCTAGATTACTAGTTTGGGGAGTTTCATTATCTCCTTGTGATATTTATAAGCAAATAAATGGAACTCTCGATTAAAAACAACTAAAATTTGATGTTGGCTTTACGTTGTTTAATTGAGGAATTAATTGAATGCAAATTATTTTCTCTGTGAGACACCCCTCCACTTTCTCACCCATGTTGCCAGTCATCAAGTAGACAGTATTGGTGTGAGACTATTCAAGGCTGAAGACATTATCTGTTTCAACTGAAACCAATCACTTACTGACAAATACCTTGAACAAAAACTTTTTTTGTAAAAAAAGAGCAATTTTCACTGTTATGGGCACTATTAAATAAAGCCAAATTTTCTGTCTGGCGTTGCGTTGATCCATTGATTACGATGAGCTGAGCATCTCAAAATCCCTGTAGTGTGGAACCAGGCCATTCAGCTCATTGAGTCTACACCGACTCTCTGAAGAAAATCCCACCCAGACCTACGCACCCCCATCCTCTCCTATAACCCTCCTTTTCCCATGCACTTTGGGCAATTTAGCAAAGCCAATCTGCCTAACCTGCATGTCTTTGGACTATGGGAGGAAACCAGAGCACACAGAGGAAACCCACACAGACACAGGGAGAATGTGTAAACTCCACACAGGCAGTCACCCAAGGCTGGAATTGAACCTGGGTCCCTGGCACTGAGAGGCTGCAGTGCTAGCCACTGAATCACCATAAAGCTATCAGTCTAAAGCCCCTTGGGAGATTAACCTGGCAAAGGGATTTTTCTGAGAGCTATTTATGGTGCATTTGGCACCTTAGAAAAGTAAGTATATATGCCGGTTTTGAGGCCTCAGGACATCAGAAGATCACTTGATAACAATGGATTATTCTCAAAGTGTAGTCACTGTTGTAATGCAGGGAGACCTGGCAGCCAATGTGAGTAGAAATGGTAATTCAGTATCATTTGTGTTAAGTGTTTGTTGAGGGGCGAATGTGACCTTTAACCAGGACACAAGGCAAATTCTCTTTTTTGTAAGTGTGCCCCTGGAACCTTTTACATTCACCTTACTTTATAATGTTTCATTCAGGAGACAACATTCTGATGGTGCAGTACTCCTTCAATACTGGGGCCTGAAGACGATCTCGATCTTCTGCTCAAGTTCCTCAAGTGTAACTTGAGACCACAGCCTTCAGCCTCAGGGGCGTGGGTGCTACCACAGTGCCAAGGCTGACATCTTAACGCACTGATGAAAGATTGCAGCCATTTCCCAACAACATATAATTCCTGCTCACAACTCCTCTGATTAAGGTCATGTTCCTGTTCTAGATTTTCTCCAAGGGAAGCTGTGTCAGTCCAGGAGTGTGGCACCATGAAAGGAGATGGAATAGATCTTTGTTTCTGAGAATCTCAATGCAGCCTGGAGTTCCCAGCAAATTTAAAACTACCAGAAAACTATAAGTGATCTTTGATCAATGGTCATCTAATTAACTCAAGTCACTATCTGCGATTTGGTCTGACTGGTGAGGTAAATTAATCTTTATGAACTTAGTGAGTCTCTGCCATAGGAAGGATGCTGCGAAACTCGAAAGAGTTCAAAATAGATCTACAAGGATGTTGCCAGGGTTGGAAGGTTTGAGCTATAGGGAGAGGTTGAATAGGCTGGGGCTGTTCTTCCCGGAGCATCGGAGGCTGAGGGGTGACCTTACAGAAGTTTATACAATCATGAGGGGCATGGATAAGGTAGATAGACAAGGTCTTTTCCCTGGGGTGGGGGAGGCTAAAGCTAGAGGGCATTGGTTTAAGGTGAGAGGGGAAAGATTTAAAATGGACCTAAAGGGCAATTTTTCATGCAGAGGGCGGTGCATGTATGGAATGAGCTGCCAGAGGAAGTGGTGGAGGTTGTTACAGTTACAACATTTAAAAGGCATCTGGATGGGTATATGAATAGGAGGGGTTTAGAGGGATATGGGTCAAATGCTGGCAAATGGGACTAGATTTGTCTAGTATATCTGGTCAGTATGGATGAGTTGGACTGAAGGGACTGTTTCTGTGCTGTACATCGCTAAGACTCTATGAGTTGTTGCGCAGAGGTCATCAGCAAAAGAACATGACCAATAAAACACAGAAGGCTATGAGGCATATTAGAAAACACAGTGATTGCAGCATCCATAATGGCAATGCCAGCTTTACAATTGGGTGGCAGTGGTTGGATGAAAATTTACCTCCATACTTGTTTAGAAAGGGAAAGCAGTGGAAAGATTTTAAACTATTTAGATGGAGAAAAGTGACGCACTGGATATTTCACTCAAGGAGCCAGCATAGGGAAAAGAGGCTGAATGGTGTCTCTCCTGTGCTCCCATATCAATTTTAACATTGGATTATGAATGCGTGCATGCTCATATTGTATGAATTCACTTCACTGCAGTAACCGTAAGGCTGTATGTTGAAAGGGGTGAATAAGACAAAGGCTCTGTGAGGTGAGAACACACTTGTAATTAGGCCAATACTGTTTCACAGGAATATGGCTTCGCAATCTTACCATGGTAATAACAGGGTGCGAGGAACAGCCGAGACTGTTAATGCCAACTGATGTGTCTCACGTGTCAGAAGAAAATCATTTTGGTTATTGTATTAATTTTACACCGACAGCCACTGAAACACAAGCACCTGCAAACGGAATCTGACTCTCACTGTGTAATCAGTGTACAGTCTCGATTTGCTCAATGTTGGAGATGGCCATGAGGAACACTCTAAACTTTCATTTAATAAAGTGCCTATGATTCTGAGCAGGAGATAAACTAAAAACATGACAACATATTTGAATGCATTTGATCAGAAAATCTCACTGAGAAACAAAGAAGTTACACACATTGACAAGTTTTCTTCATAAATCTTAGATGCCTATTTACAGTTAATGTAAGATCTGCACTGCTATTACAATCGCTACATAACCTAAGTCACTCATTATGCACGCAACCTTTTCACAAACACAATCCTCAATTAAGTACGTCACTGTAATAATTCGATTCTCGTTCAATGGACTTGGTTGAATTCCAGTCATGTAACTTCCATAAACCAGTTCTTACAAATATTTTATGGTAAAAAATTAAGATGCATATCTAGAAGGGCAAATGTATCATTTATAATTAGTTAATAGCATGGAAATTTTACTGGGAAACAGCTTTTGCTCCAATTTAAGCAATCTGTTTGACACATAAGGGAAAAGGTCCAATTCCAACCTTGTTCTCACCAGATACTAAACCGAGAGAGAGACACAAGTCAAGAGACAATAGATGCAGGAGTAGGCCATTCTGCCCTTCGAGCCTGCACCACCGTTCAATATGATCATGGCTGATCATCCTTAATAAGTATCCTGTTCCTGCCTTATCTCCATAACCCTTGATTCCACTATCCTTGAGAGCACTATCCAACTCTTTCTTAAATGAATCCAGAGACTGGGCACCCACTGCACTCTGAGGCAGAGCATTCCACACAGCCATCACTCTCTGGGTGAAGTAGTTTCTCCTCATCTCTGTCCTAAATGGTCTACCCCGTATTTTTAAGCTGTGTCCTCTGGTTCGGCACTCACCCATCAGCGGAAACATGTTTCCTGCCACCAGAGTGTCCAATCCTTTAATAATCTTATGTCTCAATCAGATCCCCTCTCCGTCTTCTAAACTCAAGGGTATACAAGCCCAGTCGCTCCAGTCTTTCAGTGTAAGGTAGTCCCGCCATTCCAGGAATTGACCTCGTGAACCTACGCTGCACTCCCTCAATAGCCAGAATGTTTTTCCTCAAATATGGAGACCAGAACTGCACACAGTATTCCAGGTGTGGTCTCACCAGGGCTCTATACAGCTGCAGAAGAACCTCTTTGCTTCTATACTCAATCCCTCTTGTTATGAAGGCCAGCATGCTATTAACCTTCTTCACTACCTGCTGCACCTGCATGCTTACCTTCATTGACTGGTGTACAAAAACACCCAGATCTCTTTGTACTGCCCCTTTACCTAAATTGATGCCATTTAGGTAGTAATCCGCCTTCCTGTTCTTGCCACCAAAGTGGATAACCATACATTTATCCACATTAAACTGCATCTGCCATGCATCTGACCACTCACCTAACCTGTCCAGGTCACCCTATAATCTCCTAACATCCTCCTCACATTTCACCCTGCCACCCAGCTTAGTATCATCAGCAAATTTGCTAATGTTATTACTAATACCATCTTCTATATCATTAATATATAGTGTAAAAAGCTGTGGTCCCAGTACTGATCCCTGCGGTACTCCACTGGTCACTGCCTGCCATTCCGAAATGGAGCCGTTTTTCACTACTCTTTGTTTCCTGTCAGCCAACCAACTTTCAATCCAAGTTAGTACTTTGCCCCCAATACCATGTGCCCTAAGTTTGCTCACTAATCTCCTATGTGGGACTTTATCAAAAGCTTTCTGAAAGTCCAGTTTCACTACATCTACTGGATCTCCCTCGTCCATCTTCAGAGTTACATTCTCAAAAAATTCCAGAAGATTAGTCAAGCATGATTTCCCCTTCATAAATCCATGCTGACTCTGACCTATCCTGTTGCTACTATCCAGATGTGTCGTAATTTCATCCTTTATAATAGACTCCACCACTGAGGTCAGACTAACTGGTCTATAATTTCCTGCTTTCTCTCTCCCACCTTTCTTAAAAAGTGGTATAACATTAGCCATCCTCCAACCTGCAGGAACTGATCCCGAATCTATCGAACTTTGGAAAATAATCACCAACGCATCCATGATTTCTCGAGCCACCTCTTCAGTACCCTGGGATGTAGACCATCAGGCCCCGGGGACTTATCAACCTTCAGACCTAACAATCTCTCCAACACCAATTCCTGGCAAATATAAATTCCCTTAAGTTGAGGTCCTTCAGCCACTCTTACCTCAGGGAGATTGCTTGTGTCCTCCCCAGTGAACACAGATTTGAAGTACCAATTCAATTCTTCTGCCATTTCTTTGTTCCCCGTAATATATTCATTCCCTTGTTTCTGTCTTCAAGGGCCAAATTTTAGTCTTAACCATTTTTGTTGCCTTTCACATGCCTAAAAAAGCTTTTATTAATCTCCTTTATATTATTGGCCAGTTTACCTTCATACCTCATTTTTTCTCTGCGTATTTCCTTCTTAATTATCCTCTGTTGTTCTTTAAAAGCTTCCCAGTCCTCCGTTTTCCCACTTATCTTCGCGATATTATACTTTTTCTCTTTTGACTTTATATGTTTCTTAACTTCCCTCGTCAGCCATGACCACCCATGCCTCCTCCGAGGATATGTCTTCCTTTTTGGAATGAACTGATCCGGCATTGTACACAGAAATATCTGCCATTGTTCTTCCACTGTCATCCCTGCTAAGGTATTGCCCCATTGAACTTTGGCCAGCTCCTCCCCCATCGCTCCATAGTTCCCTTTATTCAACTGAAATATTGTCACTTCCGATTGTACCCTCTCCCTCTCAAGTCATTTGGTAACAGTCAGGAAGGGAACTTCAGCTGACTTTGTCTTTCCTTCCAAAGCAAAACTCGAAGAGAAATTGTGGTGCTGCCCGGCTTTGATCAGATTGTCCAGCTCATTCTATGGGTTGAACCGAGGATCTACTGTACTGTGCATCAAGGAATATTGGGGAATGAAGAGGATAATGGAATTGAGGCAGAAGATCAGCCATGAATATATTGTATGACAAGTCAAACCCATGGGTCAGTATCAACTACTCCTGCTCTAGCCTGTAGATATTTTTCTAATCTAATGTTCAAGCCCATTGTATTCCAAATATAAGCAAACCCTTTCTCCCAGCTATCCTTGTGCCCCTAATATACGTCTAAAATGGATTGGGAATTCTCCTTAATCCTAGTCCCTTTCATGGTCCCTTTTAGATCTCTTAATTTCTTGTCTAAGTTCTTTCCTTCGACTTTTATATTCCTTAAGGGCCTTGTCTAATTTGAGTATCTGAAACCTTACATATGCTTCCTTTCTCTTTTTGACTAAACTTCCAATTTCTCTTATCATCCAGCATTCCCAAATCTTGCTTTGCTTCCATTTCATCCTCACTGATTAAAAATACTCATTTATTCATTAAAAATCTCTATCACCTCCTTAAATTTATTTACTGTTGCAGTATCCACTAAACTCTGGACAGTGTAGATTCCACAGATTCACAACTGTTCGAGGGCATTCCTCCTTATCTGTGTTGTAAATTTAATTAATTAGATTCCCTATAGTACGGAAACAGGCCCATTGGCCCAACAAGTTCACACCAACCCTCCAAAGAGTCATGCATCCAGACCTATTTCGCTCTGACAAATGCACCTAACACTTTGGGCAATTTAGCATGGCCAATTCACCTAACCTGCACACCTTTGGACTATGGGAGAAAACCAGAGCACCGAGAGGATCTCCACGCAGACATGGGGAAAATGTGCAAACTCCAGGTAGCCAAGGGCTAGCATCAAACCCGGGTCCCTGGCGCTGTGAGGCAGCAGTGTTAACCACTGAGCCACCTCTAAAAATCAGTTTAGAAACCACAACACTGCAATGGCTGGGAATCAAACCCAGGTCAACTGCTTGGAAGGCAGCTATGCTCACCATTATACCATCATCACCCTGCTAGCAAAAGGTGGCTCATGCTCCTTCAAGCTGGAATTGAACCGGCGACATAATGATGACAGATTTGCAACACACTACAGTTATCTGCTCTACCAGCTGAGCTATCAAAGGAGAGCACAGCGATGGCCCCTCTTAAACATTACTTCGGTCTTTGGATTAGCATTCCAGAAGTAATATAACTAGGCTATTGTCTCCCCCCTAAAGTCTAGTTCTAATACCAGCAAGCCATCACCTTCCTTAAATGGGCACAGTGGTTAGCACTACTGCCTCACAGTGCCAGAGACGCGGGGTCAATTCCTGCCTCAGGCGACTGACTGTGTGGAGTTTGCATGTTCTCCCCGTGTCTGCGTGGGTTTCCTCCGGGTGCTCCGGTTTCCTCCCATAGTCTGAAGATGTGCAGGTTAGGTGAATTGGCCATGTTAAATTGCCCGTAGTGTTAGGTAAGAGGTAAATGTAGGGGCATGGGTGGGTTGCGCTTCGGTGGGTCAGTGTGGACTTGTTGGGCCGAAGGGCCTGTTTCCACACTGTAATGTAATCTAATCTAAATCTGCCAATCATTAGCCTAAGACTATGACTTCTCAGTCTGGATTGCCACAGGAGAAACATTCTTTCTATGTGTACTTTGTCAATCCCCTTCAGCATCTTATATATACCCCAATTAGATCTCCCCTCATTCTTCTAAACTGTAACAAGCATAAGCCTAAACTGCTCAATGTTTCTTCATAAAACAAATTGTCTTCATAAGAGAAGCAGACGTGATGATTCGTTTTTGTCTTTGAGGCTATAATCTTGGTTGTAGATATTATATTGAGAAAGTGAGGACTGCAGATGCTGGAGATCAGAGCTGAAAATGTGTTGCTGGAAAAGCGCAGCAGGTCAGGCAGCATCAAAGGAGCAGAAGAATCAACGTTTCGGGCATGAGCCCTTGTTCAGGAATGAGGAAAGTGTGCCAAGCAGGCTAAGATAAAAGATAGGGAGGAGGGACTTGGGGGAGGGGTGTTGGAAATGGGATAGGTGGAAGGAGGTTAAGGTGAGGGTGATAAGTGAGGGTGATAGGCTGGAGTGGGGGTGGGGCGGAGAGGTCAGGAAGAAGATTGCAGGTTAGGAAGGCGGTGCTGAGTTCGAGGGTTGGGACTGAGACAAGGTGGGGGGAGGGAAAATGAGGAAACTGGAGAAATCTGAGTTCATCCCTTGTGGTTGGAGGGTTTCTAGGTGGAAGATGAGGCGTTCTTCTTCCAGCCGTCGTGTTGCTATGGTCTGGCGATGGAGGAGTCCAAAGACCTGCATGTCCTTGGTGGAGTGGGTTGGGGAATTGAAGTGTGTTGAGCCACGTGGTGGTTGGATTGGTTGGTCCGGGTGTCCCAGAGGTGTTCTCTGAAACGTTCCACAAGTAGGCGGCCTGTCTCCCCAATATAGAGGAGGCCACATCGGGTGCAGCGGATGCAGTAAATGATGTAAATTGGGGAGACAGGCCGCCTACTTGCGGAACGTTTCAGAGAACACCTCTGGGACACCCGGACCAAATAACCCAACCACCCTGTGGCTCAACACTTCAACTCCCCCTCCCACTCCACCAAGGACATGCAGGTCCTTGGATTCCTCCATCGTCAGACCACAGCAAATTGACGGTTGGAGGAAGAGCGCCTCATCATCCGCCTAGGAACCCTCCAACCACAAAAGATGAACTCAGATTTCTCCAGTTTCCTCATTTTCCCTCCCCCCCACCTTGTCTCAGTCCCAACCTTCGAACTCAGCACCACCTTCCTAACCTGCAATCTTCTTCCTGACCTCTCCGCCCCCACCCCCACTCCAGCCTATCACCCTCACCTTAAACTCCTTCCTCCTATCACATTTCCAACGCCCCTCCCCCAAGTCCCTCCTCCCTACCTTTTATCTTAGCCTGCTGGACACACTTTCCTCATTCCTGAAGAAGGGCTCATGCCCGAAACGTCGATTCTCCTGCTCCTTGGATGCTGCCTGACCTGCTGCGCTTTTCCAGCAACACATTTTCAGCTGTAGATATTATATGGCATTGATGTCCTGTGATTATGCTTTGTATTTAATTTCTCATCAGTCATTTTTTACAGTAACATCTTTCAGAATGCTTTTTTTTTCTTGGCAGTGAGATGGTTGTCTTTTTAATCACCTCATGTCACATTCTATGTTGAAGACATTTGAATGAGAAAGGGCAATCCTTGAGCTTTGATCATTCACCCAACTCAACACAACATTCAGAGTGATAACACTTTCAGAGGATGAAATCCAACAAATTAAATGTAAGAGAAAGGGTGAATGACAGTTAACATTTTAAACAGAATAATATTTCTTACACATGAATTCTCCTAAAGTGCTGATGATCATGGTCTGGTAGTCTGCAGATTCGAACATCTTACAATGGCAGGTTTCCAAAGTATTAACCACATCTGGTCCTTTGTTGGCTCCCTCACTGCCACAGACTGGATTGTTTTCCAATAGCTCTGAGCTGGTTAGAACCAGTCCATAATAAGCAAATGCTGTTCCCAACCTAGAAGAACCACGGAGGTTGGTTACTTCAACAGGTACCTTCTCTCACCTCGCTCCAATTCAAGTTATTTCACCAAATTCGCTTCAGCGTTCTAGATCAGAAAGTCTTTACGAAATATCAGGCCTGATTCAAGTGAGCTAGGTCGAGAAATACGATCTCTTATGCTATTGATCCATTGCTTTCATGAACCCCTTCAGAGCCTCTTCTAATAGAGTGGCCAAAATATCAAACTTTATTTTTGGACCAGACTTTGTTTAAAAGGTAATTGCATCTCTTTTGATGATGTACTCTGTTATTCATGTCCAAATCAGCCAAAAACATGTAGTAAGGGAGGTATAGCCCAGTAATTATAAATCACCACAAATTACGGCCCATATGTAACATGAGCTTCTCAAACATGGTATCTCACCCTCAGTCTCTCCATAATTCTCATGAAGTTGCTACCTTTAACTATTAATTTTTCCTAATCAAACTGACCAGAGATGTTATAACACACCTCTAGTGCAGTTGGGACTTGAACCCAGGACTCCCAGTCCAGAGGCAGGGACACTACCACTGCATCACAAGAAGCCACCGCAATGCTCATTGAAAGGTAACTCTAATTATTAACAACACAAACACCTTATTAAATGTGTTAATCACTGCAATCAAACACTCTGGGCCATCAAGTTAAGAGTGAAAAAACTGTGACGACTCACACCAAGGGTTGGTGTTGGCTTTAAAATGTCAAATTTAAATAACATTCCTCATTTTTTTCTTGCTGACAGTTTCTTGTTCTTCCTTCCATCTTTCATTCCCTCTATTTCACTCTTTTCCCCAACGTGACATTGCATTCACAGTCTCCCCTCTGATTCTGTCTGAATCCGTAAATCATGTTGCTTAAGGGGATACGTTATCAGTTCTATTGTTCACCTAGGTCTCAGATGGCCCTTTGCCCTCATTGCACCATGATCAATTCAACCTTACAGTTATGACACAGGCTAAATAATAAGCTTAAAATATTGAGATTAAGTGAGTGGGCAAAAATAAAACACAGATGAAATGCAATGTAGAGAAATATAAGGATTTTGAGATATCAAGAAAGAAAAGCAGTACAATGCTTAAATTACAAGAAGCTGGGAAATATTGAACTTCAAGAGACTTAAGCGTTCTTGTTTGTGAGTCACTGAAGGTAAACATGTAGGTACAGCAAGTAATTAAGAAGGCAAATAGTATGTTTATTGCAAAAGGACTTGAGTAAAGGTGTTACTGCAATTGAGCACTAGTAAGACCATACTGGAGCATTGCGACATACTTGCCTCAGAGGGAGCGCAATAAAGCACAAACAAATTAATTGCTGGAACAGAAGGAATGTCCTGTGAGGAAAAATTAACTAGACTGGGTGTATATTCTTTCCTGTTTAGAAGATGATTTCATTCAAACATACAAAATTTCTACAGGAAATGACAGGGAAGATACAGGAAAGGTGTTACTTTAGCTGGAGGGTCTAGAATCAAATCTCAGAATAAAGTGCAGATCATTTGGGACTGAGATGAGCAGCAATTTTTTTCACTTAGAAGATACTGAACCTTTGGAATTCTCTGCTTAGAGGCCCATCAAGGTTCAATCATTCAGTATGTTCAAGGCTGAGACCAACACATTTTTACTCTTAATACCAGCACTGGAACACAAATAAGGGCAGGGAAATTGTAGAGAATTGTAGAGAATCAGCCATCATCTCACTGAATGGTGAACAGGCTTAAAGATGGCCTACTACCGTTGGTATTTTTAACGATAACTAATATAACTAGAAATATATATTGCTGGTGTTCCAGCAAAACACATATTATTGATAAAAACCTAGCCAAAAACAAGGTGCATCCATTACCCCATGGGCTTTTTGTGCAGGACTGGAGTTTGGAGGATATCATGCCATTAGTAGGGATAACAGATCCAACCTCCTCAACTTCACCTCATAAGAAAATCCCTCCAAATCCAGGATTAACCCAGTGAGCCTTTTCTGGACTCCCCTCAATGCCAGGATACCTTTCCTTACATAAGGGAACCAAAACTGTTCACAGCATTCTAACTATGGTGTAACTAGTGCTTTACATAGTTTTGACAAGATTTCCCTGTTTTTTACTCCTATCCTCATATACGACCCACACAAGGGCCTTGAAATCCCTCTGTGTAGCTGCTTCCTGTAGTCTTTCTCCATTTAAGTAATATTCAGCACAACTATTCTTCCTGATAAAGTGCATAACTACACATTCTCCCATATTTCATTCCATCTCCAAGTTTTGGCCCACTTTAATTATATTCCCGTGCAGACTTTGTGTCATCTTCACTACTTACCTTTCCATCTATTTTTGTGTCATCCACAAACTTGGGTATAGTGAATTAACTTTCCTCATCCAAGACATTAAAGTATATTGCTAATAATTGTGGGCCCAGCACTGACCAATATGACACTTCGCTAGTTGTATGCTGTCCCCCTTATCCAAACTCTATCACCTCCAACACTATTGTATCCTTCAGTATTAACTAATCACACACTCAGTACCTAATCAAATGCCTTTTGAAAACATAAATACATTATCATCCACTAGTCCCACTTCATCTGTCCTGTTTGCAACTTCCTCAAATTTGTCAGGATTGATTTCCCTTCATGAGCCATGCTGAGTCTGTTTGACCATATTATGCATTTCTGAATATACCGCTATTATATTATTTTTAATTGACTCTAATATTTAACCAGTAACAGATATTAATCCAACAAGCCTAAAATTGTGCTTTTTTTTTGTCTCCCTCCTTTTTTTGAATAACATTTGTCCATTTTCAATTATTTGGGTCTTTTCAAGAATCTATTGATTCCTGGAAGGTTGCTACCATTGCATCCACAATCTCTGTAGCTCCCTCTTTCAATATCCCAGAATCCAACTCATCAGGTCTGGTGGACTTATTGTCCTGTAGTCCCATGAGTTTCCCTAACACATTTCCCTAGTTATAGTTATTTGATTTACTTCGTCACTACCAAACCCTCTAGTTTGTCCCTTGATTATCTAAGAACTTTGGAACGCAACTGTCTGCAACTCTGAAGATTGACGTATAGCATAAATTCAACTCCTCCGCCATTTCCTGCTTCCCAAATATAATTTTCCCAGATAAGTTCTCGAAGAAGCCCAGGCTCAGGTTGGCCTCTCTCTCTTCCTTTTATTGATTTAAATAAGGTCTTACTATCCTTTTAACTGAAGGGAGAAACTCAGTAAAGTTGATGTTGGTGATAATAAGCACTACAACTCAAACTTCTCAGTATGATGGTGGTGATTACAGCTTCAGTAAGGACCATCAGTGATTTGGAGAGGTTCCTTTGGTTAGGGAGTTCCATCAGGTTGGGAGTTCCATCATAGGGAGCTGAACCTTGACCGTCTGACACTCTCTGCATCAGCCCATAAACTCATGGTCAAATCAATAGTTCAATCATAGCAGGACAAGAGCCCAAGTCATTGCACCTTCTCAAATGCATGAGAATGAAAAATAGTTAATGGCACTTCCCATGAGGCTGAAGGATCAGCACAATTGCTAATTCTACCAAGGGGCCTAGTGTTTCTAAGTTTTGTTGGCAGCCTATGCTGAATGAGGAAATCTTAGATATACATCGGAATAGATTGCAACCTTAAGCCAATGAAGTGTGTTGTGACAGAAGGAGCCATAGAATCAGACATGAGTGGATAAGGAGGAATCACCATGGTGGAAGGCAATGGCTGAAATGAACGCTTGGCAGAGAGGCAACAAAACAATGAAACCTTCTCAATGTGGCTGAAATGCAAATCAGATTGTCAAGGCGGCTGTGAGCATTCATTTGCTCGGTGCTGAACTGTACTCAGATGTACTGATTAGGATCGTGTGGGTTGAAGCCTGGAGATGTTAAGGTCATTTCACAGTACCCCTCAACAGCAGAATGGAACAAGTCTGCAAAGTTACAATCTGAGGGAGTTGGGCTGAATGCAATACACCAAGGGGCCTAGAGCAGAGGGGGAGGAGCTAATGGAACAGCCTGAGGGGTACAGGACGGACAGGAAGAGGCTAATGGAACAGACGGAGGATCACAGGACAGAGGCGAGGGGGTTAATGCAACAGACTGAAGGGCACAGGACAGAGGGGAATGGGTTAATGGAATTGAGGGACACAGGTAAGAGGGGAAGGGCTAATGGAACAAACTGAGTGGCACAGGTCAGAAAGAAAAGGGCAAATGGAGCAGACTAAGGAGCTCAGGACAGAGGGGAATGGGTTAATGGAACTGAGGGGCACAGAATTGGACAATAATTCCCAGTGGCAGCAGACAGAAACATTTTTTTGTCAAGTTAACCTCTAACAGATAGCCCAATTTTGAAGGCGTAAGAGAAGCAGCACCAAGGAAGTTGTTGGCAGACACAGGACCCATCCCCACCACTGGGGATGTAACTGGGTGAGCCCCTCTCATCACTTCCACCAATTTCCTGACCACTGGATGATCACATTTAGCTGAAGCTTTGCCACTCACTCAAGAATCCCACCGACTTTTGGGTTCATCAGAGGGACCCTAAGTCTCCTGGACTAAATTCTTTCCATTTTTACAGTTGAATCTATGTTTTAGGCAATACTTGCTTACTGTGTAAAGGAAACTGGGAAACCAAGTGAAAGGTCAAGTGAATGTCAGAGATGGGCGAAGTTCAAAGATCCACCACTGACTATACTGAGTCACAACTAATGAATGGTCATTGCCAAGAGGAAGAATATCAGATATCGTTTCAGTGGAACCTGTAGCTCTGAGATTCAGGAGCAGAGAGAGAATGTTAACTTGAAAAACTTGCCATCAGGTTTTTAAAAAAATAGGAAAATTAGGACTGGAAGGAGAGAAAGAAACATAATGTGCTAGTTGAAGAGTATTAACAGGTTTGTTTAAATATGTAGATACAGTTTATAGGTAGACAGCATTTACCAGATGAACCAGGACTGTAGGGTTGTGCGTCTGAATTCTGTACCCAACAAGTCAGACATTCTTCCCCTGATTGACTGCAAACAAAAAAAAAGTAATTAAGTCAGTAATTTGGCAAAGTCATTGGTTATTAGATTAGATTAGATTACTTACAGTGTGGAAACAGGCCCTTCGGCCCAACAAGTCCACACCGCCCTGCCGAAGCGTAACCCACCCATACCCCTACATGTACATCTACATCTACCCCTTACCTAACACTACGGCCAATTTAGCATGGCCAATTCACCTGACCTGCACATCTTTGGACTGTGGGAGGAAACCGGAGCACCCGGTGGAAACCCACGCAAACACGGGGAGAACGTGCAAACTCCACACAGTCAGTCGCCTGAGGCAGGAATTGAACCCGGGTCTCCGGCGCTGTGAGGCAGCAGTGCTAAACCCTGTGCCACAATGCAATTGCAATTACTCTGGTTATCTTAGTAATGTTCAGCCTATCAGCATGATAATTCATTTTTGTGCACGCTCATTTGAAATAGCTTTCCCCACAGCTGGGATCTAGTCATGTTGCTTTTGTTTTCTCAGTAACCAGGCAGCTTATGCCTCTACTGTACTGAATGAAATCTTGGGCCTGTCAGAGGTCCACTATTAGCATTCTGCTGCCACGTCATATACCAGGAGCAACTCTCCCTTGCCGTCAGTTGCTGCTCAAACTCTCCCATCTTGAATCACCACCTATTGTAGAGGCATAGAGATGTACAGCACAGAAACAGACCCTTCGGTCTAACTCATCCATGCTGATCTGATATCCTAAATTAGTGTAATCCCTTTTGCCAGCACTTGGCCCATATGCCTCTAAACCCTTCCTATTCGTGTACCCATCCAGATGCCTTTTAAATGTTGCAATTATACCAGCCTCCACCACTTCCTATGGCTGCTCATTCCAAACACACACCACCCTCTGCATGAAAACATTGCCTCTTAGGTCCCTTCTAAATCTTGCCCCCTCACCTTAAATCTATGCCTTCTATTTTTATACTCCTCTACCCTGGGAAAAAGACCTTGGCTATTCATCCTAACTATGACCGTCATGATTTTGTAAACTTCTATAAAAGTGCCCCTCAGCCTTTGATGCTTGAGGGAAAACAGCCCCAGCCTATTCAGTAGCTTAAATCCTGCATCTCTGGCAATGTTAATTTTAGTTTACTTATTTTCTCCTACCACTGTGAAAGCTTTGAGAAATTCTGGCATGCTAAAGATGCCAAATTAAAACCATTAAGTTGTTGTCATTGCAATTACTCTGGCTAATAGCCCTCCTTTAAACAACAACATTAAAACATGATGAACAGATAAGCAACTGATTCCTTCACAAAATATTTCATTGAGTGCAAAACAGCTGTACTCTAACTGTATCACAAATATTTGCTTCCTTCTGACCCATCCAGTGTCAGCTTTTGCAGACAGACCCATCTTCTGAACAGCAGAAATCCATGCTTCATGCGTGGATTTTAAGAACATCAGTTACATTAGGCTTCAGCTCATGGCAATGAAATTAAACATAGACTTTCCTCCTCCCCACACCCCCAAGTCAGCTAGAGAAGGTATGGCCAACTTAGATTTAATCAAAATCTTTTCACTAAATTGCTAAGTGTAAATCTTGCTAATTCCTCAGAAACCCAGATAGAAGGAAATTCCATTAGAAAACGATATTTATAAAGACTGCAGTCAATAATGCAGTAACTGTAACAGATGTTTATTAGCAGCTTTAGGAATTGAGTATACAACAAAACTAAATCCCAAGAAAAATATCACACCCAGTGTTGGCATTGAACCTGCTAACTTTAACTCAAATATAGAAATTAAATCATTGAAGCCAGCTATGTGGAACATAACAATGTCAGCTCTTTGTTAGAACAATCTAAGAATATCCAAATTTACCTTTTGATCTTGTGGAAATATATTAATTGCTTTCCTTTTAAATACAAATTTGATAATTTATGATGTCCCACTTCTAATCCATTGACTTCTTGGCTGAAACATGCCAAGTTTAGTTGGACCACAAACTATATTTTTTGCCTGAACTTTATCTTTTTCAAACCTTATTTCTGAATCTTACTATTTTGTAGTTACTTTGCAGTTGTACCTCCAAGACTTACAATTGTATTTCTAATTGCTCTTCTCTTTTATTTACCAAAGAATAATGAAACATTGTGACTTTCCTTTTAAGATTGGAAATCTGCTAGCTTTTGGTGCATCTTATAAAGGATTCCCCCTTAAAGATCTGATTTTAACATGTAATTCTGGTGACTTATCAATGCAGCCTTCTTTATCTATTAGGAATTTACTTGCCATGAAAATGAATGTATTTTTTCTGGACTTACCGTTTCAGAGTCCAGCAAAGAGCCCTGAGGGAGACAGGATCGATTCATTCTTGCTATGTAAGTCAGGGTTTTGGTGGCAAACTGAGATTTCCCCACAGAGACATTGTATCGGGCTGATTCTGGAATACACTGGGAAAAGAGAAAGATGGTAGGATTTCAAATGGGTTTTTGGATGGACAACTAGAGAGAGGACAATGAATGTGACAATGGATAAACTATGAGATAAATTTGGGCAGCAAACTATTATGAAGCTTGCAATGTATACAGGTATTTCTTTAGCCAACAAAACATTAGACTAAGGTTTTAGCAACTCTGAAGGGGGAGCAAGCCATTTGAGAAATTTTTGGTGACAATCCCTTATGAGGAGGGAAGTAGAAAACATGCCAAGAAATGTTACTACTGAGAGCCAAGGTAGGAGATGAGATTATTGGTCATCAATTAAGGTCATTGTGAGATAATTTTGACAGAAACAAAAACACAAAGGCAGCAGTGAAGCAGTTGTGGATGTAGCTGGCATGGAAATGTCAAATCAGGAGAGGACTCCTTTGTAACAGAAGTTAATACAGACGCATCCAAACAATGTTAGTAAATCTCTGTTCACTACCAGGTCACTGCAGATTAATTCCCACTCAACATCACATCAGAATGTTTCATGAAGGTTTACACAAAGATTTACCATCTGTTGGGCAACCGCGAGAATGTTTTGAACAGAACACCTTGTATTTGCTTGCAGCAGTTTTGTTAAAAAGCAACTGAACACACCTAAAATATAAAGTATGTTTTAATCAGCTCACTTCTCTCCCTTCTACTGTTACAACTGATTATCTTATTACATTTCCAACAGAAACATCAAAGCAATTCCACACCCAGGCTGCAAACACACTCATTCTTTGTTGTCTAAACTGGGGCATAATTAGATTAGATTCCCTACAGTGTGGAAACTGGCCCTACGGCCCAACAAGTCCACACCGACCCTCCGAAGAGTAACCCACCCTCTGACTGATGTACCTAATACTATGGGTAATTTGGCATGGCCAATTCACCTGACCTGCACATTTTTGGACTGTGGGAGGAAACCGGAGCACCCGGAGGAAACCCACGCAGACACGGGGAGAATGTGCAACCTCCACACAAACAGTTACCTCTTGGATTTATTTTGGGAATTCCAGCTGTTTCTATAATGACTTGAGATTTCTGTGAAGTTTCAGATAATTCACTGGTTATTCCCTTTTGATGTCAGTGGTGAATTACTCATAGAATCTTTATGATGTGGAAGCAGGCCTATTGAATCCACACTGACCTTCCAAAAAGCCCACCCCTTACCCTATCCCAGTAACACTGCATTCCCCATGGCTAATCCACCCAGCCAGCACATTCCTGGGCACAACGGGAAATTTAGTACGGCCAATCCACCTAACGTGCACATCTCTGGGAGGAAACTAGAGCACCCGGAGGAAACCCACACAGACACAAGAGAATGCACAAGCTCAACACAAGCTTTTGCCTGAGGGTGGAATTAAACCCAGGTCCCTGGCACTGTGAGGCAACAGTGTTAACCACTGAGCCAGTGTGCAACCCAGTGGTTTGCAGTCGGTTACATTTTCCAATACATCGAAATGCTGAGGAACTCTCCAATGAATGTTCTTCATGGAGACTCAAGCAAAATAAAACAAGCCATAAGTTAAATTCACGAAAAGGATTGTGGTTCTTCCAATTGCACTGCTGCTATAAGTACTGGGATCAGGACACCACTCACTTGCTTGATCACTGGTCTTTGTCGTGATAACTAGTTAACACAACAATGATAAGAGTGGAATGTTATTGGACTCAACAACCTTGAGCTGAAAATGTATTGCTGGAAAAGCACAGCAGGTCAGGCAGCATCCAAGTGGGAGGAAGAGAACTTCTTCAAGAAAGGCATCCTTACAAGAGGATTCGCAGTAGGTTAAAATCTTATAGGAGAAAGTGAGGACTGCAGATGCTGGAGATCAGAGCTCTTGGATGCTGCCTGACCTGCTGTGCTTTTCCAGCACCACATTTTCAGCTCTGATCTCCAGCATCTGCAGTCCTCACTTTCTCAACAACCTTGGACTGATTGTCTTACTTTAACTGTTATCCTTGCTGGCAAATGTACATTAACAGGCTGAAAAATTGGGCATAGTTGCTGTACATTCTTCAGTCAAAAGCCCAGTCAACGCTCTCTGTTGCTGTAGCATGAGATAAGTGAGGACATTGTGTGATGAACAGTCAAGTGAATGAAGTTATAGTCCAAGCTATGCTCCTTGGATCCCAAGAACAGCGCTACTATGGAGTTTATTACTTGCATGCCTATTGGCCAACTTCAGAAAAGGCTAAACTCCAACTACACTGTGATTCGGGACTCTCTTTGGCTTCCAACCTGCTGTTTCTGCTAATGTAAGGGATTAAACTCAATTGTACACAGTGGGTGGGGATTCTTTCACAACCATCCTCAGGTAAAAAAGATCTAGTTGGCCCTCACTTATGTGGTCCACAAAAATCAGAACAAATGCAAACTGGTTAATTGCTCCCTTATTCTCAATCATCAGCTAAGTGATGGTGGGTGTTGTCAACAGTGCTATCAAGTGTCACTTGTTTAGCTCACTGATGTTTAATTTGGATTCAATGAGTATTACTCAGCTCCTGACCTGATTACTGGTGAATTCCAAAGGTGAGGCTAAACTCTGACACTAAAGCCTGGTTTGCTCAAGCTGTGGCTTGAATTCAATCAGAAAAAACAAGAGAGCTCTCCACAGATTGAAGTCCTATCTACCAGAATGGGAGATGGTTGTTGCTGCTGGGCAATGCTCCTGCCCCACTGAACTCATCTCTACCTACCTCGACACTGTCCTATCCCCCTAGTCCAGGAACTCCCCACATACGTTCGAGACACCACCCATGCCCTCCACCTCCTCCAAGACTTCCGTTTCCCCAGTTCCCAACGCCTCATCTTCACCATGGATATCCAATCCCTCTATGCCTCCATCCGCCATGACCAGGGCCTCCAAGCCCTCCGTTTTTTCCTCTCCAGAAGTCCCCAACAGTACCCTTCCACCGACACTCTCATTCGTTTGGCCGAACTGGTCCTCACCCTTAACAATTTCTCCTTTGAATCCTCCCTCTTCCTCCAGACCAAAGGGGTAGACATGGGCACATGTATGGGCCCCAGCTATGCCTGTCTCTTTGTTGCCTACGTAGAGCAGTTGATCTTCCGTAATTACACCGGCACCACTCCCCACCTCTTCCTCCACTACATTGATGACTGCATTGGCGCCACCTCGTGCTCCCGCGAGGAGGTTGAGCAATTCATCAACTTCACCAACACATTCCACCCTGACCTTAAATTTACCTGGACCATCTCTGACACCTCCCTCCCCTTCCTGGACCTCTCCATCTCCATTAATGACGACCGACTTGACACTGACATTTTTTACAAACCCACCAACTCCCATAGCTACCTGGATTAGACCTCTTCCCACCCTATCTCTTGCAAAAATGCCATCCCGTATTCCCAAATCCTCCGCCTCCACCGGATCTGCTTCCAGGAGGACCAGTTCCACCACAGAACACACCAGATGGCCTCCTTTTTTAGAGACCGCAATTTCCCTTCCCACGTGGTTAAAGATGCCCTCCAACGCACCTCATCCACATCCTGCACCTCTGCCGTCAGACCCCACCCCTCCAACTGTAACAAGGACAGAACACCCCTGGTGCTCACCTTCTACCCTACCAACCTTCGCAGGGCGGCACGGTGGCACAGTGGTTAGCACTGTTGCCTCACAGCGCCAGAGACCCGGGTTCAATTCCCGCCTCAGGCGACTCTCTGTGTGGAGTTTGCACATTCTCCCCATGTCTGCGTGGGTTTCCTCCGGGTGCTCCGGTTTCCTCCCACAATCCAAAAATGTGCAGGTTAGGTGAATTGACCATGCTAAATTGTCTGTAGTGTTAGGTGAAGGGGTAAATGTAGGAGTATGGGTCTGGGTGGTATGCGGGTCAGTGTGGACTTGTTGGGCCGAAGGGCCTGTTTCCACACTGTAAGTAATCTAATCAAATCTAAACCAAATTTTCCTCCACCTCCAAACAGACCCCACCACCAGGATATATTTCCCTCCCCACCCCTTTCCGCCTTCCGCAAAGACCGTTCCCTCCGTGACTACCTGATCAGGTCCACGCCCCCCTACAACCCACCCTCCCATCCTGGCACTTTCCTCTGCGACCGCACGAACTGTAAAACCTGTGCCCACACCTCCTCCCTCACCTCTATCCAAGGCCCTAAAGGAGCCTTCCACATCCATCAAAGTTTTACTTGCACATCCACTAATATCATTTATTGTATCCATTGCTCCCGATGCAGTCTCCTCTACATTGGGGAAACTGGGCACCTCCTAGCAGAGCGCTTTAGGGAACATCTCCGGGACACCCGCACCAATCAAACACACTGCCCCGTGGCCCAACATTTCAACTCCCCCTCCCACTCTGCCGAGGACATGGAGGTCCTGGGCCTCCTTCACCGCTGCTCCCTCACTACCAGACGCCTGGAGGAAGAACGCCTCATCTTCCGCCTCGGAGCACTTCAACCCCAGGGCATCAATGTGGACTTCAACAGTTTCCTCATTTCCCCTTCCCCCCACCTCACCCTAGTTCTAAACTTCCAGCTCAGCACTGTCCCCATGACTTGTCCAGACTTGCCAATCTCCTTTTCCACTTATCCACTCCACCCTCTCCTCCCTGACCTATCACCTTCATCCCCTCCCCCACTCACCTATTGTACTCCATGCTACTTTCTCTCCACACCCACCCTCCTCTAGTTTATCTCTCCACGTTCAGGCTCACTGCCTTTATTCCTGATGAAGGGCTTTTGCCCGAAACGTCGATTTCGAAGCTACTTGGATGCTGCTTGAACTGCTGTGCTCTTCCAGCACCACTAATCCAGAATCTGGTTTCCAGCATCTGCAGTCATTGTTTTTACCCAATTGTCTTAGCCCAGGCCATTATTGCTAGAGTTTCCCAGGGATGTGTCCTGGGACCAATGTTTTTGGGTTTTTAAATGTGGGTTTCTCAGGCAAGAATACATAAAAGAGGTGTGGCTGACAGCCCAAATACCAATTAGAAGACTGAAACATCTGAACCTTTGCTTCATTTACAGTTCAAACTGTTTGTTCTTAACGATTTCACAATGCCCACATGTACAACATTAAGTGGTTTCAAGTGCCTGGTGGTATCAGTTATTGAAACTTGAAAGGGCCTGGATGATTGACACTTTTACTGTTCTGTACTGAATGGAATTTTTTTTAATTGTGAAAATATATGAATGAATCAATTTTTTTTTCAATGTTTTTAAAATAAATACAACTGTCGCTATAATGTACAATGGGTGTACAAATATTGAAATGCCATAACTTGTCACGAGGGAAGGTATGATGGGACTCAGGAGGTATTTAGGTGAAGAATGTAAAGTGTGAGAGGGAAGAACATGAGGAACAGGAGCAGGAGTAGGCCATCCAGTCCATCGCGACTGTTCTGCCATCAGCTCCACTTACCCACCCGCTCAGCATAACCCTTAATTCCTGCACTGTTCAAAAATCGATCATCTTTGTCTTAAAAAACATTCAATGAGGAAGCCTCAACTGCTTCATTGGGTGGAGAATTCCACAGATTCACAACTGTTTGGGTGAAGAAGTTCCCCCTCAACTGAGTCCTGAGAGAGGACAGAGGATGTGAGTGTGAGACCTGAGGGTCCTTGATCTTGTTTTCACACCTGGCTCTCCACAGCCAGTTGCCCCAATAGCTCTTTCTGTATATTTTCCAAGGTGGACTGACCCGACTTCAGGTCGGTAAGCCCCACCCGGTGGCAATAAAGAACTCTCCTCTGGAGCCAGTATTTCTCAATGCTGATGTGCAAAGCCAGTACTTCTCCTAGCTCCCATTGCCCACGTTGAGGATAAAAATGCAATCCCATTTCTCAGAGATGGCACACCTGACCATGCAGTATCACTCCTTCTGCATTGGGGGAGATGATCATATGCTGTGTGTTTAAGTTTCTCATCAGATCCTTCTAATTCTGAGGCTGTCACTAACACATAAACACAAGGGGACTAGAATAGAAAGAATCATTAGAAACAAGGCAAGATGATCAATGTGCAAATTTGAATAGAAGAGTGGGCGAGGAGAATAAACAGTAAAATTGAACTGAGAGAGGAAGGAAGATGTCAGACTCCATGTATATCTGTAGTCTCTACATGAGCAGAACCTTCAGTAGTTCCACTTGTTTCCTATTGTCAACTTAAAATGTATGGATCAAACATTTGTTAACACTATGGCCTCTCAGAAAGGAGGGTTTGCTTTGTCTCACCTTAAATACCACCAACAGAATGATACTTGGTATGGTGGAGATACGCACAAGCCAACGCCAGCCCAAAGTCGGGATAATTAGGTATGCCAACAGGATCTCTATTATGGAGCCCAATAGCCAGAAGAGCTACAAAAAAAAATGGAGAGATTAAAGTAATAATAGCGATTTTAAAAAAATGAATGGCCTGGCTCCTCCCCTCACAGGCCAAGTGACATTTATATATTAGACCATAGAAAGCATCCCATCTGGGTGCATAACAATGTGATATGTCAACTGCTCCTCCTAAGACCCCAAAACATTGAGAGAGTTGTGGACACAGGCCAGTCTATCACACAAACTAGCCTTCGATCCATTGACTCCATCTACACGTCCCGTTGTCTTAGGAAAGCAACCAACATAATTAAAGTCAAAAATCGCACAACACCAGATTATAGTCCAACAGAATTATTTGAAAGCACTAGCTTTCGGAGCACTGCTCCTTCATCAGGGGAACTTTAACAATTGGTGTCATGTCGGCCCAGATAATGTATTTAAGGTGTGAGGTGCCCTGTGTGAGACTGTGTATGCCAATTGTTAAAGTTCACTTGAGAATGTAACTTTAAAAAAGTTCTGCAATTTACATATGAAAGAACTGAAACCAACATGGTCATTCTAAAAGATGAGAGACTTAACAAACAATCCAGGTTTTCTTCAATATATAATTTCAGTTACATCACACACTGTAAACATTTGCAATAAATTCTGTGTCTTACAATCTTATACTCCACAACCACCTGATGAAGGAGCAGTGCTCCGAAAGCTAGTACTTCCAATTAAACCTGTTGGACTATAATCTGGTGTTGTGTGATTTTTAACTTTGTCCACCCCAGTCCAAAACCAATTTCCCCAAGTACCTAAAGACCCTTCCACCCTGGTTATACTCTCTTCCACCCTCTTCCACCAGGCAGAAGATATAAAAGTTTGAATACACTTATAAACAGATTCAAGAACAGCTTCTTCCCCACTGTTATCAGACTTTTGAATGGACATGTCAAATGTTAATTCTGATCTCTCTCTCTCTCTCTCTCTCTGCACCTTCTCTGTGGTTGTAACACTGTATTCTGCACTCTGTTCTGCTACCCTGATGAACTTTGTATGGTATGGTCTGCTTGTAGAGCACACAAAACAACACTTTTCACTGTATGTTTTTACATGTTTTTACATTGGTGGGCGGCATGGTGGCACAGTGGTTAGCACTGCTGCCTCACAGCGCCAGAGACCCGGGTTCAATTCCTGCCTCAGGCGACTGACTGTGTGGAGTTTGCACATTCTCCCCGTGTCTGCGTGGGTTTCCTCCGGGTGCTCCGGTTTCCTCCCACTATCCAAAGATGTGCAGGTCAGGTGAATTGGCCATGCTAAATTGCCCGTAGTGTAGCTAAGGGGTAAATGTAGGGGTATGGGTAGGTTGCGCTTCGGCAGGGCGGTGTGGACTTGTTGGGCCGAAGGGCCTGTTTCCACACTGTAAGTAATCTAATCTAATCTAATCAAACATTAAATCAGATGTTGGATTGTTATACAGAACTGAGAAAGGCACAAAAACATTAAGACAGCTAGAAGACATTACAACATTTCATACAATAGCATAAGAGATATATATCTTACTCTCTGTTCAGAGAACAGGAAGCAGTCGGTTAGAGTGTTTGACTGCTTCACAGCCAGTCAACTAAGCACTTAATGTAACAGTAATCTGTGCACACATATAGTCCAGGCAGTATATGGAAGTCTGAGATGTCACAGTTAGCTATTTATAAATTTCCAGATATTCTGTCTCCACAAGAAGCCAAGTGTCTATGGGTGAACATATAGAAAACCACACCAGGTCCCGGTGGCAGCAAGTGAAGCTGATGAGAGTAAGTAAGAATGAGAAGTTGGTCACAGCAAGTTGGTATCAACAGCTGAAAGGTGAGAATTGCAGAGGCAATTGTCAGAAATTTTCTTTTCCTAAGAGCCACCTTCATATATCTGAAGTCACAGCTGAAGGTCACATTTCACAACCAAAGCTGAAGGCTACAGCTATACTAAAGCAGACAACCAGAACAGAGGAGCAGTTGTGAATATACTGTCTTTCTCTTGAAAACAATAAGAGGCCACAATGTGTCTGATTTAAAGCCATGGCAGATTACAAGACGCCCAAGACCGTTCTGATTCGGATGAACAGTTCCTGCTTAGAAGAAACCATTCTCACTGTTGTTATGGCTTACCTCTTAAGTCATCAGTTGCTTCCAACATTTTGTCATCCTTAGAAATGGTGTGAGAACAGAAAAAAGACATGCATGACATCACTCCAATTCACTTGTTGCATAAATGCCACATTTTGGTGCAACACAATCATTTCTTTTGGAGGAAAAAAATATAAAAAGAAAGCAACAAACTCTAAATCAGCAACCAGGAGAGAAAGAAAAACAAGAGAAGAAAAAAAGAAAGAAACATTACATTGCAATACAGATTATTTTGTGTCCTGGCAGTTGTTGCTGTGTTCTTCCAGCCCACTTGCCTACCTTAAAAAGAGTACAAAGCTACATTGTAAGGATAGAGAGTAAGCATGTGAACATGGATTGGCACTCCAATGACATTCTTTTCAAATTTCAATTCTTCACTTCAGAGATCAACACATATCTGTTAAAGATAAACAGTCAAATATCTTCTCACTTTAGGAACTGAAGGATTGCAATGAATAAAATATTGATATTGTGAGGGATAACTGCAAAGATCCAGACATAATCTTTCCATTTTTAGAAGATTGGCTTTAAGTCTGAGTCAACATCAGTCAACATAAAAATATTAACTATATGCCAATGCTGATGCAAAGGTTTAGAATGTGAGTTTACTGAAGCTCACTGAGCTGTATGACTTACTAAACTAGCTATTGGCCACAACATACCAAATATTCCCAAAAAGAACTCAGCATTAATGTATGGAACTTGTAAGTTCAAAGCAGTGATAGTAGGACAGCATTTTCTGCAAGTGCTTAACTCTAACAACAATTGTAGCCATCAAAAGGATTACCAAGTCTTGTATCAATGTGAATTGGCCCAGCAACCAAAAGAGTGCCCGGCCTTTCATGACACATCCAAGCTACATTACTGCGTTAAAATGTACATTAAGTTCAAGGGCTCAGAGATACCCAAAGTACAATGCAATTCTCTACAGCAGCATGTGAAAGTGGCCAATTAAGGAACATTGTCAAAAAAGTTTTCAGATTCCTAACCATAGTCCGTAGGCATGTAATGAGGTAACTGCATTGTTATAACTTACAAATGCTAGTCCATTCGTACAGGTGGTCAATTTGCCATACTTATCAGAACAGTAGAAGCCATTACCTCTATCCATGTGATATATCTCAAAAAGAAGAACCATAGGCTAACCATTATGCACTTTGCATGAGACATATTCAGGAAACTATTACAAGGCAACCCACAAATTATTTTCTATGGGTGTGACATCCATTGCATGGGCATTATCCATCTTAAATATCAATACAACTCCTCGAAATGGATACCTGAAACCTTTTACCAGCATGCACAGATTAATGCATCATCACAATCCTCAAGGTAACCAATACGTCAATTTCAACACTTCAGATTCCAGACTGCAACATCAAGTCGCTCTAGGCCCCAACTAACCTTTACCTAAAGCAGTTTGATTCCAATGACAACTTTAAAGATATTTCAATGTTACATCTTAAAGATGATGGCCAGCCCAGTATTGACCCTTGTCACAGATGCAGCATTCACGTTTAGGATAATCTCAAATTGGAACTGGATTCCATGGTTCAAACAATATTAGTTGTAAGGTTGAGTATTGCACTGACTGGTGTAATTCTATGACTTATGTTTCCAAGAAAGCTGGCATTCTACAATTATATTTCGATCTGAAGGCAACAGAACATTGCACTCAAAAGATGCTCACACAAGATTCATATCCTGGGAAAGCTTATTCCCAAGCTTTCATGTGGCAAACATTTTTCCAAGCTCCGAACCAAGAATTGATATTGGTCCATATTTCCTTCCTTAGGCCTCACAAGAGTTGACAACTTTCAGAACACCTTTCAGTAGGTCCTGGTTTCTCAGATTACCATTTGGATTATCATCAACCACAACATATGTTATCAAGACACAGGTCATACCACAGAGAATTTGCTAGGTGGTCCCTGTATCTCAGAAGACACAGCAGTTCTTGTCCAAACTAAACATGAGAATGATACAAAACTCCATCAACTCTTGACAGTAACAAGGAAGCATGGTCTCTGTTCAACGGCCCAAAAATGTCAAACTAACATGAGCTAAGTCAATTTCTTCCGACCAAAATACTTTTCAAATGATAAGACACATGGTTTTGTCAAAACAGAAGATGTAGAAAAGATGCCTAAACCACAAGATAAAGTTGACTTAGAAAGATGTCTTGGTTTTTCAACATTTTTTTATTTCAGTATACTCTAAATTTTGTGAGCGAAGAATCTTGAGATTTTCTTTCCAAAGGTATACCAGATACCTGGCAGATAATTGTCATCCCCTCAAAAACATATTTTCTCCCAGGTATATTCTTCATTGTTATGGTCCCTCCAAACTTCACCATGTTGGAAGCAGGTGCATTCTAGAATAGTTTTGGAGCTCTTCTGTTAAAGGATGACAAACCTATTACGTTTGACTCTAAGCTCATGTGAACTGCTCCAACATAGAAAGGGAAACTCTCATTCCAGTTTTCAGAATATAAAGGTTCTATAAGCACCTATTCAGCAAGCTTTTCACTGTTCATGCTGACAACAAACTGTTGGAAATGATTCGCAGAAAACCTCTGACAAGTGTACCTCCATGGCTACTACATCCATGGGAGTTGGCTTAGCTCAGTTGGCTGGATTGTTGGTTTAAAGAGCAGTGTGGTGCCAACAGCATGAGCTCAATTCCCATCACTGGTGTGAGGTTACCATGATAGATTCTTCTTCTCAACCTCTTCCCTCGCCTGGTGGCCCTCAGGGTAAATCACCAGCAGTCACTTCTCTCTAATGAGAGAAACCCCTGTGGTGCCACAACACAATGAAGATCCATAGGTATGATTTCAAATCCACCAAACATTCAGCATTCCCAATGCTCTTAGCTGAACTTTCAAATCCTGCTGACAGCAAAGATATTTCTCTATGCCTACAAATAGAAGCTGTCAAACCAGGATTTGAAGATATTGTTCACATCAATCCCATTCATTTTGGTGATGGTCAAGCTTGGCAGATAAAACAAGCCATGCCTGATGATATCCAACTGAAACAGCTCAAAGGGATCATTGGTGGCTGGCATGAATACATTCAACAGGTCCCTGAGTAAGCACATTTTATCTGCTTATTCAGAGATGAACAGGGACTTTCTTGGAATAGAATTTTCAAAAGTCAACAATTAGTCAATTTCAAAACTCAAAGGATTGCGGAGTGATTACTCTACAAGTTCTACTCTGAGACTAGATTAATCATAAACACATAGGTCACACAGGTTTGGAAAAAAAACCCAGGAATCACTGGAATTGTCAAACATTGACAAAGACACCAATCAACTAAATGAGCCAATGCAAGACATATCAATTCAATCAACGATTGAGAACATCTCACCTTCCACACAAGATTCTTTCAGTCACACTGCAAGATCACAACAGATATTTTCCATGTCCAAGGATACATTTACATTCTAATACCTGACTGTTTCACCAAATTCCCTTTTAAGTGACAAATCAAAATTGTTCACACATTAACCACCATATTCTATATGTTTGATGTTCTCCAACAAGTTGTGTCCTATAACTATCTGCAATACTCTAATATACCCTTCCAAACCATATATAGGCACTTTAATGGCCAAAAATGTCAAACCTCAAATCAGTCGACTGTATTAGACATGATCGTTTCAAAATGGGAGATGTGGTAAGAATGCCACAAGACAAAGGTGACTTCAAAAGGTTTCTTCAACTTTTTGGCATTCAGTACATAATCTCTTCTCCTCACTATCCGCACTCTATTGGTCTCACAAAATGCCATGCCTTTATGATAAAGTTCATGAACATAAAATGCCAAGCTACTCGCGAAGATTTTCGGAAAGCCATTTTAAATCCACATGCTATTCCGTGAGACAATGGTTTTCTCTCACTGGTAGCTCTAAATCTTGGAAGACAAATCCACTCAGTCTTTCCCTCAAACAATCCACTAGCTGATCACATGTACACAATGCATTGTTAGAAAGAAGGGACAGAATGGTACAATGATCAATGAGCATGAAGACAGGTATCCCAACCTGAACCAGAACAAAGCATCAGAGTACAAGATCTTCATGTGAATATATGGGTCCAGTGAAAGACAGTACAGTGTTCTATCCCAGCTCAGGTCATACACACTGACGCAAACAATGGTCAGAATTTACAATGAAAAAGACAATACATCTGAGGTGTATATGACAAACCATCAGTCATACAGCCAATGACTCCAATGTTGAATGTATCCCACAAGGCAGCAGCCATATATTTATAACACATGATACAAATCCAACCACAATGAGAGATGGCACACCACTCAATAAAACTGTAAACAAAATCAGAAATTGCTGGAAAAACTCAGCAGAGCTGGCAGCATTTGTGGGGAGAAAACAGTCAACATATTGAGTCCAGTGACTCATCTTAGAATGGAGTTCTATGTATAAAACATAATTAATACTTAAGTAACCATATAACCCAATGGTAGTGTCCCTGCCTTTGAGCCAAAAGGTCCAGGTTTAAGTCTCACCTGCTTGGAGGTGTGGTATGACATATCTGGGAGGTTGATTAAGGGTAGCTATAACATGTGTGTACAGTAATCTGAGATGTTGTATTGTTGTGAATAATTACTTGTTAATAAACTTCTAGGAATCTGCCTCAATAGGAACCAGGCTCGCTATGTTACGTGTCATGTGAGTTACATCACGTGATAGTCAGGCAGATTGTGGAGAGTGTGGAAGTAGAGTTAACATTTTGATTGAAGCTTCGGCATCTGGCATGGCGAAAGAGGCTAAATAACCCTTCAATCAGATTGAGTAAAACAAAAAGAGAGAGAAAGTTATAACTACTGGTAAAAGTAGTGTACAGGGTGTATAAAATACACAGAGAGGAGGATAGAATATAACAGTGGAATGGACAGGTTATGTAACATTGCACAGAGAAAAGGTTGGAATACTGTGCTAAAGCATAACATTTAAAAATAACACCAATCCAACACAGATATTGAGAACAACAGAAGTTGTTCATGGTGAAAAATGCTCAAGATTTAGAAGAATGATATACACCAGCCAGTTTGTGAAGAACATTAAAAAGATGAGGAGAGAAAAAACAGGTCCACAAGGGAAATAGATAAAAGGTTACCTCTTGACATGATTCTGTTTAAGACAATTGTGTTGATGATTCATTGAAATTCTGAATTTCCTTGCTGTTTCAGTAAAGATAATGTAAAGGCTAAAGTAAACCACAAACAATAAGCAAACAACTCATTCCAATCATCCTCTTCTACTAACAGTATTCTCCTCAGCCCATCCTTAGGGTCGTGCTTTAGATGTATGTTAACACAGCACAGATATTATAGTTCCAAGGGGTCTTTTTCTATCTTGTAAACCACTACAGTTCTATGGGGGCAATTTTTGACTCACTTGTACCCTGTTTGTACTGAAAGAAAGGACTAATAATCAAAATAAAATTAAATGTTGTGTCATTACACTGACTTACTACAATATTGAAATCTGTACTACTTGTTCATTTTGGGCAAATCTGAACCCTGGTGACCAGACCCTCAATCAGAAACAGGAGGAGGCTTCATGTGTATCAGGCCTCAGGGTGGGAGGATTATTTCCCTGTTCTGGTCAATATGACAGCTCTAGGTTCTTCATAATTTGTTTGGGGCTCTCGTAGCACAGAAGACCCAAGTTCAAGTCCCACCTGCTCTAATGGTGTATCATCTCTAAGCAGGTTATTAAAAAAAATAACTCTATAACAAACGAGAAGTGGTTATTAAATGATTACATTTTGTCCCACTGCTGCTCACCAGTTTTATTTATTTAGTGAATACAAATTCCCGGTGCTAAGCAATATCATCCTGATTTGCTGAGTTTGAAGTGAAATTTTTACCATTTTTGTTTGGGTGGGACAGGGGGCAAGATAGTCCTTGGGAACATGCAGCATTGCTTACGTCTCTCTGCATGTGCTTAACGGCTTTTACTGAGGGTCCAGCAGTGATAGCACATAGGTCCCGTCTTGTCATGAAGCTGTTTTGTAAGGACCACTCTCAGGGTGGTAGTTCAAAGCCTACCTTGCGAATGATAGGGATCTTCATAAGAAGCTTACTATTGACCTCCTGAAGGATGGCTGCTGTTAGATTCTAAGCAGGGAAGGTTGCTTCATTTGGAGCACCAATGTGGAAATGGGCAATAGGTGGGTTTTACGAGTGATGATGGAGTGGGTAAGCGAGGTGCCCCATGCATAACTTCATCATCAATTGATTGACACTCCAGACTGGCCGCTGCCCGTTATAATTAAAGAAACCAATGGATAAATCAAAGTGGTGCTTTCACAGGAGTCTTCTTTTCCCTCCTGTTGTTTGCAGCTTTCATGACCACACACCTGACCCCACACACAGTTGATGCTGTATCTCTGTGTCCATGGTGCTGCTCCTTAGGGATTGAAATGTGAAAGGCACTATTTTATGTTTAAGCCTCAGCCCTTGTGCAAATCTCACGTCCAGATCGGCAGGTTACCAACTATGACATCTGCCTCCGCCTGGCAACTTGCTGACCACAGGTTAACAGTTTGGTCTGCCATGACAATCCACCAGATCCCACACTAACCACTCCATATAGTAACTACCCACCTGATCTCAATGTCCACCTCATCTCTACCCACACCATATATCGAGCTCATTGATCCATTAGATTAGATTACTTACAGTGTGGAAACAGGCCCTTCGGCCCAACAAGTCCACACTGCCCCGCCGAAGCGCAACCCACCCATACATCTACCCTTTACCTACACTACGGGCAATTTAGGATGGCAAATTCACCTGACCTGCACATCTTTGGACTGTGGGAGGAAACCGGAGCACCCAGAGGAAACCCACGCAGACACGGGGAGAACGTGCAAACTCCACACAGTCAGTCGCCTGAGGCGGGAATTGAACCCCGGTCTCTGGCGCTGTGAGGCAGCATTGCTAACCACTGTGCCACCGTGCCGCCCATTCGTGAGGCGGTCTTGATCAGAACTGGGCATTGGGGTTAATCTGGTTTTTGAGCATTTGTGTGGAACTTACACGAGATTAGCTGCCCATTAAATCTCCCTTTTGATCACCCACAGGCCTAATTTAACCATTTCCTTTTTGAAGGATTGAAGAAAGCATCACTTCAGACAAGAGACACAAGTGACCATTTAGGCTATCATTCAACTTTGGGCTGAGGAACAAAATCTCTCCTGTACCAAGTTATCAACGGTTGAAGTCTGACCACTTCCTTAGCTTTTCCGAGCGTTCACACTTCCTCACCTGTCCCAGAGGCAAAATACGACCTCGATATTTGGACGGCATGAACTCAGTCATGATAATAAACCTGCACAGAAGAAAATAAAATTGATGTCACTATTTCAAACCATCATAGAATGTTACAGCACAGAAGGAGGTGATTCAGTCCCTTGTATCTGTGTAGGTTGATGATACACCAGGAACAAGAACAGAACAGAGTCAAATATAAGTAACACAGAGACACCAAAGAACAACATAATCCCTATTCAACAACATACAATCTACACTTCATCAGGAACAACTAACACAGTTAATGAAAGTCCTTATCCAAACATGAAGAATTGAACAAGTTCTCTTGAGAGAATAAGTGTGAAAATATTGAATCACCTGTAAAATATAATTTTCTTTCTTTGTTGTTTCATGGGATCCAGATGTTGCCTGCATTTGTTTTCCATCCCTAGTTGCCCTTAAACTAGACCCTTTCAGAGGGTGGTTAAGAGTCAATCACATTGCTGTGAATCTGGTATCACATATTGGTCAGTTCAGGTAAGGATGACAGATTCCCTTCCCTAGGGGACATTAGTGAACCAGGTGGGTTTTACCACTTTCGGCAATAGTTGTCATGGTCACCATCATGGAAAGGAGCTTGGCATTCCAGATGTACTAATGGAGTATAACTTCCACCAACTTGGATGGTGGGATTGGCATGGCACTTTTATCTGACATCATGGCCGGTAGTACAAATCTAATCAATTAAAAAAATGATAAATTGTGAGCTGAATCTTACACCCTTTTGGCTCAGTGCAAATTGTGTTGCGTTTGTTACAGGGATTCTCGCTGCAAGGCCCAGCAAAGTTACTTGCTGCATCTTACCAAACTCGTTTCATTAACACCCTACCCCAGCACCATGGTGTCCCTCACATTTAATTCTAGCCCTATCATACTGAATGGAGTTTCCGCAATAAGTTGCCATTCATGGGGGATATCTGCCAAAAGACCAGCATCCAACGTTCTCTTTATGCTATGCAGCCACCCAAATGTCCATGTTGACACCTCAGAGATCCATGCAGAAAAAAATCATAGGGAGTGTAGTGGGATTCCTCGCGACTGCACCACGGTTGAAAGGTTACTGTGCATGTGGACTGGTGTTAGCAATGTGGGTTTGGTCCTCAGCAGCAACATAATGGCACAGCAGCTACAAAGGCACATTGTCCATGTCACATAGCAGGCATGGCTGACACTCTCGCACCCTGCTCATTGCTCAACCACCAGGCCACATGCTTTACCTGTCCATAGCTATAAATTATCTGAACACCCTCACTAAGACTCTCCTACTCTGTTCCCAAAGCCCAATGGTCACCTGCAGCTTGTCATTGTCCAGTTAGGGAATGAATATCACCGGCAGAGAAGCAATGGGACAATTCAAACACGTGCTTTCACTAAGAGCCAGCGAAAGGAAATATGGCTCCATCTTGCCCCCACCAAATGCCGACAGCTTGTCCTAGACAGTCCATGGTACTCTGCTGCATCCAGGCGCCATCTGCTGGAACTGGGTGTCAGTGCAGTTCTGCCTACCTTGTCAGGCCTGATGCAGCAGAGCTCTGTCAATGCACCAGCTCAACATCCTCATCCTTCTCCTCAGATGCCTCCTCCCGTTCCCGTTCCCGTTCCCCTAGCTCCTCAGCATCTAACACACTGCCTTGTTGACTGCTCCAAATGGGTGCAGCATATCATACCAGCATGATATAGCCCCCACTCCCCACTGCCCATTTCCATGTCCCCTTTTCCCTCAGCTGTACCCCAGCAGCCCATTGTCACCCATCCCCCATGGTAGCTCGTGCAGCGCCTCCACATTGAATTTCACCCCCAGCTGCCCCCTGAACCCCGACATTATACCTTCATGTTGCCCACCCTGCTCCTCTCCATGCCGCCTGTGTAGGCCGTGGTGATGTTCAGTTCCAATAACAGTTCCTCCTCTCGCTCACCATGCTGCTGTAAGTTCCCCCCACTACACCTTTGGATCTGGCCCATCACTATTCTTGTCCTCATCTCCTTAATGCCCCTAGCCTCGACTCCCCCATCCCAGTCGGCAGTGAACTCTCTGCTGCCCCTACTGGCCCCTCTTTGCAAGCTCCTTAACAATCAACAGACTCACCCTGACAACTGCATTTACCCCTGGCCTCTGACTGAATTTGACTAGCTTAAGACAGGGCATGGATGCTGTGAGAATGCAGGTGGATGCTAATTGAGCAAGTGAGCTGCAAATCCATGAGCCTGGTTGTTGTTTGTGCTCACAAAATGTCCTGGCTGCAGTCTTTCAACATTTCGTGCCAGTGTGCCCAGTAATGCCAGTCTGTGCTTCCAGAGCACCCTGCCAGTGTATCGAAGAGGTAGCATGACAATTGTTTAGCATCGGCCTGGACAAAGGGTGCATACAGCTGTTTCCCATGGATCATGCCGTGAGCAACATGGAGACTCCTCACAGTGAATATTGAACTGAATTCGCCTGGTACAACTCTGAATTGAATGTCAACAATTCTCAGTGTGTAGCTTGTTCTGTGTGTCTGGGAAGTTTGGAAGTTGACTATTAATGAGGTGAGTTGGGTCATTAATGAGGCATTTAACATGCTATAATTCCCCTAAACTCCCCAGCAAGAAACACACCTCACTGCTTGTAAAAGATAGAAAGAAAAGTGCCGTGCTGAACTTCACGTTTGATGGTGCTGTATGGCTGAGACTCCTGTGAGCTTCTGTCCTGTGTTTCCAATGATCAACTGAAGCATAGAAGTTCAGACCACACTCCTGCAGCATGACCCAGGCACTGTGACCAATTAAGCTAGCACTATCAGTCCCGAACTCACCAATATAACATGAATGTTCAGGTCAGTATTGAAGCAGGGTATATTTGTTGCCAAAGCAACTGCAGGGGGCGCTCTCACTACACATACAGTTGCTGTGTTTGTAATGTCAATGCATCCCAGCAGGAACTTTGTAATAAGTTGTAGGGGAATTTGTTCACTGTGAAAAACTGCATTGCAAAAGACATTCAGGCAACTGATCCATGAAGGAGGAAGTGAGGACTGAGAATGCTGGAGTCCATTTTTAAAATAAAGTGCTGTCAGTGGTGAAATTGTAGGAACAATAAAGTTTGGCTGCAGGGGGAGTTGCATCATTTGTACTCCAAGGTCAGCAAGGGACAGTGAGGGCTCAATGAAGGGACAGGAGTGCAGGGGCGGAGGGAAGTGTGTGGAGAACTGGGAGGTGAGGAGACTGGAGAATAAAGCAAAGGAGAGACAGCTACCATGGGTGCATAACTTCTGGTTCTGTTGGCAGTGCAGTGTGAGCGCAGAGCGAAGGTATCCAAAGCAGCAACTAAAATAAACAAAACTGCATGCATCATAACTAACTTTATTTAAACAACATAGAATGCTGCATTCAAACTATACTCCCACCCCATTTATTGGATTATATGGTTTTACTTACAAGTAAAAGGTATTTGGGCCATAACAAGTCGTCAGTTATTATGTCTGAGATAGATTATATTTCTACCAAACTTTGAATTATATTTATACAGTAAAAAATCACACAACACCAGGTTATAGTCCAACAGGTTTAATTGGAAGCACACTAGCTTTCGGAGCGACGCTCCTTCATCAGGTGATCAACTGTCTGCGTGGGTTTCCTCTGGCTGCTCCAGTTTCCTCCCACAGTCCAAAAATGTGCAGGTTAGGTGAATTGGCCATGTTAAATTGCCCATAGTGTTAGGTGAAGGGGTAAATGTAAGGGAATGGGTCTGGGTGGGTTGCTCTTTGGAGGGCTGGCGTGGACTTGTTGGGCCGAAGGGCCTGTTTCCACTCTGTAAAAAAAAATCTAATCTAATAATCTGGTGTTGTGTGATTTTTAACTTTGTGCAACACCGGCTTCTCCAAATTATATTTATACAGTATCTTTCATGATCTCAAGATGTCTCCAAACACTCATCGACCAATGGAGTGTTTTTTTAAAATGTGGTTGCTGCTGTGATGTAGGAGACTTGGCAGTGATCAAACTCCCACAAGTAGCAATGTAACACTGACCAGATGATCTGCTTTTGTGATGTTTACCAAGGAATAAATATTCACCTGGAAACCCAGAAAAGCTCCTCTGTGCTCCAAAAGAATGTTATGAAGTTTTTACAGACCCCACTTCAGGCAGCGGTTTAACATTTTGTCGGAAAAGGTAATGCTTCAGACGGGGTAGCGCTCCCTGCTGGAGCTGGAGTGTCAGGACGTGCTCCTCTTGACCCAGAGGTAAACAAGCGAATAACTGAGTTGCAGCAGAATCCATGGGCAGAGTTCCACAGAAGCTTTAGGTGTCAGCTTTGGATCCTTGGAGTTGCTAACACCCTCAGTGATGACAGCAACAGGACCTCCTGCCTGACCAAGTGGGCAGATAGCTTCAGCCGAGGAGTTACAAACAAAACTGGGTCCAATGTCATAAAAGGACCATTGATCTCCTGAGACCTGCAGGCAGAGTCAATAGCAAGCTGTACTTGATGCAATTTGGTCTGCATGAAGGCATGAAGCAATGAAAGTGTGTGGTTTGGACAGGTCATGCTTTGTCTTAATGGCTCCAGTACCAGAAGGAACATGAGATGGAGTGTGTGCATGTGTGCGTGTGTGTGTGACACCCTGTCCATGCTGTGAAAGTTGTACCAGTTTTAGCACAGAGCGTGTCTGTTGGGAGTTATCAGGGAGTTGCCATGGGACAGCACGCTCATAAAGGCATTAGGTGGCCATTGAATTGGTACTGAAGCCTTTTGAAAGACAGGTGGCAGTGCCTCAAGTCTACATGTTCACCCCTGCAGTGGGAGAGCTGCTCAATCTGGTCAGGGAGCAGAGTGGACTCTCCAGTACAGAGAGCGAGGACAGAGTGTTGAAACCACACACTGACCAACCCAATGTCAAGAAGGATGCACAAGCAAAGCTGGACTGTGATTTGACCTAAATTAGTTGTGTTCTTCACTGCAGGTCTTCACATTCAGAAAGAGCATCAACTGCAGCAAAGCAGCTCTCCATCTCTAAGGGTGGTGACAAAGAAGATTCAGGGATACACCAGCACATCTTCACTCTCACCCCCTCCCCAACAACACAGAGAACTCTCCCACCAGATGGAACACATTCACAACTAGCTTCAGGGTCACAAACAGAGAGCACATCACAGTAAATGTTGGAGGATGCAACAGCTGAGGTCTTTAACATCTAAAGAACCATTGGAGACCTTATCCAAACTGAACCCTGTGCTCACAATGTAACTCTTAGAATGACTAAAAGACAAGTTCTTGCAATTCACTGGTTGCATGGTCACCATTAGGCTAGCCTTTTTTGTTCTTCCATTATTTTTTAAATGAATTCAAATTTCACTGTCTGTCACAGTAGGATTCCAACACATGTCCCCAGAACATTAACCTGGGGTTCCTGCATTACTAGCTTGGCAACATTACCACTGCCTCCTTCCAATTGATGTAAAAACCCATTTGGTTCATTAACATAATTGGGAAAGGAAATTTACCGTCCTTACCTAGACTGATGTACACGTGACTCCAGACCCACAACAATGTGGTTAACTTCCTTTGGGTAATTGGCATTCGGCAATAAGTGCATTCCTAGTTAACAGCATTCACTTCCCACAATGGAGTAAATTAAAAAGTGCAGCAGAGGCTACCATGCTCTAGAATAGGCCTTCTCAATCACACCAGGATGAACAGAGTTAACCCAGAGTTGAGCAAGATGACGCAAGACATTGTCCAACAAGATAGGAAGCCATAGGTGAGGTGCTGGTGAATAAATGCAACTGTTTCTGCCTAAAATAGCACTCAAGCTGGTGTTTGCAACTTTGAAATTGTGCAAATGATTAACATTCATCACATATTGCCAATATGAGTGACAGGCCACTCTAAATTTGAATGTGAAGTGTGTCCCTTCAGCGGTCATGAATTGTATCAACACCTCCTCTAGGTAGTGTAAGGGGCACGAATGTGCAAACTTTAATCTGATTGATAAGAAACGGAAGGAGCTATCTCATTCCAGGTTAAATCGAGGCCAGTAGTTTCTTAGTCAAGGTCTGAGGACCCCATTATATGAAGCCTCCTCCACTGCCCTGTTATATTTGACTTTCACTCATGAATTGCAGTGTCAAAAATACTGCATCCATGGCACCACATTGAACATGTGCCAGTCACACTCTCAATGAGCATGCTCCACCCATGAGCCATAAAATTACCTGCTGTAGTGAGGATAGGGCACGTTCGTTTTCCTTGGGAGTGCTGAATAAGGCCGAGACAGAGATGGAACATTGATCACCACTTCTACAAACCAAGCCTCATGAAGTAAAGGTGGGGCAACCTGCTCATGCAGTGGTGCTGATGTCACGATGCATGCAACATAGAACATAGAACATAGAAAAATACAGCACAGTACAGGCCCTTTGGCCCTCGATGTTGCGCCGATCCAAGCCCACCTAAACTACACTAGCCCACTATCCTCCATATACCTATCCAATGCCTGTTTAAATGCCAATAAAGAGGGAGAGTCCACCACTGCTACTGGCAGGGCATTCCATGAACTCACGACTCGCTGAGTAAAGAATCTACCCCTAACATCTGTCCTATACCTACCACCCCTTAATTTAAAGCTATGTCCCCTCGTAATAGCTGACTCCATACGTGGAAAAAGGTTCTCATGGTCAACCCTATCTAAACCCCTAATCATCTTGTACACCTCTATCAAGTCACCCCTAAACCTTCTTTTCTCCAATGAAAACAGCCCCACGTGCCTCAGCCTTTCCTCATACAATCTTCCTACCATACCAGGCAACATCCTGGTAAACCTCCTCTGTACCCGTTCCAGTGCCTCCACATCCTTCCTATAGTATGGCGACCAAAACTGCACACAATACTCCAGATGAGGCCGCACCAGAGTCTTATACAACTGCAACATTACCTCAGGACTCCGGAACTCAATTCCTCTACCAATAAAAGCCAGTACGCCATATGCCTTTTTCACAGCACTATTTACCTGGGTGGCAACAACATGTTAACAACATCCACAGCAGATGCACAGCTCCAGGCTATTACAGCTGCCAAGAGGCAGCTTTTTGGCATTTTGAGTCATCAAATTTTTTAAAAATATATATTCAAGTTGGAGGCATCCAGATTTGAGAAACACACTACCATATTCCTTTAGCAGGCCTCAAATTTCCCTGAACTATGCCAAACTCCCTCCAGACACAACTACCCTAAAAAGAATTGATCCAAAGTTGAATGGAACACCTCATCAGAAGGCATGCAAACATTAAGAAGAATCCTAAACTCTACTGGAGGCACATAAATGGTGAAGGAGTGGGAACAGTAAGAGATAAGAGCCTGAAAAGCAGAGCTACACATAGAGGCAAGGTATATGGATGATGTAATAAATGACTACTTTTCTTTTGTCTTTCCCAAAGAAGTTAATGTTGCCCAAGCCATGGTGATAAAGGAGGACATTTAGTCACTAAATTGTTAAGAAGAAAATATTTAATAAGCTGTCAATACTTAAAGTTGACAGAGCACTGGAACCAAATGAGATGAATCCAGAGACCGAAGGAAGGGAGGAGGAAATTGCGGAGACACTGACCATAGTTTTTCAGTTTTGTTAGACTCAGGATGCTGACATCAACTGAGAAATTATGCCCTTGTTTAAGATGTGTGTCAGGAGAACCTCAGTAATTACACACCTGTCAGTGTAACTTCAGTAGTGTCAGGGAAACTTCTAGAAACAATAATTTGTTTTAGAATTAATTGTCGCATGGAATAATACAGGTTAGTTAAATCTATCTAAATGGCTGGAATGTTTTGAAGAGATAACAGAGAGGGTTAATGAGGGCAAAGCTGGTGTTGCAGTGTGCATAGTTTGCCAAAAAGTGTTTGATACAGTGTCACACAACAAACGTGTGAGCAGAGTCAGAGCTCAGGTAATAAAAGGCACAGGAGCAGTGTGGATACAAAGCTTCTGGATTAGTGGTGCTGGAAGAGCACAGCAGTTCAGGCAGCATCCAAGGAGCAGCGAAACCGACGTTTCGGGCAAAAGCCCTTCATCAGGAACAAAGCTGACTGAGGAATAGGGTGCAGACGTTTTGCTTTGTGGATAGTTTTGAGGCTGGAGAAAGATTTACTGCAGAGCTCCCTGAGGGTTGACCTTGGGACTCTTGCATGTCCTGACATATATTAATGAGTGGTCATGGTGTGGGATGGGCGAGGGGGGACAATTTCCAATTTTGTGAATGATACAAAATATGGAATAATTGTCAACTTTGAGGAGGACATAGACAGGTAGGTGGAGTGGGGGAATAGGTGACAGATAAAGTTTAATGTGAAGAAGTGGGAGATAACAGTGCAACAAGGATACTATTCTAAAGAGTATGCATGTGCATTAAGTCAGTGAAGGTGGTAGGATAGGCAGAGAGAGCAATTAATAAAGCATATACTGTAATATCCAAGGCTTTATTAACAGGGGCACAGAGTTAGGCCTCAGCTGGTGCATTGTATACAGTTCTGGATGTCACATTTCAGCAAGCATGTTGGATTGAATGCTGGAAAAGGTTTCCGGGAATGGTTCCAAAGATGAAAAATTAAATTAGGAGTATAAGTTGGAGAGAAGACAACTATGAGACGAAATAGATGGCTTCAAAATTACGATGGGTCTGAACAGTAATGGATGGGGAGAAGCTGTTCCCACTTGTAAAATGATTAGATTAGATTACTTACAGTGTGGAAACAGGCCCTTCAGCCCAACAAGTCCACACCGCCCCGCCGAAGCGCAACTCACCCATACCCCTTACCTAACACTACGGGCAATTTAGCATGGCCAATTCACTTAACCTGCACATCTTTGGACAGTGGGAGGAAACTGGAGCACCCGGAGGAAACCCACGCAGACACGGGGAGAATGTGCAAACTCCACACAGTCAGTCGCCTGAGGCGGGAAATGAACCCGGGTCTCTGGCGCTGTGAGGCAGCAGTGCTAACCACTGTGCCACTGTGCCGCCCACCAAGAATGAAATGGTATAGATTGAAAGTAATTTACAAAAGAAGCAAATGAGAAGTGAGACAATATTTTCACTCAGCAAGTAGTTAGGATATGGAAAGCACTGCCTGGGAATGCGGTGGAGACAGGTTCAGTTGAGGCATAGAAACAATTTACAGGTTGCTGGGAAATGGCAGGAAAATGGCATTAAGTCGCCATGGTCATAGAGAGAGCTGGTAAAGACAGAATTAACCAAATGACTATTGCCTGCACCTTAACAATCTGTGATTATAGGAGAAAGTGAGGACTAAGGAAGGGCTGATGCCCGAAACGTCGATTCTCCTGCTCCTTGGATGCTGCCTGACCTGCTGCGCTTTTCCAGCAACACATTTTCAATCTGTGATTATATGAAGGCAACTCAATTTTTATTTCCAAGTTCTTCAATACTAGTCCCAGCAGGAATTTAAATCCCTTCCCAGAACATTGTTTCTCTCTCCACAGTTTCTGCCGGGCCTGCTCCACATTTCCAGCATCAACAGTATTTTGCTTTGATATAATAGCTGTCTAATCTTGCCTTAGTGTTGTGAAACCCATCTACTCCTCTATGATTGTGAAGTGGATAGTCTTTCTAAACATTGAGTACAGTTTGAGAGAAAAAGCTTTAAATTTATGGCACACTTTTTCACAAATGTCTCAAAGTGCTTCACAGGGTGGATAAAGAGTTGAATTGGAAAAAGCACAACAGGTCAAGCAGCATCAAAGGAGAAAGGGAGTCAACGTTTCAGGTCAGAACCTTTAATCAGGAATTCCTTTAGTTTTGAAGTGCTGAAATGTTGGATAAAACAGCACAAACAGCAATGCGATAATGGCCAAAAAACCTGTTTTATGATGACCACTGGGGAGCAAATATGAATCAGAATACCAGATGTAATCGCCCCCTACTCTTCCTCAAAATAGTGTCAGAGAGCTTTCCTATCCACTCCCAGAGAGCAGATAGGACCTCAAATAAACATCTCATTTAGAAGATGTACTCACTGTGTACTACTCTGACGTGCCAGCTGAGATGTCCACACTCCCTCTGCAGACCATGAGCCCTCAGCCTTCTGACTCAGAGGAAAAACCAAGGAACACAGGAAGTAGGAATAGGCCATTTGGTCCCTGGGACCTCTCTGCCATTCAACTAGATCATGGCTGATCTTCAACCTCAAAGCCATTTTCCTGCACTAGCCACGTATCACTTGACATTTCTAATACATAGAGAAAGAAATACTGCTATTAACTGATTACCTGCAGTTTTGTATATTCAACTATACTTCTGAAACATTGTGCCTGTAGTAAATACTGGAAGAGCATTGTACACAATAGTCAACACTGCAGATGGCAAATCAAATCCTTGATTTATCCTGCCCTTTTCATCCAAGGACACTTGCTTTTGATTATGCTGTTTTGGATCTCACAAGAATTTTAGACAATCCAACAAATAACTCACTGGAAACACTGAACCATGTAATGTTCAGCTAAGGCTGAAGAACAATGGAAAGTTGGAAAAGGTAACACTACAAATGGTCAAGGTGAGGAAAAGTTGGATGATTGATGCATCAATTGAGGGATGGCAGTATTGGTAATCCCACAGCAATGTGGTTGACTCAGTGCATTTACGATAGATAATAAATGCTGGATGACCAGAAATACCTGCCAAACTGTAATGAACAATTTCCAGAATTTTGACACAGAGACAGAGAAGAACAAGTTCACAAGTTGTGTGGACAAGTTGAGTGAGTGGGTAAGTGCATGGTAGATGAAGTACAATGGGGATAAATGTGAGGCTATCCAAATTAGTGGCAAGAAACAGGAAGGCAGCTTATTATCTGAGTGGTTATAAATTGAGGGAGGGGAATGTGCAACAAAAGCTGGGTGTCTGCATACACCAGTCACTGAAGATAAGCATTCAGGCACAGCAGGCTGTAAAGAAGGCAAATGATACATTAGCCTTCATTGCAAAAGGATACAAGTACTGGAGCAGGGATGTCTTACACAATTATACAGGTTTGTGGGGCATTGTGTGCAGTTCTGGTCTCCCTATCTGAGGAAAGATGTTCTGATTATTGAGGAAGTGCAATGTTGGTTTACTAAACTGATTCCTTGGATGGCAAGACTGATAAATGAAGAGAGATTGGATCTGGTAGGACTATATTCACTGGAATTTAGAAAAATTAGGTTGGGGGGGTGGAAGGTGGAAGGGGAAGAAATTTTATTCTAATTCTAATAATCCTAATATGGCCAGACAGACTAAATCTGAGTGGATGTTCCCAGGGGTCATAGTTTGAAGATACAGGGTAGGATGTTTTGGACTGAAGTGAGAGAGATTTTGTCACCCAGGGATTAGATTACTTCCAGTGTGGAAACAGGCCCTTCAGCCCAACAAGTCCACACCGACCCGCTGAAGCGCAACCCGCCCAGACCCATTCCCCAACATTTACCCCTGCCCCTAACACTACGGGCAATTTAGCACAGCTAATTCACCTAACCTGCACATTTTTGGACTGTGGGAGGAAACCGGAGCACCTGGAGGAAACCCACGCAGACACGGGGAGAATGTGCAAACTCCACACAGTCAGTTGCCTGAGGCAGGAATTGAACCCGGGTCTCTGGTGCTGTGAGGCAGCAGTGCTAACCACTGTGCCACCATGCCAGGAGTGGTGAGCCTGTTGTAATTCTGTGAGTGGTTGAGGCCAAAACGTTCGATGTTTTCAAGAAGGAGTTAGATCTAACTCTTAGCACTAAAGGGATGATAGGAGATGGGGAGAAATCAGAAACAAGGTATGGAGTTGGCTGATCAACACGGTGGCACAGTGGTTAGCACTGCTGCCTCACAGTGCTAGAGACCCGGGTTCAATTCCCGCCTCAGGCAACTGTCTGTATGGAGTTTGCACATTCTACCCGTGTCTGCGTGGGTTTCCTCCAGGTGCTCCGGTTTCCTCCCACAATCCAAAAATGTGCAGGTTAGGTGAATTGGCCATGCTAAATTGCCCGTAATGTTAGGTGAAGGGGTAAATGTAGGGGAATGGGTCTGGGTGGGTTGCTCTTTGGAGGGTCAGTGTAGACTTGTTGGGCCGAAGGGCCTGTTTCTACACTGTAAGTAATCTAAACAGTTTGAATGGCAGAGCAGGCTGGAAGGGCTGAATGGCCTACTCCTGCTCCTATTTTCTACATTCTATGTTCTATGACAACAACATGTTTCTTACCCTTGTGAATGACCAGCCACTCCACATCCAACCATGGAACGGAGGAAGACAAACCAGCCATAGGTGTGTGCAAAGGAAGTCAAGCCTGAGTAATAGGAACTCCAGACAGTGACAAGCAGAAGAATCTGGAACAGAAGGCAAAGTCAGAAACACAGATTCCATATTGACCAATTTCCCAAAAACCTGGAGTGTTACTCACACTGGGTACCTTGCCCATAAATATAAAAAAAAGCTTTGTATCTTTTTTGCCCAAAGCTAACATGCAGTTACCTGAAGGCAGTTGTTAAAGTCTGCGTGTGCATTCCAGGACATGCTTGGTAACACACTATTAGAGTTTTGGATTCTTGGATGTTTGCCAAAAATATTTGGAGAAAAGCAAGAGAGCAGATTTCAAAACATTTATGCCATTTGTTTTTCTATAACAAGGAAGGGGAAAATGAGAGCAATATGTAGGCCAGACCAGGGAAGGACAGCAGATTGTTTTCACCTGAAGGACCCTAGGGATTTAGTTGAGTCTTTACAACAATTCAATAACTTTATAGGCAGTTCTCTCTCATCAAAAAAAAGTTATTTGTTGACTGAACTCAAACTGTGAAACTGCTATAGATCTATGAACTTGCATTCTCTAGATGACTAGTCTAGGTCTACAGAATGGTTACCCTAGTAGAATGGTCACCTCACCCATATACACAGTAAAGCTTTGTGCGTAGAATACATTATCAACACTGCAGTAATAAACTAGTTTGCTACCATTCTCTAAAAATTCAATGAATAATTAACCTCCATCTGCAAACTGAAATGATATCTGCATTCATTTAACCCACAAGTCCCAACCTCTCTTTGTTTCACAAATGATGAAGCACAAGACATAGAAGCAGGGGATGAGATTTGGGTTGCTTGTCATTCAACAAGGTTAACACTGACCTTCTACCACAACTCCACCTTTTCCAATCCATTAATCCCCTCAGTACTCAAGAATGCATCAACCTCTCCCTTGCGTATACTCAACAAGGCAAAGAATTCCAAAGATTCACACCATTCACCAACAACCATCCCTCCCCCCTTCAAACATAGCACCTTGAAGCAAATAAATCCCATACTGGGTAATGAGACCAAGACTGTACACAATCCCTATGCAATTGTAACAAAGTCTTCTTGTTTTTACGTTTCAACTCCCTTGTCATAAAAGCAAACATATCATTTCCTTCAGCCCACTTGAAACATTTATTGTGTTACTTTCCCTGCAGGTGCTGCCAAAGCTTCTCAGTAGTCCCGCATCTGCAATATTTCATTTATATCATTTTTATTGAACAAGGCGAGGAAGCTAATAATCAGGATAATGAGGTTCACGAGAAAATTAAGTAGTGTGTGTGAAATGTGATCAGTCATAGACTCAACTTCCTGTTGATTTCACAAACGAAATGAGTTCCGTCAACCCACAAAAACTTTTCTGGAAGTGAGTAACTAATTGCTAGCCAGTAAACTAAGGAGAATATGAAATTCAGACACCAGTATTCTATTTGGCATTTGCGACACTCAAAAATTAAAGAAAGTTCATAGCACAAAGATAAACTTTGGTGCACCTCATGAGAAAATGTGCTTCAAGCTTCTCTCTCTGCTCCTCCAGTGTCTTTAATAATCATGTTGTTTATCTGATATGCAGTAATGGATGAGCAGAAATCTTCTCCAATTAAATATTGGGAAGTCTGAAGCCAATGCCTTTATGCCTCTGCCATAATCTCCAGTCCCTAACCACCCTCTCCTTGTCATTGGTGCAAGGTTGAACTAGACTGTTCGCCACCTCAATGGTAGACATGACTCCGAGTTGAGCTTACAACTGCATGCTCACACCATCACTAAGATAACCCATTCCCAATGCTATAACATTACCCATCTCTGCTGCTACCTCATCTCTCTTGCTGCTGAAAGCCTCATTCATACCTTTGGCACCTACTGACTTGACTATTCTTGCCCCGGTAGGCATTGCCCATTCTATCCTTGGCAACCTTGAGGACATCCAATACTCTGCTACCCACATCCTACTTTTCACTGAATGCCATTTACCCATCATCCCATTGCTTTCTAACCCAAACTGGCCTCTGGTTAAACAAAACCTCAATGTTAAAACCCCTATCCTTGTTTTCAAATCCCTCCCTCATCTGGCCCCTCACCATCTCCGGAACTTCCTACAGCCCTTTAACCCTCCAATAAATGTGCACATCTCTAATTCCGGTCTCTTGAACACCACCAGTTTCAATCATACTTCTACTGGAATGGCTGTAGGCTAACTCTTCAGCTACTTAGGCTCTAAACTCTAGAACTCCTTCCCTAAACTTCTTCATATCTCTACTTTGTTTTTACCTATGGAGACACAGCTGAAAATTACAACGAAGATTTTAGTCATCTCACATGACCCAGTGTTCCTTTCAGCTTTTATACCACCTGGATGCAATGTCATTCTGTTAGATTAACTTTTTAAACTTGTTTAAGGAATCATTTTTCACTCACCTTCCAACGTCCATACCTGTCGGCCAGGTAACCCCAAATCCAACTGCATGACATGAAGCCCAGAAACACCATCTGAAACCATTTTATTAAAGGCACAAATTAGGCAGAGCTTGGCCTTAATTTCATTCAGGTCATACTGACTTATTACAACTTCTCAAAGAAGAGAGAGCCCCCATCAGAGTGCATTTTGGTCATGTCCACCCCACTAACTCCTCAACTTCCTATTTCAAAGATCAAAAATGTCCTTTCAGAAAGCAATCATCACATTTATCCTTTGACAGTGGATCATACTCATCCAACCATAGCATATCAAACTACTCTGAAACTCTTAACAAATCAGCAGCTGTAGCTGACAAAAGAGATGAGACTATAACATAAAACGAAAAGAGGGATCTCATTTTAGTTGATCGCAGAACCCTGGCAGGTTAAAATCTACAACGTCAGCTCGATTAAGTATTGAGTAGCACGGTTGGCAATGAAATTCAATGCTTTGAGATAACCTCCCCTGTTATATTTTCTTGGAGACATATCATGACTCCAGTGAACAATTCATCTGTCCCACTCTTACAAGAAAATTAGAAACATAGAATCACTACAGTGTGGAAACAGGCCATTTGGCCCAACAAGTCCACACCGACCCTCCAAAGAGTAACCTACACAGATCCATTCCCCTACCCTACATTTACCCCTGACTAATGCCCCTAACCTACATTTCCCTGAACACAATGGGCAATTTACCATGGTCAATCCACCTAACCTGTACATTGTGGGAGAAAACCCACGCGGACACGGGGGGAATGTGCAAACTCCACACAGACAGTTGCCCAAGGCTGGAATCAAACCCGGGTCACTGGCACTGTGAGGCAGCAGTTTCATAGGTGTTGATTTTTGTCTAATTGTTTGTTATGCACCATGTGTTGTTGATGCAGTGTTCTATAAATGATTTATTATTGTATTATTACTTGGGTAACACAGAGAATTGGGAAAATCCAGTAAACTGAAAGATGTGAAAATAGGCAAAGACAGACAAAAATTACAATAATAACTGGAAAAATGATTTTTATTCAATCATGTGACATGGGTGCCACTGGCTAGGTCAGCATTTGCTGCCCAAGGGTAGTTGCCCTTGAGAAGGTGGAGGTGAGTGGTCTTCCTAAACTCCTATAATCCATTTTTGGAAAGATACCCCACAGTATTGTAGGGAAGAGAGTTCCAGGATTTTGACTCAGTGACACTGAAGGAATGGGATATATTTTTAAGTCAGAATGGTGAGTGGCTTGGAGAGGAACTTGCAAGTGGTGGTCTTCCTAGAGTGACTGCTCTTGTCCTTCTAGAGGGAGTGGTTGTAGGTTTGGAAGGTGCTGTCTGAGGATCTTTGGTGAATTTTTGTAGTACATCTTGTAGATAGCACACATTGCTGCTACTGAGTGTCAGTGATGGAGGGAGTGGATGTTTTGTGGGTGTGGTGCCAATCAAGTGGGTTGCTTTATCCTGGATTGGGTCGAGCTTCTCAAGTGTTGTTGGAGCTGCACCAACAGAGACCACATTAGCATCTATCTGACATTGTGAAAAATTGCCCAGGTCTGTCCTGTACACAAAAAGAAGGTCAAATCCAACCCAGTCAAGTACCACCCCATCAGTCTACTCTCGATCATCAGGAAAGTGATAGAAGGGGTCATCAATAATGCTATCAAGCAGCACCCGTTCAGCAATAACCTGCTCAGTGAGGCCCAGTTTGTGTTCCACCCAGACCAATCACCTTCTGACCTCATTACAGCCTTGGTTCAAACATGGACAAAAGAGAGGTGAGAATGACAGCGTTTGATATCAAGGCTGCATTCAACCAAGTGTGGCACCAAGGAACCTGAGCAAAACTGGAATGAATTGGTATCAGTGGGCAAATGCTCCCCTGGTTAGAATCATACCTGGCACAGAGGATGACCACCTCCAGTAAGAGTCAATCCAAGATTTATCCCTTGATATTCAATGGCATCCTCATCACTGAAACTCCCACTGTCAACGTTCTGATGATTGCCACTAAACAGAAACTGAACTGGATTTTTGTTCTGTGGTTACAAGAGCAGGTCAGTGGAATACTGCAGTGAGTAACTCACCTCCTGACTCTCCAAAGGCTGTCCACCATTTACAATGGACAAAAGTCAGAAGTGTTATGAATGTTCTCCACTCTTACTGGAGGTGGTCATTGGCTGCCATTTGTGTGGTATGAATCCTATTTGCCCCTTGTCAGCCTAAACCTGGATATTGTGCAGATCTTGTTGCATTTGAACATGGACTGCCTCAGTACCTGAGGAGTTGCAAATAGTGCTGAACATTGCACAGTGAACATCGCCACATCTGATCTTATGATGGAGGGAAGGTCATTGATGAAGCAGCTGAAGTTGGTTAAGCCTAGGTCACTGCCGTGAGGAACTCGTGCAGAAGTATCTTGGAGCTAAAATAACTGGCTTCCAATAACCACAACCATCATCCTCTGTGCCAGGTATGATTCTAACCAGGGGAGCATTTGCCCACTGATACCAATTCATTCCAGTTTTGCTCAGGTTCCTTGGTGCCACACTTGGTTGAATGCAGCCTTGATATCAAACGCTGTCATTCTCACCTCTCTTTTGTCCATGTTTGAACCAAGGCTGTAATGAGGTCAGAAGGTGATTGGCCTGGGTGGAACACAAACTGGGCCTCACTGAGCAGGTTATTGCTGAACGGGTGCTGCTTGATAGCATTATTGATGACCCCTTCTATCACTTTCCTGATGATCGAGAGTAGACTGATGGGGTGGTCCTTGACTGGGTTGGATTTGACCTTCTTTTTGTGTACAGGACAGACCTGGGCAATTTTTCACAATGTCAGATAGATGCTAATGTGGTCTCTGCAATGGAACAGCTTGGCTAGTTGTTGGGAAGTGTTGGAACACAAGTCTTCAGCACTATTGCTGCAATTTTATCAAGGGCCTACAGACTTTGTAGTATCCAGTATCATGAGGAAAGTGAGGACTGCAAATGCTGGAGAGTCATGGTTGAAAAAGTACAGTGCTGGAAAAGCACAGCAGGTCAGGCAGCATTCAAGGAGCAGGAGAATCAATGTTTTGGACATAAGCCCTTTATTAGAAATGTGTTGAAGGACTTATGCCCGAAACATTGACTCTCCTGCTCCTTGAATGCTGACTGACCTGCTGTCATTTTCCAACATCACACTTTTTGACTAAGTATACAGTATTTCTAGCCATTGCTTCACGTCATGTGGAGTGAGTCGAATTGGCTGAAGACTAGTATCTGTGATGATCAAGACTACTGAAGGAGGCCAAGATGGATCTTCCACTTGGCACTTTAAGCTGAATATTGTTGTGAATGCTTCAGTCTTACCTTTTGCACTAATGTGTTGGGCTCCCCATCATTGAGGATGGGGATATTTGTGGAACTTCCTCCTCCAATGAGTAATTGTCCACAACAATTCCCAACTAGACGTGGCAGGACTGCACATCTTAGATCTGATCCAATGGTTGTGGAATCGCTTAGCTGAGTTTTAGCCATCTATGCTGTTTGACATGAAAGTAGTCCTGTTTGGTAGCTTCACCAGAGTTGACACCATTTTCTTAGTTATGCATGGTGCTGCCCACTGAACCTGGGTTGATCCCTGGCTTGATGGTAATGGTTAACTGGGGGATATACCAAACCCTAAGGTTGTAGATTGGGCTGGAGTACAATCCTGCTGCAATTGATGGACCACAGCACCTAATGGATGCCCAGTTTTGAGTTGGAAGATCTATTCAACGATAATAGCATGATGATAATACCACACAATGTTATGGAAGGTATTCTCAACATGAAGACAGGACTTCATCTCCACAATAACTGTGCAGTGGCCACTCTTACCAATACTGTAACTGACAGATGCAGCCAGAAGATTGGTGAGGATGAGGTCAAGTATGTTTATCTTTCTTGATGGTACCTTCACCACCTGTCACAGACCTAGTCTAGCAGCAATGCCCTTTAGGACCTGACCAGCTTGATCAGTCGTGCTGCTGCGAGCCCCTCTTACTGAAGGGCATCAAAGCCTCCACCCACAGGCCATTCTGCACTCCACCTTCAGAACCTTCCTTTAAGTGATTTTCAAAATAGAGGGACAGTAGTTTGTAATCACTTGCCCATTTCTTTGCTTAACCTGATGCCATGAGACTTCTTGGCATCCAGATTCATCCTGAAGGTTCCCAGTGGAAATCTCTTCCAAATGTATACTGTGACACTAATGCGGTCACCATTGGGATAGGACATACCCAAGAATAATGATGGTGTTTTCTGAGACATTGTTTTATATGATACCGTGAGGTATGACTATTTCAGGATTGTTGCTTGTTTTGTCCATCAGACCGGTCTTTTAATTTTGGCACTGCTTCCCAAATGTTAGTAAATATAACATTAAGAGGTCAACAGGAATGATAGAATTGTAATGCCTTGTTGAGTTATTTTTCCACCTTAATAGCAGAAGAAGAGGATATGATACCACATGTTTCAAACAAATCAATCATGAATCAAAACCAACTAAGAGCACAACACTGAAGATTGACAAGTCTCCAAAGCTAGATGGCTTTTAATGCAGGTGCTTTAATAATGCTTGTGAAAATAATGGCCATAATCTTCCAAAGCTCTCGCAATTGAGGAACTGTTCCTTGAGACTGGAAATTTTGAAGAAAAGGGAGAGACAGTCAGACAGACAAAGAAATTGGGCATTTACACATCTGATATTGTCAAGCATATGCTGGGTGGAAATCTAAAAATCAGGGCAGAATATCTGAACATCTCATCACAGAAACGTGGATTTATAAAGCATTGGCCAACCTAACAAATCTAACAGAGTGCATATTTTATGAGGAGAATGTCTATGAACATAGTCTATATATGAACGTCCAAAATCAGTTTCTAGATTCCACGTAGCTAAAAACTAAAGAACTTTAGGACATCTTGAGGTTGTGAAAAATGAAATATAAATGCAAGAATTTTATTTTGAACTTAATATAAAGCATGAACGTTTGATTTACGATGTCTCACAAATTAGTATGTAGCATAGCTCTAAGAAGCATGGTTGTGATACCATGACTGCATCACAGCAAATGACTCGAGGTTATAAAGGTCTCAAGCTCTTTCTTAAATGGGACCACTTGAAATATATCACATTTATGAAAGTGTTCATTAAAAGTTACTGTTTACACCCAGATAACTTTATTTAGCTCAGACACTGGAGTGCCTGTGACTGTAATACATCAAACCTTGTTTTAACTGGCACTTTATGAACCAGATCTTTCAATAAACTGGCAAAAATTAGATAACTCAAATACTAGGAGTTTATCGCGATCTTCACAATCTCAGAGGCGTCAGTTAAGGATGCGAGTGAGAAAGCATTTTGCCGGTAGGTTTTATTTAAGACAAGGTTGCATTATTATTTAAGTGATTTGTGCTGTAAATAAATTATAACTGTGATGTGTATATTCCCTTCATTATATTTCTATTACTTAGTGGGTGTTTTTACATTGATTATGTGGACCTCTTGATTAACCAGAATACTTGATCAGTCGGTACACTCCTGCTCCCATAGGCGCCAGTTAATAAAACGTTTGCTATCTTTGTATACAGCAAGAGCTGAATTAAATATCCATTGAATCTTTAAATACCACATTGTTCATGTTTCATTCCTGTCTTACGGGAGGAAATGTAAGCATTGCTGCATCAGGTACAGATACCCTGCTGGGGAGCAGAGCCGACACCTTGGAGGCAGTTTAACAATAATATCCCAGGTGAAAAATAACTTGATTGAGAAACCAGAGTGGTTCGCAGTGCTAAACTCCACAAATGGAGAGAGAGTGTGAGTGAGTCAGAAAAGAGCAGCCAAACAATTCCAAGCTTCAGTTTTAAAAGCCTGAAGGCAATAAAAAGTTTAAATTATTCTCAATAACTGGAGCTAGAGGTTAACCGTGCTGATTCCCAGTTTGCATAGCTGAGCCTTGGATTGAATTTGTTTTCTGAACAATAAATCCGTCGTAGTACAAGCTGCTCTTGTACCACAGGAGCTGAGTTAAGATGCTCCAGTACCGAAATATAATGCCCTAAACAGAGCTGGAGTGCACAAAGGAATAAACTTACAGTTGTAACCATGGCAACCTGCCATTCTTCCAGGCGCCATTCACAACGAATGACTGGGGAAATGACTGCCAATAGCATGATCTCCATGGCTTCAGCCACCTAAAGAAACAATCAGGCAAACATTAAAATAAAAACGCAATCATGTTTGGAAATTTCAACATGCCCTCATAATTTTACCTGTTGCGCCTAATGTTTTATTCTGAATTGGATTCCCATCTTCCGTATGAGAACATGAAGAGTTCCAGCCCTTTACCAATCAGCCCTAGCAAGTGGAAGTTAGAATATTGAGATTGGAAGGATATTACATGTGGTATTCCCACTATGACAGAGTAGTCACTGGCTCAGTGACATTGTTATGAGCTCTCAGGCCTAATACTTCTTTTAATTTTCTCATTTTCAAGTCTGGGCTATGTTGTAACTTTATTGAAACTGGTTGCAAGCCGGGATACAGGTTCGCACAATAATGTACTTTATCCCAAATATACTCTTTTCATACAAAATACAAACAAGTAGCATTTGTATGAATTGCTATGTATATTCTGAGTTAGCCGTGATGTTCACAATTGATATCGTGCATTAGCAGTTCATGATTCTCAGCAGTCCCTGCACTCACGTTGCACACAGTTGTCTCTTAATGCTGCAGAGTGTCATTGGCTGTCCATCTCTGTGCCACTTGTTGCTGTAGTGGTACCTGCTGTTCTCCTATTTCTGTTGTTGGGGTGCTGTGGACCTCTAGGACTGATGGCCTGTACAGAGGGTGAGTTCGCATCTTCCTGACTGGCTGTCTGCAGTTGAAGAAGCACTTTGCCAAGTGTAAGCATGTGCCTCAGTTACAAAGCCATGTCTTCAACTCATATTGTTATGAACCAGACCAAATGCCCTCAAAATGTATTAATAAGATAACCTAGGCCCTAGCTTTTTTTTTATTTTAAAGGCAAGTGATGGGCGTAGTATTCCAAATGCAATTTGGTTGGTCAAATTACCATTCTTGAAGCAAAACACACTTTATTCATACACTATAGTTAAAATACAACAAAAGAAAAATAAATTGGAGTAACTTAATATCAGTGGAAATCTTAAAAGAATAATTAATTATTTAAACTGCTGAACAGTAACTGGAAACGGAAACCACGGCAGGTTAGTGCAGAGGAGCAATCGGCTGAAGTGCACCAGATTGTGTTGCCGGTAGCATACAGACATGTGGTGTTACGAGTAGCACATGAACTACGTGTAGGAGGTCGCCTAGGGGTATGAAAGATACAGACTAAGGTAGAAAAACATTTTTATTGGCCTGGAATGCACGAGGATATGGTTACCTTTTGCTGTACGTGTCATACATGCCAAATAGTAGGTAAACCACATGGTAATCAAGCCAGCACCTTTGTTGCCAATTCTTGCATTTGAAGAGCCTTTCACACGGGTTATAATTGATGGTGTAGGTCCTTTCCTGACAACTAAAAGTGGGAACCAGGACTGATTAACCATAATGGATGTGCCTACCAGATTTCTGGAGGCAATTCCATTACGGAGTATCAAGGCAAAAAAGGTGGTAGAGGAGTTAGTAGCTTTCTTCACACGGTATGGCCTACCCAGAGAGATTCAGTTAGACCACGGGTCAAATTTTACTGCTAGACTGTTTAAGGAAGTTATGGATAGCTTAGTTATACAGCACCTTAAACCCAGTGCATATCATCCTGAATCCCAGGGAGCTTTCAAAAGGTGGGATCAGACCTTGAAGACATGTTCAGAGCATACTGACAGGATCACCCAAATGATTGGGATAAAGGGATCTCATTCGTATTGTTTGCCATTAGAGATGCCCCAAACAAATCTACTCAGTTCACTCCCTTCTAGTTAGTACTTGGGCATGAAGTGAGAGTCCTTTGAAATAAATTAAAGAAAAATTGACAGGACCAAAGCCAGAGATCTCATGCTTAGATTATGTATTGGAGGTGAGGAAGAGACTAAATCAAGTAGGTGGGTTAGCTAAACAGCACCTAAAGAAGGCACAATATAGAATGAAGCAGGTGGCAGATAAAAGTTCTGAGACTCGGACATTTTCCCAAGGGGATGACGAGATAGTACTGTTACCAGTGATAGGAGATCCCTTCAAAGCCAGGTTTAGTGATCACTATCAAATTGAGAAAAACTTGAGTCAGGTGCTCTATCTAGTAAAGATGCCAGAGAGAAGAAAAAGGTATTGGGGATGTCACGTGAACATGTTGAAACCGTATTATGCGAGAGAGAAAGAACTGGAGAAACAGGTGTTATGTATTGCCTCGTAGAGTGAGGAATCCCATCCAGATGATATGGATTTTGATGCGCCTCAAAATAGATTAAAAAATGAAGAAAACCTTGAGGAGTGGGATAGGTTAGTAAACTAGCATACAGACAGGTGGTGTTACAGGTAGCACATGAACTACGTGTAGGAGATCACCTAGGGGTACGAAAGACTCAGACTAAGGTACAAAAACATTTTCATTGGCCAGGAGCATAGAATACAGTTGAAAGGTTTGTTACTGCAGTATAAGGACATATATAAGAACCAGATGGGGAGGACTAATGCTATTGTACATGAAGTAGACATAGGGAATTCTGCTCTGATAAAGCAACACCCCTATCGGCTTAATCCTTTCAAAGCTAGACAGGTCCAGATGGAGGTGGAGGCCATGTTTGATGAGGACATCATCAAACCAAACCAGAGTGAGTGGAGTTCACCGATCGTCTTAGTTCTCAAACCAGACGGGACTCAATGATTCTGAGTGGATTATTGGAAGATCAATGCCGTTACAAAATCGGACTCATATCCAACTCCTAGATTGGAGGACTGTATTGAGAGAGTAAGACAAGCCAGTTATACCACCAAGTTGGACTTAATGCGTGGTTACTGACAGGTACCTTTATCAGAGACGGCAAAAGAAATGTCTGCGTTTGTAACCCCAGATAGGCTATATCAGTTTAAAGTGATACTCTTTGGAATGAAGAACGCACCCACCACATTCCAAAGACTCATGAACAGAGTTGTGGCTGGGTTAACAAACTGTGCAGTCTACTTGGACGACGTAGTGATCTTTAGTAAATCCTGGAAAGATCACATGATACAGTTGGCAGAGCTCTTTGAATGACTACAAGAAGCAAAATTGGTGACAAACTTAAATGAAATGGACTCTGCAAAAGCAGAGGTGATGTTCTTGGGGCATAACATCAGTCATGGAAGGATGACCCCACGGAAGACAAAGATGAAGGCCATCGAGGAATTTCCACCACCAACTCGAAGAAAGAGGTGCTTCAATTCTTAGGGCTCAGTGGGTTCTATTGGAAGTTTGTTCCAAACATCAGCAGTGTAGTGGCACCTTTAACTGATTTGCTGAAGAAGTGCACAAAGTTTCGGTGGACAGAACCATGTCAGGAGGCATTCGACCATTTGAAAGCAATATTAACCTGTGCACCAGTTTTAACTACACCAAACTTTTCAAAACTGTTTAAAGTGACCATTGAAAGATTCTCGTGACATTGAATTTGGAGCTGTACTCCCAAAGGAAGATAAGGATGGGTTTGAACTGCCAGTTGGTTACTTTTCGAAGAAGCCAAACATCCACCAGAGTAAATATTCCACAACTGAAAAAGAACTATTGAGTTTGGTACTGGCCTTACAGCATTTTAATGCTTATGTCACAAACAAACAATGTGTCAGAGACCGTTGTGTACATGGATTACAATCCTCTTACATTCTTAGAAGGCTTTAAAGACAAGCATATGAGACTATTTCGTTGAAGTCTTATCTGACAGTCTTTTAATTTAAAAAATCATACATGTTGTGGGTCATAAGAATGTAATTGCTGATGCTTTATTGCAATTTAACTGATAAAGTTTAGATGAGATTTGTATTTATTTAATATTGTATATTTGTGTGATGGGAAGAAGTTAGGGTGAACTTATTTTAATGTTATCTATATGTCAGGGGAATGTGTTTAAAAAAGTAGAAGAAAAGAATGAAACCACCTTTTCATTATAATTTCCATGAAAATTATATGGTTCATTTTTTCTAAAGAGGGGAGGGGTTATGAAGATGTGGGTGTACTGCACCTTTAAGAAAGTTAGAAGCTAGCAGAACTACCTGACAGCACCGAGTATTCTCAACAAGGTACAACGTAGCATGTGGTCCAGCAGTTCATGTAGCTGGTTGCCTGTAGACAACAACAGATTTGAATTAGGCAATCAGTTTAAATTATACCCCAAAAAATTCCAATCAAGTTTGAATTGAGTATATTGACAATATTAAAAGCCAATGACACAATCCGACACTCTGGGGGTATAAGACAGGGGAAAATTGAACAGTTGGGAGAAGAACTGCCATGAAACCAGCATATAGAGACTGCCCGAAAAATAGCTCGCTTAAAGATACTTTTATAGATCTGTGCCCTGTGAAGCATAATCCCTAAGAAGAAGAGAAGACAACACAGGAAGATCCAAATAGAGGATTCGACAGCTGGCTGGTTTTGAAAACTCGAATTTGTGGTACATCTTAATTGGGGACTTTTATCGGACTAGTATTATGGAAGGGAGGGTAAAACATAGGTTAGAGAAAAGAGTCGTAACTAGTTGTTAGTTAATTATTTTCTGTTATACTTTAAGAAGTAAAGTTGTTAATTTTTAATTTAAATAGTTCTTGGCCTCTCGAATTTTCACAGATTACTGCATGGGATAAGTCTTTTCTGTGTTGTGGGTGTAAGTTGAACAGGAGGGTTTACCCCGCGTTGTAACGTAACATCCCATAAACACCCCCTTGGTAAAAGGCAAATTCAGTAAAATAGATAGTCTCACAGACAATTGTCCAGTCCAAGAGGAAAGATATCGAGAAAACACTTGAGTAGCAGGGAGAGATATTCTGCAACTTCCAAACCCAGCTTCAAGACCCTAGCAACAGCTGCCACGGAAAAACTAAAACTATAAAAATACTGGCACTGTGGACCTTAACCCCACCCATTCAGGCTGTGTCTATTGTGCCAACTTCAAAAAAAAACCCAAGGCCTTACAAGCTGTTTATTTTATTGGCTTTGGAACAGACTGTCAAACACCTCTGTCACAACCTTTTGTCATAAATAAATACACCTCATAAAGTCATACAATTGTCACACAAAGTTATGTCTTCAGCCATATATGATCAAGATGAGAATTGGTGTACATGGGTCCCAAGTTGCCATTTGGAGTGACTGTTGATTAGGTAATTAAATTAGAATTCTGAGGAAGGTCACTCAACCAAAAATGTTAATTCTGATTTCTCTCCACAGATGCTGCCAGACTTGCTGAGCTTTTCCAGCAATTTCTGTTTTTGTTTCTGGCTCTTGTTAAGAATGACTGGTTCACCAGTGCACAACCCTATCAATGTTGTCGTCTCTCCCCAACAATGGTAAGGGTGTCACTACTCTTGGCTGTGCTGGCATGTTAAATAGATCAATCACAGTTTTGTAATTTCGTTATTATATGTCGAATAACTGCCGGTTCTACTTCATATCACTGTACATTTCAACCAGGATTGGGAGAGGGAAAGCTTCAGTCATTGCATCTTACAGAGTTTTTCAGCTTCTTTGGTCTTTTTTAGTCTCTTTGAGATGTTTGTAGCAGCTTTCCCAGTTCTGAATATTCCTGTGTCTGTCTGCTAATGACTGTATTGCTCCCCCCACAACCCTTCATGTTTCAAGCTCAGCTCCATTTTAGACAGCATTTACACCTTCTCAAAACAATGGTCTGGACTGTGATTTTGCTGAAATTGGCTGCTAGATAGATGATCCCAGTCAGTGCCTCATGAATGAGGTCACATGACTATGCTAAGTCAGGATGCACAAGGGTTGCAATGTTTTCCAGACAATGAGTGGAGACTAGACCAGAAGTTCTAAACACTGCATGCTATCTACAGAGGTACTTATATTGGAAAGTTTCCCTCCTTCCATTGGAAAGAGTGGCTGAGTCTCTTTGGCCTTGTTTGTAGCCCACCCAGGAAAAGAGAAAGATCATGAGGAAACTGCTTCTGCATCTCCTCCTCTTAGATCATGGATCTCATGTTTAAGACATGACCTACGACATACCTTGAGAATGGCCAGTGTTTATTTTCTCAAGTATCTCAACAACATTCTCTCCAATTGTAATGGTTCAAGACCAAAGAATCCAAACTGTCTTCCTTTCTCTGTCAACTCAGCCTCAACCTTGGCTCAGTGGTAATACTTTCTGAATCTGACCCATAGGTTGTGGGTTCAAACCCCAATGAGGAAATTAAACACTGAGGAAGTGCTGCATTGTTGGTAGTGTCATCTGATGTGTTCAGATACATGAGAGGAGAGGTAACAAAACAAGATAAAGTAATGAAAGGAGGCTAATGCGTGATACATCAACATGAGTAGAGCATTTTGGGCTCAATGGCCTGTTTCAGTGACATAAAATTCTCTGTGATTCAGTCGTGGAGTTTCATGACTATGAGGAAACTGTAGGTTCTGGTCCACTGGCTAAAGAGTTGGTGAGAGCCCATTGGGGAATGGTCCATGATATTAAGTGTCCATCAGGTACTTTACTGACCACAAGTTCCCCAGGGTTTAGAACCCAGGATTTAGTTGGCAGTCAATCAGAGGCTGACAACACTCCATTGCCAGTTAGCACCAATGGGAGCGGTGGCAGTTATCAATGCACCCAGTGAAGGCCTAAGACCACCAAGGCCACAGGTGAGTGAGGGTGGGGACAGAGGTCACAAAAGGCAAAGGGTGACTTTCAGTGACACTCCCGTACCTGTGCTGGGCACTTCAAGCAGGCAGCGAGCACTTTTGAATGAGGGCCACACCTGTCCTGGGACCATGTAAATCTCTTCCATGTAAATAGACCAAACTTATACCACGGGCAAAACAAGATTGTGTGTTCTTTAGTAGAATATAAGACTGTATGTTTACAGTTCTGAGTACAGATTCATGGGGCTATGACATCACATCCTGTCTCAGTGGTATAGAGTGGCAGTAGTTTAGAACATGTTCCCTTAGAAGTACCCAGTGCTTATCCGCTCCTGCCTGCTTTCATTCTTTTTTCTTCTTTTAATTTTTTTTCTTTTCTTTAAAGTATTTTGCGGCGGGTTAATCAATACAGCAGGGAGAGTGGGCTGTGCGTGGAATGGTGGCAGTCGGAGGCAGTAGTGGCAAACGCGGCTCCTCCCGGAGTTCGGGGTTGGCAGCAGCAAGGATAAAACATGACTCCTCTCAACGATCAGGGTGAGACTCTCAGGCTGACTGACTCTTCAGGCCCAAGGCCCTCATTGGTGGTTCCAAACACATTTATGGAGATAACACTTAAACTTTGAGATTCAGACATGTTTCTTACCTTTTGTTTTTCTTTTATTTCTGCTGTTGCTTTTTTTTTTGAGATTTTGGTGTTTTAACCAAGATGGCGACAGAGAATGGTTCACTGTAGTCGTGTTTTCTTATACTTGAGCACATGTGATAATAAAATCTAATTCTAATTCTAACATCATACCACAAAAAAAAATTCGAAAGGGTTTCATTTTTCGGGCATCCCAGGTGGAAAACCCTCACCTACTGCTGACAGATATAAATTATGATGGGGGTAAATGCCCACTGAAGGGGTTTAATTGACATCCCCTCTGGGAGCATGTTAATAAACCTTTTTGCCTGGACATAATTGGGAAAAGGCACAAAAACGCGGGATACCCTTTAAATTTAATGTAATTAAATACACTCTGCCTCCAAAATCACCACCATCTGGAATTAAGCTCAACACCTTATCTCTCAGATATTAGAGATCTGGTTTATCAAGTGAACTCAGAGTCATAGAGATGTACAGCATGGAAAAACACCCTTCCGTCCAACTTGTGCATGCCGACCAGGTATTCTATATTAATCTAGTCCCTTTTGCCAGCATCACTATCTAAAGCCTTCCTATTCGTAGACCCATCCATATACCTTTTAAATGTTGTAATTGTACCAGCCTCCACCACTTCCTCTATTCCATACACGTACCACCAGCTGCATGAAATGATGTCCCTCAGGTCCCTTTTAAATCTTTCCCCTCTCACCTTAAACCTATGCCCTCTAGTTTTGGATTCGTCCATCTCTGGGAAAAGATGTTGTCCATTTGCCCTATCCATGCCTCTCACGATTTTATAAACCTCTATTAGGTCACCCCTCAGCCTCTGATGTTCCAGAGAAAACAGCCCCAGCCTATTCAGTCTCTCCCTGTAGCTCAAACCCTCCAACCCTGGCAACATCCTCGTAAATCTTTTGTGAATCCTTTCAAGTTGCACAACATGTTTCCTATAGTAGGAAGATCAGAATTGAATGCAGTTTTTGAAAATTACAGCATTTTGGTAAAATGTAAAACCTAGTGGCTTTAATTTGGTATTGAATACTCTGTTCCTGTTGCTGTATTTGTGGTGATTGTAACATTAGCCTTTGTTTTCCTTCAAGGCTCCTAAGGTTTTCTGTACTGGGTGAATGAAACCACAATGACTCAGCAATTTTCAAAGGACAAGATGTTACATTGTACTTAGACTGGCCTGAAGTGCAACTTGAGGAACAGCATCGCGCTTTTCATTAGACATTTTGTCATTTTCGGACTCAACACTGAGTCTATCATTTTCTGACTACAACTTCTGATCCTGTTTTATTTCCTTTCCTTTACAAGCTTTGATATTAATCTAACTTTTCTCCTATTTCAGACCTGTTTTCTCCCGCTTCCGCATGGTTCATTATTCTGCAATTCAAACATCCTCTGGACGTCTTGTGTTTCTTTTCATTCTTAGTTGCATTATCAGTTCTGCTCAGCATGCTTTATTGCCATTCAGTGTCTCCCATTTCTATTACTGCCACTTGTTCTTTCCCTAACATTGCCCGTATCATTTGCTACCTTCCTGAAGTTTTAGAATATGGAATTCCTATGGTGAAGAAGCAGGCCATTCAACCCATCGAGTCTACACCGACCCTCTAAAGAGCATCCCACCAGGAACCCAACACCTCCTTCCCCATCCCTGTAACCCTACATATCCCATTGCTAATCCACCTAGCCTGCACATCCCTAGACACTATGGGAAGTTTAGCCTGGCCAATCCACCTAACATGCACATGTTTGGACTGTGGGAGGAAACTGGAGCAGAGGAGGAAACCCACACAGGCACGGGGAGAATGTGCAAACTCCACACAGACATTCACCCAAGGATGGAATCGAACCCAGGTCCCTGACATTGAAGCAGCAGTGCTAACCACTGAGTCACCATGTTGTCCCTTTTGACAAAAGGTTAACCCAATTTCTCTTTCTATAGATGCCAGACTTGCTAAATATTTACCACCCTTGTCTTATTTCTTTGTACTTTCTGACACTCGCCTGTGCTAGTCATCTATTGAAAGTTGTGCATATCCTTGTCTTTGTTAATCACCAGTCAATGTTCTGTTATTATGTACGACAAAGGTCCCCCAGTCTCTTCCACCAATACTTACACTGGTGCTCCCCATGATTGAGACCAACAAAACATGGAATCGCCCAAATCCAATGGTTTCCACTGCTTCCTCCACTGTGTATGTTTTTCTGGGGGCTGAAGAATAAAGTAAGTCACTTATTGAATTTGAAATGAAGCACAATTCAGTAAATAAAGCTTTCCCTTTGGCTGCAATGTTGTTATATGGAAGACACAAATTCATGACAGTGGGTTAACATACTCAGCTTTCACTGGGACCTCAGGACAATGCTTACATTATTTTGAATCTCTTATCATGTATTGGAGATGACCAGTGAATCTTTACCACTTGTGTTGAGTTAAACTGGGTATGAAATTCTGCCAGCAGCTAGTTTTCAAGTTTCAAGAACCCACTTTCTTTTGTGACAGACTGTGCTGGATTTTCTCCTTAGCAAAGGCAATTTAAACTGAATGCCATCATTAATAAGCACAATAGCAATGAATATTTGGAGATGAGTTGTGCTGGATTCTAAATGTTAACTCCATTCTTTTGTCTCCACAGAAGCCGCCAAACTTGCTGAGCTTCCACAGTACTTTGTTTTTATTTCGGATCTCTTGCATCTGCAGTATTTTTGTTTTACAATGAATTTATATTGTGCTTTTAATAAAATCACATGTCCCAAAATGCTTCACAAGAGGATTGTTAGTCAACATTTGACACTGAGCTATCTAAAGAGATGTTGTTTCAAAACACCAAAAGTTTGAAGAAGACCATTAAAGAATGTCTAAGCAAGAGAAGGGATAGAGGGGTTTAGGAAGAGCATTCCAGAATTTAAGGTCTCAATATCCCATTCATTAGGCCCCTTGATTTAGGACTTGTTGAGTATCTCAATATCTGAAGGTGTAGTTATCTATAGTGGAGAAATTAAAATTTGGATACTCAACAAGTCCTAAATCAAGGGGTCTAATGAATGGGATATTGTGCGACTGGTGGAGGTTACAGGGAGAGAGGGATATTGACGTGGAGGGCCTTAAAAACAGGAGGAAAATTTTAATATTGAGCTGTTACCAGACAGGGGACCAAAATAGACCAGCAACTGGAGGGCAATGGGTGATTGGGACCTTGGTGCCGGTTGGGATACAGCTCAGAGTTTTGGAGGAGCTCAAATGTCTGGAGCTGAGAAGATGGAGCATCTACTAGATGAACATTCAAATATTTAAACTTATCTGCGATTGCAATTTCATATGATGCTGCAGCATGCAGATAAGAAATAGTAAGGAGCCACATATGGATCCTTGGGGAACACCACAGGTAAAGAGAAAAGTGAGAAGAGAAGATAATGCAGGTGAACTTCAGGCTCTGACCAGAGGGTTAACAACAAGGTGAATGAAGTTCCAAACTGGAAGATGGACGAGAGGATTTGGAGAAGAAATGAACAGTCAATGGCTTCAAAGGCTCCATGTCAGTCACTTAGTCCGTCAGGAATGGTTTAACATTGGCAGTCATGTAGGATAACAGTTGAGACTTTAATAAGGGCATATTTTAGTTCCGTGGGGGCAGGACTGAAATTTCAAGATGGAATTCTGGGAACAATGGCAATGCAAGAGGACTTTGGACATGTTGACAGTAAAATGTAAATATTGTGATTCCTTTTACTCAAACCGGTTTGGAACTGAATAATTTCTATGAATTAAAAACAGGACAAAGATGGGCCAAATTTTTTATAACTTCCAGAATAGCGGCATTACAACACAATTTTGTATGTATGAGGGACAACTTATGGGCCTAAGTCACAAGTGCACACAGTAAATACTTCAAACAATCAGGTCGAATTATAACTTGAATTTTGCTTCCTCTGTCTATTTTTTTAATTGTGACCTATATTTACGACAGTTTCAAAGCGAAGTCAGTTGCGTTACTCGGTCAAGTAGATATCTGAAAAAGAGTGTTACCAAAAGATGATATGAACCAATCAGAAGAATCACTTGCTACCCCCACCCCACTCCCGTATCAGTTTTCTTCAGTCGTAATACACAATTACTGATGCACAATGGTTCGGCCCTACAAAAGCCAACAGACATTGCCTAGGTGGTCGTTCTTAATTAACATGATATGAGATAGACGCCCAGAGAAGGATATGTAAGGATGTAGATCAAGAGTAAAATCACAGTATTGTGAAGCCGAAGTTGGATTAGCTTCAACAAGCTGAAAGGCCATCTTCAGTTTGAACTTTGATATTAGGTATACTGTTTCACTATCAGAGCTACCACACCCAAAGCCTTCTGAAAACAACAAAGGTTGGAGGAACACAGCAAGACAGAAAGTCGGCAGAAGTAGGGTGGAGTAAGTATGAAATGAATGATCTAAACAGAGTTGCCAGCTCTGTGCAAGTGACAATCCCACGGTGTCAGCAACATGTGCAAGGTGGCACTGAAATTGGCACTTCCAGCCTTCACAGGGCATGTGTTTGGGCCAGCTCCCAGAACGTGTGGTTGACAAACGTGAACGAAAAATCGTGCACCAGCACCCTAGAGTTCCAGCTCGCCATTCGGAAAAAGCTGACAAGAAAGGATTACCGTAATTTGAGAGGGCTCAAGGAGAGTGGTTGGAAATGGAGAGTCTGCTGCACTGCAGTAATCTCACTAAAACCAACAGGCTCCTGACTGAAGAGTGCAGCTATTTTGTACCAGATGTGTCTCTGTTATTAAAACTTATGGTGATGAATCATTGACTTTAATATGGACATTTTAGGAAGGATATGTAAGCTTTGGGGAGTTTAACAGAATGGTTCAAGGAATTACAACTATATAGACAATATTGGGAGAAACTGGGATTATTCTCCTTAGATCAGAAAAGGCTAAAAGGTGTTGTGAGAAGATGTTTAATTTCATAATCATTCACATGGAGTAAATAAAGGGAAACGGTTTTGAAGGCTGAGTAACCACAGAGCGCAGATTGTTTTTATTCATTCATGGGATGTGGGCTACGAGTTTCACTTCTCTGCTCTTTTCCCATCCTTACACACCTGTCATCTTTAAATATTTGTTGAATTCTCCTTTTGAAGGGTTATAATTGAATGTGCTTTCACAGTTTTATCAATGTATTCCAAATCTTAACCATTTGAAATGTTAGTACAAACCTTTTACTTCAGATTTAACTTGGATACCCTGAAATTCTGTCACTAATGGCATTGTGAGTCAACTTACAGACTGTGCACATCCACAACTCAAAATGGCAGCTCACCACCACCTTTTCAAAGGACAAATAGGGACAGGCAATAAATGCTGACCAAAGCAATATCTAAGTCCCAAAAGTAAATTTTCAAACAAAAAATGTTTTTTGCCAATCACCATAGATATCCCCCATTCAACCTTTACCATCAAGCCAAGAGATTAGTCCTGGTTCAATGGAGAGTGCACTAAGGTATGCCATACCTAAAAATGAGGTGTCAAGCTGACGAAGTGGATACCTTGTGTGCTAAACAGCATGTGGAAGACAGAGCTAAACGATCCCGTTGCTAACAGAACCAGTATGAGAAAGGGGGAAAGGTACGATTTACACTTAGGAATACAAATGAGCCACATGAACTCCATGTGGAGTTCAAACGGACACCATTTTGACTGGTTCAAGGGCCTTGCCCATATTCAGACTCATGACTGATGAAATAAACGTAAATGAAAGCAAAAGTCTGCAAAACTGTCAAATATGAAGTATTTTTTAAAAACATCTCACATTGAAAACTTGAAGAAAAAAAAACAGGCCACAGTTATCAGAGAGAATTAAATGAAACCCATCTGGAGTACCTTGATTGACAGATACAAGTTAGAAAAATCAGTATTATCTGATCATAGAGTTTCAGTTGAGCTTTCCGTTGACATGTCCCTTACGATTATAGGCAATTCCTGGATTGTGAACAGGTTTTACTCCTGAGTAGACTAATTTGTCCATGTCACAAAGCTGGCCCTTTTTCTAAAAGCTGTTCCTTTTCTCAAGGATGCTGTGTCCTTGATGTTTTTTTTAAAGAGAGGTCAAGAACACTCCGGGCTCTGAATCGGTTGGGTTTGGGACAGAGATGAAAGGGTATCAGGTGGCCTTTTTGTTGACACGTAAACAGATGAGACTCTAGGCCAAATCTTATGTTTTAGAAGTGACCTGTACAATGAGAGGGGAACAGAAGCTAAAGACTTGGTTGAGTCAGTGTAGCAGTGGGCTGTGTGCAAACAGGCTTAACTCTTTCTCCTTCTGCCCTACTAACTTTGACCTATAAGCCTTTGCTTCATTTTTACTCTGTGTTTAAGGGGGTTTGTTTATTGGGACTGTTATGTATATGCAGAACAGCATAATTAAATCTAGTTTGGGATAGTCTGAGCTCTATGTATATTCTATTTTTTTTATATAGAATCCCTACGGTGTGGAAACAGGCCCTTCAGCCCAACAAGTGCACCTGACCCTCTGAAGAGTAACCCAGTCAGACCCATTCCCTCTACGCTATATTTACCCTTGATTAATGCTGAAAAATGTGATGCTGGAAAAACACAGCAGGCCAGGCAGCTTCCGAGGAGCAGGAGAATTGATGTTTCTGGCATAAACCCTTCAGGAATGAGGCTGGTGGGCCAGGCGGGCTGAGATAAAAGGTAGGGGGGAGAGGATTTGGTGGGGGGGGGGGGTGAGAATACGATAGGTGGAAGCTCTCCTCCTCCCTCAACAAAGGATGCCTACCCTGACTAATGCACCTAACTTACTCATCCCTGAACACTACGGGCAATTTAGCATGGCCAACTCACCTAACCTGCACATTTTTGGTCCATGGGAGGAAACCAGAGCACCTGGAGGAAACCCACACAGACACGGGGAGAATGGGCAAAGTCCACCCAGACACTCACCCGAGGTCGGAATCAAACCCAAGTCCCTGTGAGATGTTTTTAAAACCTACTTCATATTTGACAGTTTTGCAGACTTTTGCTTTCATTCAATAGTGTTTACATTTACTCCATCAGTCATGAGTCTGAATATGGCGTGGTGAGGCAGCAGTGCTAACCACTGAGCCACTCTGTGTTCTTTGTTGTACATATCGTAATTTTTTGAATAAACTTTTGTCTTTTAAAACATGGTAGTCAACCTAGCTAACTTACTCCGGGTAATTTTCACCGTACACATACCAAAGCAAATTGCAAAGTTATGGTCTGGCCTAGTCCATAACAGTCCGTAAGTCAGAACACAATGCAGTACAAATTTTAAAAAGTGTTCGCAAGGACGAGAAAATATTTGCAGGTCCAATCTTTGAATTTAATATTAATATGGGCTGTCGTTAGTAAGCATGAGCTTTCAAAAGTCAGACATTCATAAATTGTGGATTGCCTGTACAGCATTACGAAAACTGACTTTTAAAAACTAAAATTATTTCAGCAGCATTTTGGAATTCACACTTGATTGACAGTTTAATGAAGTCATTACAGAATGAGCTGCTTCTGATATGAGGTCTGCATAGAAGTGTTTTTGGTGTGAGATTCACCACTTGAGGATATTTAAATGGGTTTTGAGCTTTTTTCACCATCAATCATGCACAAGTGGGAGCTGCATTAGATTGATGGAAGCTTTTCTTTTTGCATCTTAATGGCTCCTGAGTTGCAGCTCTCTGCTTACTGCTCCCCCTCCCCATCTCGTTTGGGGCAAAGGATCTGTGAGAAGATTACTGCTGCTCTGTCCCTGTTGCTGGTCTTCTTAGTCACAGAGTCATAGAGATGTACAACATGGAAACAGAAATTTCAGTCCAACCTGTCCACGCCGACCAGATATCCCAACGCAATCTAGTCCCACCTGCCAGCACCCGGCCCATATCCCTCCAAATCCTTCCTATTCATATACCCATCCAATGCCTCTCAAATGTTGCAATTGTACCAGCCTCCACAACATCCTCTGGCAGCTCATTCCATACACGTACTACCCTCTGCGTGAAAAAGTTGCTCCTTAAGTCTCTTTTATATATTTCTCTCACCCTAAACCTATGCCCTCTAGTTCTGGACTTCCCCACACCAGGGAAAAGACTTTGTCTATTTATCCTATCCATGCCCCTCATAATTTTGTAAACCTGTATAAGGTCACCCTTCAGCCTCCAATGCTTCAGGGAAAACAGCACCAGCCTGTTCAAGCCTCTCTGTAGCTCAAATCCTCCAACCCTGGCAACAGCCTTGTAAATCTTTTCTGAACCCTTTCAAGTTTCACTACATCTTTCCGATAGGAAGGAGACCAGAATTGCACGCAATATTCCAACAGTGGCCAAACCAATGACCTGTACAGCCGCAACATGACCTCCCAACTCCTGTACTCAATACTCTGACCAATAAAGGAAAGCATACCAAATGCCTTCTTCACTATCCTATCTTCCTGCACTCCAAGGTCTCTTTGTTCAGCAACACTCCCTAGGACCTTACCATTAAGTGTATAAGTCCTGCTAAGATTTGCTTTCCCAAAATGCAGCACCTCGCATTTATCTAAATTAAACTCCATCTGCCACTTCTCAGCCCATTGGCCCATCTGGTCCAGATCCTGTTGTAATCTGAGGTAACCCTCTTCGCTGTCCACTACACCTCCAATTTTGGTGTCATTTGCAAACTTACTAACTGTACCTTTTATGCTCGCATCTAAATCATTTATGTAAATGACAAAAATAGATGACCCAGCATCGATCCTTGTGGCACTCCACTGGTCACAGGCCTCCAGTCTGAAAAACAACCCTCCACTACCACCCTCTGTCTTCTACCTTTGAACCAATTCTGAATCCAAATGGCTAGTTCTCCCTGTATTCCATGAGATCCAACCTTGCTAATCAGTCTCCCATGGGGAACCTTGTCGAACGCCTTACTGAAGTCCATATAGATCACATCTACTGCTCTGCCCTCATCAATCTTCTTTGTTACTTCTTCAAAAAACTCAATCAAGTTTGTGAGACAAGATTTCCCACGCACAAAGCCATGTTGACGATCCTGAATCAGTCCTTGCCTTTCCAAATACATGTACATCCTGTCCCTCAGGATTCCCTCCAACAACTTGCCCACCACCAAGGTCAGGCTCACCGGTCTATAGTTCCCTGGCTTGTCTTTACCGCCCTTCTTAAACAGTGGCACCACGTTTGCCAACCTCCAGTTTTCCGGCACCTCACCTATGATTATCGATGATACAAATATCTCAGCAAGAGGCCCAGCAATCACTTCTCTAGTTTCCCACAGAGTTCTCGGGTACACCTGATCAGGTCCTGGGGATTTATCCACTTTTAACTGTTTCAAGACATCCAGCACTTCCTCCTCTGTAATCTGGACATTTTGCAAGGTGTCACCATCTATTTCCCTATAGCCTATATCTTCCATATCCTTTTCCACAGTAAACACTGATGCAAAATATTCATTCAGTATCTCCCCCATTTTCTGTGGCTCCACACAAAGGCTGCCTTGCTGATCTTTGAGGAGCCCTATTCTCTCCCTAGTTACCCTTTTGTCCTTAATATATTTGTAAAAACCCTTTGGATTCTCCTTAATTCTATTTGCCAAAGCTATCTCATGCCCCCATTTTGCCCTCCTGATTTCCCTCTTAAACATACTCCTATTTCCTTTATACTCCTCTAAGGATTCACTCGATCTATCCTGTCTGTACCTGACATATGCTTCCTTCTTTTTCTTAACCAAACCCTCAATTTCTTTAGTCATCCAGCATTCCCTTTCCCTACCAGCCTTCCCCTTCACCCTGACAGGAATATACTTTCTCTAGATTCTTGTTATCTCATTTCTGAAGGCTTCCTATTTTCCTGCCATCCCTTTACCTGCGAACATCTGCCTCCAATCAGCTATTGAAAGTTCTTGCCTAATACCATCAAAATTGGCCTTTCTCCAATTTAGAACTTCAACTTTTAGATCTGGTCTATCCTTTTCCATCACTATTTTAAAACAAATAGAATTATGGTCGCTGGCCCCAAAGTGCTCCCCCACTGACACCTCAGTCACCTACCCTGCCTTATTTCCCAAGAGTAGGTCAAGTTTTGCACCTTCTCTAGTAGGTACATCCACATACTGAATCAGAAAATTGTCTTGTGCACACTTAAGAAATTCCTCTCCATCTAAACCTTTAACAATATGGCAGTCCCAGTCGATGTTTGGAAAGTTAAAATCCCCTATCATAGCTACCCTATTATTCTTAGTTGAGATCTCCTTGCAAGTTTGTTTCTCAATTTCCCTCTGACTATTGGGGGGTCTATAATACAGTCCCAATAAGGTGATCATCCCTTTCTTATTTCTCAGTTCCACCCAAATAACTTCCGTGGATGTATTTCCCGGAATATCCTCCCTCAGCTGGTGTTCAGGTCAATGCAAAACAAGCATTTCCAATAAGTTACAGCTGCCAAGTGGAGATCAGACACACAAACCTCCAAATTAGTGTAAGTCCCCTCCAAATTCATGAAAGCAATCCTGTAACTAAGTTCAAATTAACTTCTTGGTGAGTGAGCAAACACCTTTGACACAAAGAAAGCAGCTGAGAGGTTAATGTAGTGCTGGAACTTTCTGCCCTAACACTCTGCAGTAGCTGCCATGACCTGCTTCATGAAAACTAGTGTGGTCCAGGGAACCCATGCACCTACAGAGCATCAGCTGAGGCCCCACTGGGAGCACCCCTACTCTGGGATCACAATCTTCTCTTTTCAAGTCCCACTCAAGAGCGTGAGCACAATATGGGATAACAACTTCCCAGTGTGGTACTGAGGGAGTGCCACACTGCCAGAAAAGTTGAAGTGTACACTAGACTGAAATAACTCCACAGATGCCGGCATCCAGTCACCAAGTCACCTTTTATTTACATGTGGAAAGTCCTTGACACTGATCTGGCTCCCTCAGAGCCAACTCCTAGAGTGAACAGACCTCTGACACTGCTATTTATCTCTGTCAGCCAGGGGTCCCTGATTGGACCAGATTAACAGCCCCAAACAGGAAACTCAAATTTGGTGAGATCCACCTGGCTGACCTCATTCCAATCCAGACAACAAGGTGAGTCCCCATCTGCCTCATCGTGTGTAAAAGATCCCATGACACATTTTGTAAGAGGAGGAGGGGGGGTTATCCCCCAGTATTCTGGCAAAACTTTATCCTTCAACTAGCACCATAAAACAATGATGATCAGTCATCATTCAATGTCTTTCTGTGGGTGCTGGCTCAGTGCCAAATACAGCTACGTTTATGCCAGTGACTGTACGTCAATAGGCACTTCATTGCAGTAAAGTGCTTTGAGACATCTGCTGGTCATACAAAGCTGAGATAAATACAAATCTTTCTTCTTTTACAGTAGAATCCCAAAACACATATTGCTATTGCCTTTAAAGGAGTCACAAACCTTTTGAAACTCACAGTCCCCTCTCCCTCTCTCTGCAGCTGACTATTCTGCTGTTAAGTGCTGAGGTCAGCTGAATGGAGCCAGCTTACCAACACACTGCCCAAATCAACCTTTTTTAAAATTGTCACTCCTAAACCCCTTGCTCTTGGAATTTAGAACACTAACAGACAAGTGGCAAAAATCTATTTATCTTTGGCATTTGAGATCCAATTCCAATTCCTTCTGAACGTGACCAATGACAGAGAAATTGTTAAAAGTCTTTCTGAACTCTATCAGGCCGTCAAACATGCCACGATTTAGAACAGAAGAGGGAGTCAGCTGCCCTTGCCCCTCACATCTAACAGGTGTAAGCTGAAGGTCTGCACCCTTCTCAGGTGAGCCTTCTTCAAGTTGTGCAGTGAGGCTTTTACGTATATTGCCACCTGACAGGAGATGGCCATTCACCCCGTCCAGCTGTTTGCATCAGTTCGATCATGGTTTCCTAATCTGTGTCTTACCTTCATCTTTGACTTGAAACCCCTTAACAGACTCAATCTACAAAGTACTGTCCTCCTTTTAATTATTCAGAAATCTTGCAAGGTTCACCCAACATAAGAATCTTCCAGAACAATTGCCTATGCGCCGATTCAATGAGCTATCCCAGTAACAGAGAGATTCCACTTACCCATCACCACACGTACATATATCTCAGGAACAATGGACTGACAGAAGAGACACAACAAACAGTGAGACAAAGTATCGTACCGCTGATAACAAGGGAAAGACAAACACATAACCTCAATACCAAGGAGAGGGAAGCACTAAAAGCACTAAGAAACGATAAGAACATAATCATACTACCAGCAGACAAAGGCAGAATGACGGTCATCCTGGACAAAGCAGAGTACATGCAAAAAGCACAACAACTATTTGCAAATACCAACACCTACCAATAGAGGGAGTTTGACCCCACCCCACAGCTCACCAATAGGATAAACAACACACTGAGGAATCTACAAAAAAATGGACAGATAACCAGGTCTGACCTACAAAGAATGAAACCTGAAAGCAACAACACCCCCAGATTCTATGGACTACCTAAAGTGCACAAACCAGAATCCCACTCAGACCTATCATATCACTACCAGGGACACCATCACACAAACTGGTTAAAGAACTACAGCAGAAACTGAAACACCTGATCAGCGGATCCAGACACTCTGTACAGTCAACACAGGAATTCTTGGACATCATCAGAAATATACACATAGACAAGGAAGAAACTATGGTCTAATTTGATGTAACGGCACTGTTCACCTCTATCGACAAAACCCTAGCCAGAGAAACAATAGCCAACCTGCTGGACATACAGAACAGACAACAGGACGGGGAACCTATCAACAAAGACTGCATACTCAAACTACTGGACCTGTGCCTCACAACACACTTCACATTCAACAACCAAATATATGAACAAATCAACGGCACACCCATGGGCTCACCCATCTCTGGACTCATAGCAGAAGCGGTAATGCAAAGGTTAGAACAAACAGTCTTACCGCAAATTCAACCCAAACTCTGGGTCAGATATGTAGATGATACCTTTGTAATAATTAAAAACACAGAAATAGAGAACACACACCGTATCATCAACACCACACTCACAGGAATCCGATTCACTAGAGAGAAAGAAAAGGACAACCAACTCCCATTCCTAGATGTGATGGTACAGAGAACACCAAACGGAGAATTCGCCACAAAGGTATACAGGAAAGCCACACACACCGACCAAGTCCTAAACTATGAAAGCAACTACCCCAACACACACAAAAGAAGTTGCATCAAGACACTGTTCAAAAGGGCCACAACACACTGCAGTACACCAGAACTGCAAAAAGAGGAAGAAGAACACCTATACAATGTATTCGCCAAAAACGGATACCCCCGCAATTTCATCAACAGATGCCTAAGGAAAGACAACAGAATGAGGACATGCCACAACCCAAAGGACTAGCCACACTACCATACATCAAAAACATTTCTGAACTAACAGCCAGACTACTGCGACCACTAGGACTCATAACAGCACACAAACCAACAGCCAATCTCAGACAACAACTCACCAGAACGAAGGACCCGATACCCAGCATGAGCAAAACCAATGTAGTGTACAAAATCCCATGCAAGGACTGCACAAAACACTATGTAGGACAAACAGGAAGACAGCTAACGATCCGCATCCATGAACACCAACTAGCCACGAAACGACAAGACCAGCTATCCTTAGTCGCCACACACTCAGATGACAAGCAACATGAGTTCGACTGGGACAACACTACTATTATAGGACAAGCCAAACAGAGAACAGCCAAGGAATTCCTAGAGGCATGGCACTCATCTACATATTCAATCAATAAGCACATCGACCTGGACCCAATATACCGGCCACTGCAGCGGACAGCTGGAACTGACAACTGGAAGTGGCAGAGACAAACCACTATAAATGCCGGAGGAAAGATCACAGAAGCGCTTCACAGGAGGCTCCCAAGCACTGAGGATGTCACCTAGACAGGGGACGAAATGTCTGCAACACAAATTCCCAGCTCAGCAAACAGAACCACAACATATATCTCTCGGCATGAAAATGGGTGAAATATCTTTGGTTTAAATTGTGTTTCCAAACCACTCCACATCTCAACCCTCTGACAAATCACTGATCAGGATAGCATGTCACACACGGGTGTCACAAAACCTCACAGCAAGCAATGGACCCGGATGGATTTCCCACCGTACACTCAGAATCTGTGCGGACAAGCTGGCTGGCGTATTCACTGCCATCTTTAAACTCTCCTTGCCATGATCTAAAGTCCCACCTGCTTCAAGAACATAGAACAGTCCAGAACATTACAGGCCCTTGATGTTATGCCAACTTTTTATCCTACTCTAAGATCAGGTTAACCGACACACCCTTCATTTTATTATCGTCCATTTGCCTATCCAAGAGTTGCTTAAATGTCCCTAATGTATCTGATGCTACTACCACTGCAGGCAGTGCATTCCACACACCCACCATTCGCTGTGTAAAGAACCGACCTCTGACATCACCTCTAAACATTCCTTCAATCATCTTAAAATTATGCCCTCCAGTGATAGCCATTTCTACCTGTGAAAAAGCCATTGGCTATCCACTTTATCTATGCCTCTCAACATCTTGTACACCTCTAATCAAGTCATTTCTCATCCTTCTTCACTCCAATGAGGGGTAGCACTGCTGCCTCACAGCACCAGGGACCTGAGTTCAATTCTAGGCTGACTCAGGTGACTGTCTGTGTGGAGTTTGCACATTCTCCCCTTGTCTGCGTCAGTGCCCTCCGGGTTCCTCCCACAATCCAAAGATGTGCAGGTCAGGTGAATTGGCCATGCTAATTTGCCCAAAGTGTTCAGGGATGTGTAGGTTAGGTGCATTAGTCAGGAGTAAATGTAGAGGAATGGGAAATGGATTTGGGTGGAATACTCTTCGGAGGGTCGGGTGGACTTGTCAGGTCAAAGGGCCTGTTTTCACACTGAAAGGATTCTATAAAAAAGACATCGCTCCTTCAAATTTTCTTCATAAGATATGCCCTACAGTCCAGGAAGCATCCTGATAAATCTCCTCTGCACCCACTCTAAAGCTTCCACATTCTTCCTATGATGAGGCAACCAGAACTAAACACAATAATCCAAGTGTGGTCTAATCTGAGCTTTATAGAGCTGCAGCATAACCTCGGGAGTCTTAAACTCAATCCTCCTGTTAATGAAAGCCAAAATACCATACGCCTTCTTAACAACCCCATCAACATGGGTGGATAATTTGAGGGATCTATGGATGTGGATCCCAAGATCCTCCTGCTCCTCCATACTGCCAAGAATCCTGTCTTTAACCCTATATTCTGCATTCAAATTTGACATTCCAAATTGAATCACTTCACGCTTTTCCAGGTTGAACTCCACCTGCCACTGCTCAGCCCAGTTCTGCATCCTATCAATATCTCATTGCAACCTACAACAGCCCTCCATACTATCCACAAATCCACCAGCCTTCATGTCATCGGCAGACTTATGAACCCACCCTTCCACTTCCTCATCCTAGTCATTTAGAAAAATTACAAAGAGCAGAGGTCCCAGAACAGATCCCTGTGGAACAACACTGGTCACCAAGCTCCAGGCTGAATACTTTCCATCTACCACCACCCTCTGTCTTCTATGGGCCAGCCAATTCTGTAGCCAGACAACTAAATTTCCCTGTATCCCATGCCTCCTTACTTTCTGAATAAGTCTATCCTGGGAACCTTATCAAACGCCTTGCTAAAATTCATGACACCACATCCAGTGCTCTACCTTCATCAATGTGTTTTGTCACATCCTCAAAGAATTCAATAAGGTTTGTGAAGCATGATATGCCTCTCACAAAGCCATACTGACCATCTCTAATCAAACTATGGTTTTCCAAGTAATCACAAATCCTGTCTCTCAGAATCCTCTCCAATAGATTGTCGACCACAGCCTGGTCTGTAATTCCTAGGATTATCACTATTCTCTTTCTTGAACAAGGGAATGACATTTGCCACCCTGAAATCATCTGACACTACTCCAATAGACAGTGAGGACACAAAGATCATCGCCAAAGATGCAGCAATCTCTTCCATTGCTTCCCGTTGTACCCTTGGGTATATTCTGTCTGGACCAGGGGATTTATCTATCCTTAGGTTTTTCAAAGTTTTCAGTACATCCTCCTTTCTAACATCAACCTCTTCCAGCATATCATATCTGTTTCATGCTGTCCTCAGAAATGTCAAGGCCCCTCTCAGTAGTGAATACTGAAGCAAAGTATTTATTAAGGACTTCCCTTACTTCCTTCAACTCCAGGCACAATTCCCTCCATTATCCCTGATTGGCTCTACCCTCGCTCTGGCCATTCCCTTGTTCCACACATAAGTGTAGAACGCCTTAGGGTTTTCATTAATCCTACCTGGTAAAGCTTTTTCATGCCCCCTCTAGCTCCCTGAAGTTCATTCTTCAGTTCCTTCCTGTCTGCCTTGTAACCGTCTAGAGCCCTGTCTGATCCTTGCCTCCTCAACCTTAAGTAAGCTTCCTTCTTCCTCTTGACTAGATGTTCTACATCTCTTGTCATCCAAGGTTCTTTCACCCTACCATCCCTTCCTTGCCTCAGTGGGACAAACCTGTCCAGCACGATCAGCAAGTGCTTCCTAAAAACCTCCACATTTCTGTTGTGCATTTCCCTGAAAACATCTGTTCCCAATTTAGATGCCCCACTTCCTGCCTAATAGTATTGTAATTCCCCTCCCCCAATTAAATACTTTCCCATACTGTCTGCTCCTATCCGTCTCCATGACTATTGTAAAGATCAGGGTGTTGTGATTACTATCACCAAAATACTCTTCCACCGAGAGATCTGACACGTTCGTTGCTTAGCATCAATCCAATATGGCCTCCCCTGTAGTCAGCCTATCTACATATTGCATAAGCAACCTTTCCTGGACACACCTGACAAAAACTGCTCCAGCTAAACTATTTGAACTAAGGAGCTTCCAATCAATATTAAGGAAGTCGAAGTCACCCATGACAACAATGCTATTACTTCTGCACTTTACAAAATCTGCCTCCCAATCTGCTCCTCCGTGTCTCTGTTGCTATTGGGGGGACCTGTAGAAAATTCCCAATAAAGTGACTGCTCCTTTCCTATTTCGGACTTCCACTCATACTGACTCTGTAGACAAACCCTCCTCGATGACCTTCCTTTCTGCAGCTGTGATACTATCCCTGATGAACAACGCCACTCTCCCACCTCTCTTACCTCACTCTCATTCCTTTTGAAACATCTTCACCCTGGAACATCCAACAACCATTCAAGCCTCTGTGATATTAAAATCTCCGTAATGGCCACAACTTCATGGTTTCAAATACTGATCCATGCTCAGAGTTCGTCACCTTTATTCCTGATACTGGTGTTAAAATAGACACACTTCAACCCATCTCAGTGACAGCAACTTTGTCCTATCAAGTGCCTATCCCTCCTCACAGACTCTCTGCACTCTATATCTGGCTGTTCACTGCCTACCCCATCCTCTGATCTGTAGCTCAGGTTTCCACCCCCCACCCTGCCAATCTAGTTTAAACCATCCTGAAGAGCTCTGACAAACCTCTTGCCTAGGACATTGATACCTCTCCAGTTCAGGCGCAACCCGTCCTTCTTGTACAGGTCCCACATTCCCCAGAAGATATCCTATTGATCCACATATCTTATGCCCTCCCTCCTATACCAGCGCTGCAGCCACGTGTTCATCTTGTTACAAATCTAGTCCCTATTTTTTCTAAAAACTGTTCCTTGGCTCAAGGAGACTCTGTCCTTGACTTTTTTTAAGAGGGGTAATAAACCAGGCTGGGCTCCAATCAGTCTGGTTTGGTACAGAGATGGAAAGGATTTTGAGCGGCCTTTTGTTTATATGTAAAGAGATGAGACTTCAGGCCAAAGTGGTCATGTTTTAGAAGTGACCTGTATAATGAAAGGGGAGTAGTCTGCTCTCTCTCTGAGCTGAGCAGTTTAGCTCAGTCTTGAACTAGTGAGGAGTTCAACAGTGAGCTGTGTGAGAACTCTCTCTCTCTCTCTCTCTCTCTCTCTCTCTCTTTCCGCCTTTCAACTTCAACCTGTAAGCATGTGTTCCATTTATACTGGGCTTTAAAGTTTACTTAATGGGACTGTTGTCTATATTCAGAACAGCATAACTAAGTCTAGATGGATAGGTTGAGTTCTGTTGGGGCTCTTTATTCTGTTCTTTGTGTTTCATTGTGTAATTTTGTGAATAAATTTTTGCCTGTTTTAAAATCTAGTAGTCAACCGAGCTATCTTACTCAGGATAACTTTCATTGTCTACTTACTAAAACAAATTGCAAGTTAGGTCTAGGGCTGCCTGCTTAAGAATGTTATGAGTGGTCAGGCTTGGTCCTTAACAATCTGCACTCACTCTCTATTCCTAGCCCCACTAGCCCATGGCACCAGTAACAATCCTGAGATTACTACTCTACTTGTCCTGCCTTCCAGATTCCAACCTATCTACCTATATTCTCTTTTCAGATCCTCCTTCCTTTTGCTACCTTTGTCATTAGTACCAACGTGTACCACGACTTCTGGCTGCTTCCCCTCCCCCTTAAGAATCCTGTAGACTCTAGCCGAGACATCCCTGACATTGGCACCCGGGAGGCAACATACTATCTGGGAATCTCATTCATGACCACAGAATCTCCTGTCTGTTCCTCTCACAATTGAATCTCCTATCACTATCACTAAGAAGACCACCATCATCCCAGTACTATAGAAAAATCATGCAGTGTGTCTCAATAACTACCACCCAATGGCTCTGACCACCATAATTATCAAGTGTTTGGAGAAGTTGGTCATGGCTCACATCATACCCTGATCTTTTGTAATTCACCTAGTGGTGCAAGAGACCCACAATGGATGCCATCTCCCTGGCCGTACATCATCCCTGGAACATCTGGATAACACAGGTACCTACATCAGGCTCCTACTTATTGACTACAGCTTCACCTTCAATACCGTAATTCCAAAAAAAAAACTCCTCTCTAAACTCCAAGATCTAGGTCTTGGCTCCTCCCTCTGTAATTGGATCCTTGATTTCCTTGACCCATTGACTGTAATCAGTAAGAATAGTCAACAATACCCCTTCCACCATTATCCTTAACGCTTGTGCCCCACAAGGTTGCATACACAGGTCCCTACTATACGACTTACACATACATCACTCTGTGCCCAAATTCCACCCCAGCTCCATTTACAAGTTGCTGATCATACCACTGTTATAGGCCAGATCTCGAACAATAATGAGACTGAATACAGGAAAGAGATTGAATGCTTAGTGGCATGGTGTAAAGACAACAATCCCTCCTTCAACATCAGCAAAATGAAGGAGCTGGTCATTGACTTCAGGACGTGGAGTGGAGGGCATACCCCTGTTTGCATCAGTGTTGCTGAGGTAGGGATGGTCGAGACTGTCAGGTTCCTAGGCATGATGGTCATCAACAATCTGTCTTGGTCCATCCACATCAATGCAACAGTCAAGAAAGCACACCAAGGTCTCTACATCTGCAGGAGATTAAGGATATTCACCATGTTCACAAGGACTCTGACCAATTGCAATAGACGCACTATAGAAAGTATCCTGTCTGGATGCATAACAGTGTAGTTTGACAACTGCTCTGCCCAAAAAGTTAAGAAACTACAGAGAGTTGTGAACAAAGCCCAGTCCATCAATACACCAGCCTTCCTTCCATTGACTCCATTTCCACTTCCCACTGCCTTGGGAAAGCAGCTCACATAATCAAAGATCACTCCCACACAGTTATACTCACTTCCACCCTCTTCCGTCAGGCAGCAGGTATAAAAGTTTAACTCTCTGTTAAATAGCAGTTTCGTCCCTGTTGTTATCAGAAATATGACTGGACCTCTCAACTGTTAAGTGTGATCTCTCTTTCTCTGTACTTTCTCTGTGGCTAGAACACTGTATCCTGTGTTCTGTTCTGCTATCCTGATACACTTTGTATGGTACAATCTACTTGTATAGCATGCAAAACAATACTTTTCACTGTATCTCTGTACAAATGACAACAATAAATCAATCAACAAATAAATCAATTCTGCCTGAAGGACATGCAATGCTTAATCTATGATCAACAGCACTTCTTCGTATCCCTGACAATGTCAGCCTCTATGCATTATTGGGAGAAAATTAATTAAATACTTAAGACGATTTGTTTTAAACAAGATTCAAAAGACATAAGCATTGCTGGCAAATCCATTATTTGCTGTCCATCACTAATTTTTCTTCAACTACCTGACTTGCTGATTGCCATTTCAGAAGCCAGTTGCAAATCAAAACATTGCATTGTGGGACTGAAGTCATTCAAAGGCCAGAAAAGTAAAGATAGCAGATTTTCTTCACTAAAGGACAAAAGTGAATCAAATGAGTGTTTACAGTTGATGACAGTTGTCATAGTCACTACTACTGAGACTAATTCCAGACTTATTCATTAATTGAATTGGAATTCAATCAATTGTCATGGTGAGATTTGAACATGCAATTCTAAAGCATTAACCTGAGCCTTTGTTTACTACTCAGGTGACATTATCACTGCTTTTGCTAAATGTGAAATGTGATGCCAACTCTCTGTTGCCCATTTTGCACAGCCAAAGGCAATTACATCTGCCAGGTGCTTTACAAGTTCAATGGTGTTTGTGTGAATGCTTGGGTGTGTGGTGCCACACTTCTGTAAACCTGAAGTACTGCTTCCTCAGCAACTTCCATCTATTGGCCCCTTGAGGCACCAACATATGGTATCGTTCAGCATTGTTCTGGGACAGGTAAATATTTCTGACTTAAGTGAGGTAAGTTGTTACCAATATGTTACAACACTTTCTTTGGGAGAACATATTTCCAGTTTGGAAAGTACTAACTCACTGGAGACACTGTATTTCAGATGAGATGTTCAGCAGATGTCCCTTTTACTCTCTCTGGTTGGGATCAAAATATCTCATGGATTACTTATTTATTTATGGGACATGGGTGTCACTGGCTGGCCAGTAGTTATTGCCCATGCTTCGCTGCCTTTTGGAATGTGGTGCTGCCACATTCTTGAGCTGCTGCTGTCCATGCTGTAGGTATACCTACAATGCCCTGAAGGAGGGAATTCCAGGAGGAAGGTCATAGATGAAGCAGTTGAACATAGCTCGGCCTACAATACTACCCTGAGGAACTCCTGCAGAGATGACCTGAAATAGGGATGACTGACCTCCAACCACAACCAATCTTCCAATGTGCCAGATCTTTCTCCAACCAGTAGAGCATTTGCTCTCTGATTCCCATTTTGCCAGGGCTCCATGATGCCACACTTGGTCAAATGCCGCCTCAATGTCAAGGGCTGTCACTCTCACCTCTCCTCTGGAGTCCAGCTCTTTTGTCCATGTTTGAACCAAGGCTGTAATGAGGTCAGGAGCTGAGTGGCCCTGGCTGAACCCAAACTGAGTGTCACTGAGCAGGTTATTACTGAGGAGGTGCTGCTTGATAGCACTGTTGATGACCCTTTGCATCACATTCCAGATGATCGAGAGCAGTCTGATGGGGTGGTAATTGGCTGGGGTGGTTTTCTCCTGCTTTTTGTGTACTGGACATACTTGGGCAATTTTCAACACTGTCAGGTAAATGCCGGTGTTGTGATTGTACTGGAAGAGCTTGGCTAGGGGAGTGGCAAGGTCTAGAGCAGCAAGGTCTGGAGCACAAGACTTCAATACTATTGCTGGAATGTTGTTAGGACCTGTAGCCTTTGCAATATCCACTGTCTCCAACCATTTCTTGATAGCATGTGGAGTGAGTCAAATTGGATTAAGACTGGTGTCTGTAAAGCTGGGGACCACTGGAGGAGGCCATGAAGGTTCAGCATTTGGCACGTCTAGCTGAAGACTGCTGAGAATGCTTCAGCCTTGTCTTTGCACTAACATGCTGGGCTCTTCCATCATTGATAATAGAGATATTTATAGTGTCCCCCCCCCAGTGAGTTATTTAGTTGTCCACCACCATTCACAACTGCTTGTGGCAGGACTGCAGAGCAGATATGTGATCTGTTGGTTGTGAGATCACTTAGCTCGGTCTATCGCTTGCTGTCTATGCCGTTTGGCATGTAAGTAGTCCTGCTTGGTAAATTCACCAGGTTGACACGCTTTTTTATTTCGGCATGCCTGGTGCTGCTCCTGGCATGCCCTCCTCCACTTTCTATTGAACTAGGGTTGATCCCCTGGCTTGATGGTAACGGTTGAGTGGGGGATAAACCAGGTCATGAGGTTACAGATTGTGTTGGAGTACGGTTCTGCTGTTATTAATGGCCCACAGCACTTCACAGGTGCCCTGTCCTGGGTTGCTAGATCTTTTAAAAGCTTGTCCCATTTAGCACAGTGATAGTGCCACACAACATAACAATGGAGGTGATGTCTCAAATGTGAAGGTGGGACTTCGCCTCCACAAGGACTGTGTGGTGGTGAGTCTTACCAATACTTTCCTGGACAGATGCATCAGTAGCCAACAGATTGGAATGATGTCAGGTATGCTTTACCCTCTTACTGGTGCCCTCACCATCTGCCGCTGACCCAGCTCAATCAGTTGTGTTGTAGCTGAACTATCCATGGAGGTGGACATTGAAACCCCCCACCCAGAGTACATTCTGCACCTTTGCCACCCTCAGTGTTTCCTCCAAGTCCTGTTCAACATGGAGAAGTACTGAATCATTAGCCGAGGGAAGTGCGTGGTAATCAGTAAGAGGTTTCTTTGCATGTTTAACATGAAGCCATGAGACTTCAGGGGGTCCAGAGTCAATGTTGAGGACTCCAGGGGTAACTTCCTCCTGACTGTATATCCCCGTGCCGTCAACTCTGCTGGGTCTGTCCTGCCTGCATGATAGGAAATATCCAGGAATGGTGATGGTGGTGTCTGGGACATTGTCTGTAAGGTACGATTCGGTGAGTGTGGTTAAGTCAGGCTGTTGCTTCACTGGTCTGTGAGACAGCTCTCCTAATTTTGACACAAGCTCCCAAATGTTAGTTGGGAGGACTCTGCAGGGTTGACAGCACTGTTTAAGCCACTGTTTTTTCTGATGCTTGGGTTGATGCCCAGCTGGCCCATCTGATTTCATTTATTCATGAGACATCATAGTGAGGTAGCCACAAAGGTAGACTGGAGAAGCCCCTCAAGATGCATCCCTCAATTATTTTCTCTACATTATTTGAGGGAGTCTTGAGCATGCAAATTGAATGCTGCATTTCTGACAATACAACAGTAACCACACATCAAAAACAATTCATTGCCTGTAAGAAGCTTTGTGACCTCCTGAAAGGTGCCATAGATGTGGAAGTTCTTCCTTTGTTGCTAGTTCATTTTACCTGCTTCCTGATTGGAGGAATAATGTGGAGGTGCTAGTGTTGTAATGGGATGGACAAAGTTAAAAAATCACACGACATCAGGTTATAGTCCAACAGGTTTATTTGGAAGCACTAGCTTTCAGAACGCTGTTCCTTTGTCAGGTAACTCATGGAGTAGGATCATCAGACACAGAAATTATAGCAAAAGATCATAGTGTTATACATTGATGCGATTTTTGACTCATTAATATGTAAATCCCAGAAAGTCACAATCCTGAGATAACTTAAGGTTTTATATAAAAGAAAAGGTGACAGCTCAGACAATGCATTAAAGGTGTGAGGTTAGAGTCTGTATGTATTCCAATCTTGAGTCAGACTGGTTCTATTTCCAAAGTAGGAGTTTATAAAATGTCACTTTTTGCTATAAATTCGGTTGTATGATCCTACTCCATTAGTTACCTGACAAAGGAGCAGCGCCTGAAAGCTAGTGCTTCCAAATAAACCTGTTGGACTATAATCTGGCATTGTGAGATTTTAACTGTTTGCAGGAAGATCAGGAAGTGGACAAATCAATGGTGGGGGCAACTCAATGTCCTGCTGACTTCAGGTTCTCAACTCATTCTAAAATAGCAGGTGCCAAGGCCTCCACCTGAATCCAAGCAGGATATAAAACAGTCCCTCAAATCAACACTTACTTTTCCTCTGCACTCCCCTGGATGAATTTTAACCAATAGTAGGCATTGTTACAGGCCTACATCAAAACTGACCAATTAAAATTCCACAGCAAATTGGGACCACACATAAAACTCCACACCATCAGAAGACATAAACACAGTCCAATGTTATCGGAATCTCACTGCTTGTTCCATTTGAATGCTCAGGTACAAATTTCAAAAGGGATTACTTTTTGAAGCCTTCTGTTCCCTGTGACCACAGCAGAGGTCTACATGAAGACGACCCTTTGGCCCATGTGTGGTCATTCTTCCACAAGGCCCAACCCCATCATCACCCTAAAACAGTGCTGTTAATCCCAAAATGCAAGAAACTGATCAGCTTTTTCAAGACACATCATTGTTAAGTTGGGTGTCATAAATGCAAATATTTTTGAAGGGAATATTCCTCAGTAATCGTTTCTTGTTTTTTCTTAAAAAGACCCATTACTGGCACTAGAAGGCAAAGGGGCAAGGCTACTGAACTGCCATCGTAGTACTCCCAGCAGAGTTTCAGTACCCGAAGAAATAGAGTCATACAAATGGAAACTATAATCCGAAACTAAACTAGTTCCACCTGTCTACACTTGGCCCATATCCTTTTAAACCTTTCCTATTCATGAACTTATCCAATTGCCTTTAAAATGTTGTAACTATAACTCCATCCATCACTTTCTCTGGCAGTTCATTCCACACACAAACTCTCTATGTAAAAAAGGTTTCCCCTCATGTCCTTTTTAAATCTTTCTCCTCTCACCTTAAAAGTAAACCATAGTTTTGAACCCTCCCCCACCCGAGGGAAAAGACCCATACCATTACCTTACCCTCATGATTTTATAAACCTCTCTCAGGTTACTCTCAAACTCCTATGCTCCTGTGAAAAACATCCCAGCCTATCCAGTCTATTTTTATATCTCAAACCCCCTATTGCCATCAATATCCTGATTAATCTTTTGTGGATACTCTCCAGTTTAATATCCTTTCTGTAAGGGTGAACAAAACTGTACACAGTAATTCAGAAGAGGCCTCACCAATGTCCAGTGCAACCTCAACATAATGTCCCAACTCCTCTACTCATAGATGTGAGCAGTGAAGGCAAATGTGCTAAACACCTTCTTAACCATCCTGTCTACCTGTGATGCACGTTTTTAAGAATTAAGCACCTGAACCTCCTAGGTCTCTGTTCTACAACGCTACCCAGGGCCCTGCCATTAACTATATACATTCTGTCCTTGTATGTTTTACCAAAATATGATACCTCACATTTATCCAAATTGAACTCTATCTGCCATTCCTCAGCCCAACTGATCTCTTGATTATGTTAGTTAACCTTCTTCACTGTCCACTGTACCATCAATTTTGGTATCATTCACAAATTTACTAACTATGCCTCCTACATTCTCATCCAAACAAAAGTGAACCTAGCACTGTGGAACGCAGCTGGTTACACAAGAACGTAAATAGGAGCAGGAGTAGGCTATCTGGCTCATTGAGCCTGCTCCATCATTTCATAAGACCATGGCTGGTTTGTTCATGGACTCATCTCTACAGACCTACCCGCCCACCATAACCCTTAATTCCTTTACTGTTCAAAAACCTATCTTTGCCTTAAAAACATTAAACAAAGTAATGTCAACTGTTTTACTGGGCAGGGAATTCCACAGATTCACAACCCTTTGGGTGAAGAAGTTCCTCCTCAACTCAAAGAACATTACAACGTAGGAACAGGCCTTTCAGCCCTCCAAGCCTGCGCCGATCCAGATTCTCTATCCAAATCTGCCATCTATTTTATAATGATCTGTATCCTTCTGCTCCCTGCCCATTCATATATCTGTCCTGATACATCTTAAATGACGCAATCATACCTGCCCCTACCCCTCCGCTGGCAACGGATTCCAAGCACCCACCACCCTCTGCGTAAAGAACTTTCCACGTATATCTCCCCTACACTTTTCCCCTCTCACTTGAACTCATGAGTCCTAGTAATTGAGTCCCCCGCTCTGGGAAAACGTTTCTTGCTCTCCACCCTGTCTACACCTCTCATGATTATGTCGGCCTCAATTAGGTCACCCCTCAACCTCTGCCTTTCCAATGAAAATAATCCTGATCTACTCAACCTCTCCTCATAGGTAGCACCCTCCATACCAGACAACATCCTAGTGAACCTCCTCGGCACCCTCTCCAAAGCATCCACATCTTTTTGGTAATGTGGCGACCAGAACTGTACACAATGGAGCTGAACTAAAGTCTTATACAACTGTGACATGACTACCAACTCTTGTACTCAACACCCCGTCCAATGAAGGAAAGCATGCTATATGCCTGCTTGACCACTCTACTGACCTGCGTTGCCACCTGCAGGGTACAATGGTACCTAAACACTCAGATCTCTCTGTGCATCAATTTTCCCCAGAACTTTTCCATTTACTGTATAGTTCACTCTGGAATTGCATCTTCCAAAATCACCTCGCATTTGTCCGGATTGAACTTCATCTGCCATTTCTCTGCCCAACTCTCCAATCTATCTATATTCTGCTGTATTCTCTGACAGTCCCCTTCACTATCTGCAACTTCACCACTCTTAGAGTCATCTGAAAACTTGCTAATGAGGCAACCTGCACCTTCCTCTAAATCATTCACACATATCACAAACAACAGTAGCACGGATCCCTGTGGGACACCACTGGTCACAGGTCTCCATTTTGAGAATCTCCCTTCCACTACTACTGTCTGTCTCCTGTTGCCCAACCAGTTCTCTATCTATCTAGCTAGAACACCCCAGACCCCATGCGACTTCACCTTCTTCATCAGCTTACTATCGTCTGACTTCTGTTGCTTAGACCCTATATACACATCCTTTTTTCTCTTAACTAGTCTCACAATTTCACCTGTCATCCATGGTTCCCTAATCTTGCCATTTCTATCCCTCATTTTCACAGGAACATATCTCTCCTGAACTCTAACCAACCTCTCTTTAAAAGCCTCCCATATATCGAATATGGATTTCCCTTCAAACAGCTACTCCAAATCTACATTCCTCAACTCCTGCTAAATTTTGGTACAGTTGACCTTCCCCCAGTTTAGCACTCTTCCTTTAGGGCTACTGTCATCTTTGTCCATGGGTATCCTAAAACTTATGGATTTGTGATCACTATTCGCAAAGTAATCCCCCACTGAAACTTCAACAACCTGGCCAGGCTCCTTCCCCAACACCAGGTCCAGTATGGCCCCTTCACAAGTTGGATTACTTACTAAGTGTTCTAGAAAACCCTCCTGGATGCTCCTTACAAATTCTGCTCCATCCAATCCTCTAACTCTAAGTGAATCCCAGTCAATGTTGGGAAAACTAAAATCTCCTATCACCACCACCCTGTTGCTCCTACATCTTTCCATAATCTGTTTACATATTTGTACCTCTATCTCACGCTCGCTGTTGGGAGGCCGGTAATACAGCCCCAACATGTGATCACACCCTTCCTATTTCTGAGCTCTGGCCATACTGCCTCGAGTTGTCTATAGTGCCCTCTTTCAGCACAGCTGTGATATCCTCTCTGACCAGTAATGCAACTCCTCCACCCCCCTTTTACTTCCCTCTGTATTCTGCCTGAAGTATCAATATCCGGGGATGTTTAGTTGCCAAAATCTCCTCCCCCTTATTTTGAGGCCATGACACACAGTTCTAGTTTCATCCCCAGTGGAAACAATCTATTCCCTTCATAATTTTACGCTTCTATAAAACCCATCCTCATTCAAAGTTTGTGAGAAGTTTGTAGCTCGGGTGCTCGTTGTTGTGGTTCTGTTCGCTGAGCTGGGAATTTGTGTTGCAGACGTTTCGTCCCCTGTCTAGGTGACATCCTCAGTGCTTGGGAGCCTCCTGTGAAGCGCTTCGGTGATCTTTCCTCCGGTACTTATAGTGGTTTGAATCTGCCGCTTCCGGTTGTCAGTTCCAGCTGTCCGTTGCAGTGGCCGGTATATTGGGTCCAGATCGATGTGCTTATTGATTGAATCTGTGGATGAATGCCATTCCTCTAGGAATTCCCTGGCTGTTCTCTGTTTGGCTTGTCCTATAATAGTAGTGTTGTCCCAGTCGAATTCATGTTGCTTGTCATCTGCGTGTGTGGCTACTAAGGATAGCTGAACACCAACTAGCCACGAAACGACACGACCAGCTAACTTCACTAATTAGTCTACCATGAGGAACCTTGTTAAAGGCTCTACTGAAGTCCAAGTTAACATCGACCGCTTTTCCCTCATCAATCTTTTTGGTTACTTCACTAAAAAACTCAATCAAATTTAAGAGACATGATTTTCCCCGCACAAGGCAATGCTGACTATTCATAATCAATCCTTGCCTCTCCAAATACATATAAATCCTATGTTTCAGAATCACCTCCAACAACTTACCCATCACCGATGTCAGACTCATGGTTCTGCAGTTCCCAGGCTTTGCATTACATGCTTTCTTAAACAATGGTGCAATATTATCCACCCTTCAGTCATCTGGTACTTCACCTATGTTTATGAATGATTCAAATAGTTCTTCAAGGGGCCCTGTACGTTCCTTCCTAACCCACCACAACATCCTAGGGTACATGAGATCATGTCCTGGAGATTTATCCACCTTTATGCTTTCTGAGATCTGCAGACTTCCTTTTCTGTAATGTGAACTGTTTTCAAAACATCAGTATTTATTTCCCAGAGTTCTTTAGCCTCCATTTCTTTCTCAGCGGTGAAAGCTGACACAAAATATTCATTTAATATCTCTCCCATCTCCTGAAGTTCAACACAAAGATGACCTTTTTGATCTCGAAGGGGTCCTACTCTACAAAAACATTAAGAGCAAGACAATCTTTTTGAATTACCTTTAACTTCACCTGCCAAGGCTCTCTCATATCATCTCTTTGCCTTCATGATTTATTTAAAAACACCTCCACTCTTTATACTTTTCAAGAGATTCAATTGATCCCAGTTGTCTATGATGCTTTTTTTTTTATTTTTGACTGAATCCTCAATATCTTTATTCAACCATTGTTCCCTAATCTTAACAGCCTTGCTTTTCAATCTAATTGGAACATTATGCCTCTGAACTCTCATTATCATATTTTTGAGTAATGCTGATGTTAGCTCTCATAGCAGAGGTAAAAAATGGGGGTAACATGCTATTGAAAGATTTAACACATGTTTATTTCAGCTCCTGTTCTGGGCTAGTATTAGGCAATTCAGTTACAAATAATATCACACATTAATCATGTCATGTTTTAAATGGCCCAAGTCAAGATGAAGCTGGAGACCTTTATACCCTCAAGTCACATGCTGTGAAACGGTGATGAAATAACAAGCACGTCTCTTAAAGTACACTGGCACCTTGACTGAGACCTAACATACAACCAAGTGCAAGTATTGGCAAAAACGTCAATGAGTAAATACACCTGCAAATGTCATGTCTGGAACTGTCCCACAAGCCTCGTTCACGAATTTACTACACCCTAAACACCCACCTAACAATCTCGATCAAGCATATCATACTATTTCTCTCACCCTTACAGGCTTAACAACCCAGACACTTACAGAGAGAATCTGCAGAGCTGGGCTGAGAAGTGGCAAATTGAGTTTAATATGGAAAAGTGCGAGGTGATTCACTTTGGAAGGAGCGACAGGAATGAAGATTACTGAGCTAATGGTAAGATTCTTGGTAGTGTAGATAAGCAGAGAGATCTTGATATCCATGAATGTAGATCCCTGAAAGTTGCCACCCAGCTTGATAGGGTTATTAAGGGGGCATATGGTGTGTTAGCTTTTTATTGGTAGAGAGATTGAGTTTTGGAGCCACGAGGTCATGCTGCAGCACTCTGGTGCAGTCACACTTGGAGTATTGTGTACAGTTCTGGTCACCACATTATAGAAAGGATGTGGAAGATTTGGAAAGGGTGCAGAGGGGATTTAGTAGGATATTGCCTGGTATGGAGGGGAGGTCTTATGAGGAAAGGCTGAGGACCTGATGCTGCTTTTGTTAGAGACGAGAAGGTTGAGAGTTGACTTAATTGAGACACATAAGATAATTAGAGGGTTAGATAGGGTGGACAGTGAGAGCCTTTTTCCTCAAATGGTGATGGTTAGCATGAGGGGATATTGCTTTAAATTGAGGGGTGATAGATATAAGACGAATATCAGAGGTAGTTTCTTTACTCAGAGTTAGAAGGGGCATGGAATGCTTGGCTTGCAACTTTAAGGGCATTTAAATGGTCATTGGAAAAACATGTGGATGAAAATGGAAGTGTGTAGGATAAATAGGCTTCAGATTGGTTCCACAGGTTAGCGCAACATCGAGGGCTGAAGAGCCTGTACTGCGCTGTAATGTTCTATGTTTTATCTCTGTTTGAAAGATGACTAAACCGCAGACTAATGTGGCTAAGTTGCCTGGGGCAGCCTGACTCCCATTGGGAGCCTATGTTCTGGAGCAGAGTTGTATGCCAGGTCCTGAGTCAGTGACCTGTTTATATGCATGAAATCAACCATGCATTCAACCATGAACAGCCAAATCGCCCAGACACATAGTGACAACACCCGCAGGGCGGGTGTCAGAGAGAAACACACTTGCTGACTATTGTACAACAGCTACTGAGCATGTAGCTGTGCCAGAGATTGATGATGGGGTGTCTGCATACCTTCATCTCCAATGCCCCTTTGCCTTCATCCATCAAGCTATTTAGAGTAAGAGGCTTCAAGACAAAGTTCAGGATTACTGGTGAATAGGAGCACAGTATTAATGTTCACACAATAATTAGTCACATAGAACCTGGGCAGAAAAGCCAGGTGGACATTTTAACCACCCCTTCTGCACCACCTCCTCTTCAGCTACAGCTGTTCAGTAAGAAACAAAGATTATTCTGATACAGCACCAGTTTTTACATGGTCACCATTGCACTAGATTATTTATGGATTTCATTTTAATGTAGCAGGGTGGGATTCAAACCCACGATCTTACAGCATCAGTCTGGGGATGTGGATTGTCAATCCATTGACATTACAAGTAGGCCCCCATCTCACCCACGTTCTTTCATAAGGTTCATGTTGTGCACCACCTAGTGAAAGATGATTAAACTGCAGACTAATGTGGTTAAATTGCCTGGGGCAGCCTGACTCCCACTGGGAGCCTGTGTTCTGGAGCAGAGTTGTGTGCCAGGTCCTGAGTCAGTGACCCGTTTATATGCATGAAATCGAGCTAACACAGAGCATTGCTGCAGAGTGAGGGAATCCCAATACCAGGACAATAGGCTCGTCGTCCACATGCACTGTGTCACACATCAATTGCACATTGAAGAAAAGTCTCAACAACGCCTCTTATTTCTCAGGAGGCTAAGGAAATTCAGCATATATCCGTAAGGACTCTTACCAACCTTTACAGATGCACTACAGAAAGTATTCTATCTGGGTGCATCACAGCTTGGTACAGCAAATTCTCTGCCCAGGACCACAAGAAACCACTAAAGTTGTGAACACAGCCCAGACCATCACACAAGTCAACGTTCCATCTATTGACTCCATCTACACCTCACGATGCCTCAGAAAGGCAGCCATCAATGGCCCCTCCCACCTCGGTTATAATCTGTTCCAACCTCTTCCATCAGGCAGAAGATGCAAAAGCTTAAACACATGTACCAAAAGATTCAAGAACAGGTTTTCCCCTGGCTTTTATTAGACTACTGAATGAACCTCTCAAATGTTAAACCTAATGTTGATCTTGCTTTTTGTGCACCTTCTCTGAAGCCATAAATTGGTTTTACTTGCTCTGTTCTATCGCCCTATGATTTTTGTGTGGTATGATCTGCCTAGACTGCATGCAAAACAAGACTTTTCACTATACCTCAGTACATGGGACAATAATAAATCAAATCAAAGGAAGCAAAGCTCTTCCACAACCCTGCAGGAAAATGACTGAGACCACATGAAGCTTTCTGATAAACTAAAGTGCTTAACCCATTGCAGTGGCTTTACATAGTACTGAAGATTAGAACACACATTTTTGTGGCACTGCAAATCCAGTTTTAAATCTAAAAACCCATTTTGTGAAGGTCAGGGATAGAAAGATTTAGAATCAAATCCATTTCTGTTCAAAGGAAGGTACAGAAGGTTGAGACGTAGAGGTTTGGATAGCAAAGACGATCCTCGATAGGAGCAAGGGTGACAGTGTAGTTGTTATGGGGGACTGGGAATATTATAGTTCAAGTACTTTAGATGGGTCAGTTTTTGCCCAATGTGTGCAGGTGGATTTCCTGACACAGTATGTAGACAGGTCAACAAGGGGCGAGACTACATTGGATTGAGCATTGGGTCAGGTATTAGATTTGGAGGTAGGTAAGCACTTTGGTCATAGTGACCACAATTCATTTGTGTTTACTTTAGTGATGGAAAGGGAGAGATATTTACTGCATGGCAAAAGTTACAGCTGGGGGAAAAGCAATTATGATGCGATTAGGCAAGCTTTAGGATGCATAGGATGGGGAAGAAAACTGCAGGGCATGGACACAGTTGAAAGGTGGAGCTTATGGAAGGACCAGCTACTGCATGTCTTTGATAGGTATGTTGAGTGCGGGAGCTGTGGTTTACGAAGGAAGTTGAATCTCTTGTCAAGAGGAAGAAGGACCCTTATGTTAGGATGAGCTCAGTTAGGGTGCTTGAGAGTTACAAGTTAGCCAGGAAAGACCTAAAGAGAGAACTAAGAAGAGCAAGGACAGCACATGAGAAGTTGTTGGCAGGTAGGATCGAGGAAAATCCAAGGCTTTTGATAGGTATATGAGGAATAAAAGAAGACTAGAGTAAGTTAGGGCCAATCAAGCATAGTAGTGGGAAGTTGTGCGTGGAGTTAGAGGAGATAGGGAAACGCTAAATGAATACATTTCATCAGTAATCACAACAGAAAAAGACAATGTTGTTGAGGAGAATACGAGAAACAGGCTACTAGGCCAGATGGGATTGAAGTGCATAAGGAGGTCGTGTTAGCAATTCTGGAAAGTGTAAGAATAGATAAGTCCCCTGGGCCGGATGGGATGTATCCTCGGATTCTCTGGGAAGCCAAGCGGAGATTGCCGAGCCTTTGGCTTTAATCTTTATGTCATCATTGTCTACAAGAATAATGCCAGAAGACTGGAGGATAGTAAATGTTGTTCCCTTGTTCAAGAAGGGGAGCATAGACAACCCTGGAAATTATAGACCTGTGAGCTTTATGTTGGTTTTGGATAAAGTGTTGGAAAGGGTTATAAGACATAGGATTTATAATCATCTAGAAAGGAATAAGTTGATTAGGGATAGTCAACACGGTTTTGTGAAGGGTAGGCCGTGCCTCACAAACCTTATTGAGTTCTTTGAGACGGCGACCAGACAGGGGTAAAGCCGTTGATATGATGTATATGAATTTCATTAAGGCACTTGATAAGGCTCCCCACAGTAGGCTGTTGCACAAAATACAGGGGCATGGGATTGAGGGTGATTTAGCAGTTTGGATCAGAAATTGACTAGCTGAAAGATGACAGAGGGTGGTGGTTGTTGGAAAATATTCATCCTGGAGTTCAGTTACTAATGGGGTACTGCAAGGATCTGTTTTGGGCCCATTGTTTTTTGTCATTTTTGCAAATGACCTGGATGAGGGCATAGAAGGATGGGTTAGTAAATTTGCAGATGTCACTAAGGTCGGTGGAGTTGTGGATAGTAATGAAGGATGTCGTAGGTTCCAGAGAGACATAGATAAGCTGCAGAGCTGGGCTGAGAGGCGGCAAATTGACTAAATGCGGAAAAGTGTGAGGTGATTCACTTTGGAAGGAGTAACAGGAATGCAGTGTACTTGGCTAATGGTAAGATCCTTGGTAGTGTAGATGAGCAGAGAGATCTCAGTGTCCAGATACATAGATCCTTGAAAGTTGCCACCCAGGTTGATAGGGTTGTTAAGAAGGCATACAGTGTGTTAGCTTTTATTGGTAGAGAGATTGGCTTTCGGACCCATGAGGTCATGCTGCAGCTGTACAAAACTCTAGCGCGGCCACATTTAGAGTATGGCGTACAGTTCTGGTCACCGATTATAGGAAGGATGTGAAAGCTTTGGAAAGGGTTCAGAGGAGATTTACTAGGATGTTGCATGGTATGGAGGGAAGGTCTTATGAGGAAAGGCCGAGGGACTTGAAGTTGTTTTCGTTAGAGAGAAGCTTGAGAGGTGACTTCACTGAGGCATATAAGATAATTAGAGGGTTAGATAGATTGGACAGTGAGAGCCTTTTTCCTCAGATGACAATGGCTAGCACAAGGGGGACATTGCTTTAAATTGAAGGGTGATAGATGTAGGACAGATGTCAAAGGTAGTTTCTTTACTCAAAGTAGTAGGGGCCTCCAACAGTAGTAGACTCACCAACTTGAAGGGCATTTAATTGGTCATTGGATAAGCATATGGACAAGAATGGAATAATGCAGGTCAGATGGGCTTCAGATTGGTTTCACAGGTTGGCACAACATCTAGAGTCGAAGGGCCTGTACTGCACTGTAATGTTCTATGTTCTAAGGTGCTTCTGTACTCTCATTGTCACCAAACAGATCTGCAGCACTACCGAGTCAATACCGTGCCATCAGATTCCAGTGGCTTTCACCATTTGAGAGCTATTCTAAGGCTGAGTCGGTCACTCTGGGCTGAAGAAGCCAACATTAAAGACTATTGTCTGTGTGCAGTCAATATCTCCCTGCATTGTGGAGCAACCTGTAATTTAAACACTCCTCCCTCCTTCATGTTTCTGGGAAATGGAAATAAGATGGTGTGAGTTGGCTCTGGAAAGAAAACAATCTCACCCTCTCAGAGATTAAGTATTGAGTGAAAAAGCCAATGGATGGCCTTCTCAACTTATCAGTGATTAAAGCCCTTAAAGTGGTTAATTAATGATCATTTAACTGTCTCAACTCATCACCTCCCCAATCACTTACCTCCCCAGAAGGCAAGAAAGGGGATTATTGTTCAGCATGGGGAAACTACAATGACATTCTCATGAGTTAGTTAATGGGGGCCTCCAATTGCCCTAAGCCGGGGACAGGGAGGATGGTCTTTAAAAGCCATGTCAGTGACTTGACCTCTAGTCCACTCTTCTCCCTGTGACCATTGTGTATTAGAGAGGTTTTGTTTTAAAAATGACTTACTTTCTCACAACATGAAACACAAGGAATAGGCCTTGATTGGTGAACCTTTGGATCAAGAGTCATCAGCCTCTGATTGGCTGAGAGATTCTGGTGACCTGGGTTGCCAGAGTTGAGGTATGTGATAGGGCAAAGAACTTACTCTTGCTTTCCTGTCAGCTCTAATGAACCTGCTTCCTAAGGGGTCCTTCACCTTAAGCTGCCTTATCAAGCCTGCTTCAATGCACAACATTAGTTCCAGTATTGCCTGTTCCCTGGTGGGCTCCACCACAATCTGCTCTAAAAAGCCATCTTGTAGACATTCCGCAAATTCCTTTTCTTGCAATCCACTACCAACCTGATTTTCCCAGTCCACCTGCATTTTGAAATTTCCCATGATCACTGTAACCTTGTTTTTCCCACACATCTCTATCTTCTGGTGGATAGAACATAGAATATGGAACATTACAGAACAGTACAGGCCCTTCAGTCCTCGATGTTGAGCCAACCTGTGCAATGAATCTGATACCACCTGACCTACCCGTTCCATTATTATCCATATGTATGTCCAATGCCCATGTCAATGCCCTTTATGTCAGCAAGTCCACTATAGTTGCAGGCAGGCCGTTCCGTACCCCTACTAATCTCTGAGTAAAGAAACCACACCTGATATCTGTCCTAAATCTACCACCCCTCAATGTAAAGCTACATCCTCTCGTGTTAGCCTTCACCATCTGAGGAAAACGACTCTCACTTTCCACCCAATCTAACCCTCTGATTATCTTATACATCTCGATTAAGTCACCTCTCAACCTTCTTCTCTCCAATGAAAACAGCCTCAGTTCCCTCAGCCTTTCCTCATAAGACCTTCCTTCCATACCAGACAACATCCCAGTAAATCTCCTCTGAACCTTTTCCAAAGCTTCCAAATCCTTCCTATAATGCGGTGACCAGAACTGTACGCAATACTCCAGGTGCGGTGTTACCAGTGTCTTGCACAGCTGAAGCATGACTTTGTGGTTCTGAAACTCAACCTCCCTACCAATAAATGCCAACACACCATATGCCTTATTAACAACTCTATCAACCTGGGCAGCAACTTTCAGGGATTTATGTACCTGGACATAGAGATCTCCCTGTTTATCTATGCTGCCAAGAATTTTACCATTAGCCCAGTGCTCTGCATTCCTGATATTTCTTCCAAAGGGAACTACCTCACACTTTTCTGCATTAAACTTCATTTGCCACTTCTCAGCCCGGTTCTGCATCTTGTCTGTACGTCCCTCTTTAACCCATAACATCCTTCGGCACTATCCACAACTCTGCCTACCTTCGTGTCATCCGCAAATTTACTAAACCATCCTTCTCTGCCCACATCCAGATGATTTGTAAAAATTACAAACAGCAGTGGCCCCAAAACAGATCCTTGCGGCACACCACTAGTAACTGAACTCCAGGATGAATATTTCCCATGAATCACCACCCTCTGTCTTCTTCCAGCTAGCCAATTTCTGATCCAAACCACTAAATCACCTTCAATCCCAAAACTCTTGTATTTTGTGCAATAGACTACCATGTGGAACCTTATCAAATGCCTTACTGAAATCAATACACAACGTCAACCAGTTTACTGTCATCCACCTGTTTTTTCACCTTCTTGAAGAACTCAATTAAGGTTAGTGAGGCATGACCTACCCCTCACAAAAGCATGTTGATTATCCCTAATCTAATTATTCCTTTCCAGATGATTATAAATCCTATCTCTTATAACTCTTTCCAACATCTTATCCAAACCTAAGCAAGGCTCACCGGCATATAATTACTAGGGTTGTCCTGACTCCCATTCTTAAAGAAGGGAACATCATTTGCTCTCCTCTAGTCTTGCACCCCAGCTCCTGACTACCATTTGGAGGCCTGTACATAACTCCAATTATGGTTTAATTTACCTTTGGAGATCCTTAATTCTACTCACAGATGCTTCACCATCTGACCCTACTTCATTTCTGACTATTGATTAAATTTCATTTCTTACTGATAAGGTAACCACACCCCCTCTGCCCACCTGCCTATCTTTTCCATAGGATGAATAGTCTTGAATATTCAGCTCCCAATCCTGATCCCCTTGCAGCCATGTCTCCATGATGCCCACCAGGTCATACCTGCGAAAATTTGATGTGCGCCACAAGCTCATTTACCTTGTTCCTTATACTGCGAGCATTCAGATATAACACCTTCACAATCTTGTATCAACCATCCCTCTGCTCATTGGCATTCATTTGTCCAGTGTGCTTGAAGTTTGATTGCTAACCTTTTCCCAACACTGTCCAATTTGTGTCTGTGCTGGAGATTTTAATAACCTCTCCTGAGTTCTGCACTCTTACCTCCTCTTTTAATTGGATTTTCTAATTTCCCCTATAACTGAACCCATCCCCCACCCCTGCCCGCCCCCAACTTAATTTAAACCCCTGTCTACAGCCCTAGTTATGCGATTCACTTGGACTCTGGTCCCAGCATGGTTCAGCTGAAGACCATCCTATTGCAATATGTCCCTTCTTCCCCATGTTGATGCCAATTTCCCATGAATACCAATCCATTTCTCTCACACTAATCTTTGAGCCACGCATTTACCTGCTTAATCATATTGAGTCTGTGCCAATTAGCTTGTGGCTCAGATAGTAATCCAGATATTATTACTGTTTTGATTCTGCTTTTTAATTTAGCTCCTGGTAAATATTTTTTGCGCACTTTCCAGTTTACATCCTTCCTATAGCAGGAGACCAGAACTGTATGCAATACACCAAGTGTGGCCTTACCAATGTCTTCTATGGCCATAACATGATGTCCCAACTTCTGTACTCAATGCTCTGACCAATGAAGGCAACCATACCAAACACCTCCTTTCTGTCTACCTGTGATGCCACTTTCAAGAAACTGTGTACCTCCATTCCTCCATTTCTCTGTTCGACAAAATAGACGTCTTTCATGAACTATATTAACCAGATGTTCTACAATGCCTGGGATAGTATCAAGAAGTATTTTTAATATTCAGCGCCTACCAAATAATTCTGAGTAGTCTGTACAAATGTTAGCATATATAGAAAACTCTGACAGTAAATTCACAACCACCTGATGAAGGAGCAGTGCTCTGAAAGCTAGTGCTTTCAATTAAACCTGTTGGACAATAACCCGGTGTTGTGTGACTTTTAACTTTGAAATTTAGCAGCAGCCAGGAAAATAAGTCAGCAATGGACATTCAAGTAGATCATGAGTTCCTTAAGCGGTCCCGGTGGGAGGGGAGGTCAAATTTACAGCCGTCTGAGATTAAGAGAAGGTATTCAGAGAGGTGTAGCTTCCTAAAACAGCAGCATCAGGTTCAACTCACACACAGGCAAGTATTGTCATCCAGCTCATCTACATGCTAGTGGTCATTAGATGTATACACGCTAACTATCCTACCAAGATGGCAGCCAGGCACACTTTATATCGAAAGTGTGCACGCATACAGGACACAATTTTGAAAGATAGTAGAAGGTTAACTCTGGAAGACGGATGCTGACGAGCCCAATGTCTTTGCTCAAGTTCAGTCCCTTTCGATGACTGGACTTCAACATTCTTGATTGACTGTGAAGTGTTTTGGAACCCCCTGACATTGGGAGAGATGCTATAGAAATGTAAGTCTTGCTTTTTGTGCAGGGTGCCTCAATCTTGAGAAACAACAGCAACAACGCATGCAATTTGCTGCTGGACAATGAATCAAACAGACCCGTGCAGTAGGTCAACTAGGACCTTCACCAACCGGCCTGTCTCCATTGTTGGAATGAACTCAGCCGTGAAGATGCGGGCTGACGGCCAGGGATTAGCTCACCCTTTCACTAACTTGGAAAGCTGTCGTGGATTCAGTTCATTTTGTTAATTGCGAGGGCAGGTTTGCCATTGCAAGTGACTTTACATCCGGGGAGCCCTGAGCTTCAGAAAGTTAAAAAAAGGTGTACAAGAAAAACAACTGCTAGTCAAAAACATTAATGGTTGGAGTTGTAAATAATAAAAACTTTAATACACAGGATGCCTGAATGTTCACCCTCCTTCTCTTCCTCCAGTAATGCAGGGCCTGCCATCTACAAAATGCACTGGAGCAATTCGGCAAGGTTTCTCAAAGAGCAATGTCCAAACTCTCAACCTGCGTCATACAGAGACAACGGGCAGCCAACTCCAAGTCACACACATGGGGTCAACTGTTTTTTTTTGTTTCCTTACTGTCGCTGGATTAAATTCCTTCCTGCTGAACACGACACATGCTGCAGTCTTATAAAAGGCTGCCTCACCACCATCCAAGGGGCAATTAAGGGATGGGCAATAAGTGACAGTCTGTGCCCACCACCTGTGAATGAATTCCTTGAAGGGGAGGAATTTTTAAAAAAATGTTTTTCAAAAGGAATGGAACAGTGGCCACAGATTGTCTGTGGGAGCAATACAAGAAGTAAATCATGGTGTTTGATGCTTTAATTAGTGTTCTAACATGGAGGGTGCGGACTGTTTAGGGAAACAAAGTAGACACTGTTACACATCCAACGCCACAGACGGATTATTCTTGGAAAATTAGGTCACAGCAACTGCAGAGGCTGCCAAATCTGATTTCCTGCTCCTCTCGGCTCATGGTCTCGCCCACTGCAGGTGAAGGGAGAAAGCTGGTCACCCTCCAGGATAAAGAGAAATTACAAAGAGAGGGAGGCCCTGGCTGGGGAATACCTGAACAATCGAGCATCAGGAGACCACAGCTCCAGACTATGGGTAAAATAATGAGCGGTGTGGTTGGGGGGTGGGGAGGGGGAGAGGGCAGCAGGTAATAATTACACAACTTTCTGAAAGAGTCAGTGAGTGTCAAGTGTTGACCTCTTCCAATTTGTACAACCTTCTGAACAAATTGTGCTCCTTTCTGGGCCGTTGACTTACATTAACTACATTTTCTTCATTGTAAGCTAGTGAGAGCATGTGATTTATTTAAGTCAAAACAGGGCAAGAAATCCTAACTCCTTGATGAGCCCTGCTGTATGAAAAGTATTGTTGCTTTGCATTGCTGGAACGGAGGTAGCTGAGCAGTTAAACTATCCCTACAAAATGTTCCAAACCTTGAAATATGCCTTTATGCCCTTGTCAGGCGGTTCCAAGAACAAACTCGACCTGCCCTCTAGCTTCCTGCAGCACCTGCACTGCTTTCAAAACAAAGATAAATACAGCGTCAGCAACAGAGTGAGAGCACTCTCGGGGGTTCCAAAGCCTTGTCCGATGTGATACTTGCTCTATGAAGTTTAACTGTCTCGGTCTATTCTTTTACAAGATACAGGTAGGTGCTCGGTTTACCTATCGTCTCTACTGCTGCCGGTGAATCTCCCTGATAAACCCTCATTCCCTTGTTCCAACACAGCACAGTGCCAGGCTTGCCCTCACCCGATGCTCTTTTACACAATTCCCGTGACCCACAGTGTAAGGTGCGAGAGCATCCTTGGTGATCTCACTTCACGTTCACAATACCTCGAGTCTTTTGGTTGGTGAACTCCTGATATTGCTTCCTCGACATCTCCATGATTCCCTTCTGTGTCACTCAAGAGTCAGCTGAGAGTGAGCACCCAAAACAAAGCTGACTGGCTGGCTGGCTGCAGCTCTGTTCCTATTGTAGAGCGGGAGCCAAAGAGGGGAATTTGAGGTGGAAATTTAAGGCTGTCTCACATTTGTAAAAAGGGAGACTATGAGCAGAAGGAATGACTGTTGTAGTCAGCAAGACCCCGACTACTGCACCTAACATATACATCCCAGAACACTATGGGCAATTTAGCACGGCTAATTCATCTAACCTGCACATCTTTTAACTGTGGGAGGAAACTGGAGCACCCGGAGGAAACCCACAAAGACATGGGGAGAATGTGCAAACTCCACACAGTCGCCCGTGGGTGGAATCAAATCTGGGTCACTGGTGTTGTGAGGCAGCAGTGCCGGGGATTTGGATGGGGTACAGAGTGATTGAGAGGGTGGGGAGCTTGATGTTGTACAGAGAGCGTGTGAGAGTGGGGAGTCGGATGGGGTAAAGTGTGTGTGTGAGAGTGGGGAGTCGGATGGGGTAAAGTGTGTGTGTGAGAGTGGGGAGTTGGATGGGGTAAAGTGTGTGTGTGAGGGTGGGGAGTTGGATGGGGTACAGAGTGCATGTGAGAGGGTGGGGAGTTGTATGGGGTACAGTGTGTGTGTGTGTGAGGGTGGGGAATAGGATGGGGTACAGTTTGTGTGTGAGGATGGGGTAGTGTGTGTGTGTGCGCGTGCACACATGCGTGAGAGAGAGAGTGTGTGTGTGTGTGGGTGGGAGGTTGAATGGGGCACAGAGTGTGTGAAAGAGGGTGGGGAGTTAAATGGGGTACAGTGTGTGTGTGAGAGAGTGAGAGAGGGTGGGAGGTTCGATGGGATACTGTGTGTGTGTGTCTGTGTGTGTGTGTCTGTGTGTGTGAGAGAGAGAGAGAAGGTGGGAGGTTGGATGGGGTACAATGTGTTTGTGTGAGAGGGTGGGAGGTTGGGTGGGGTACAGTGTGTGTGAGAGAGGGTGGGGAGTTGGATGGGGTACTGTGTGTGTGAGGTTGAATGGGGTACTGTGCGTGTGAGAGAGAGAGAGAGGGGGTGGGATGTTGAATGGGGTACAGTGCATGTGTGAGACAGGGTGGGAGGATGGATGGGGTACTGTGTGTGTGCGTGTGAGAGAGAGAGAGATTGAATGGGGTACAGTGTTTGTGTGTGAGAGAGGTTGAATGGGGTACAGTGTGAGAGAGGGTGGGAGGTTGAATGGGGTACAGTGCGTGTGTGTGAAGGTGGGAGGTTGAATGGGGTAGTGAGAGTGTGTGTGTGTGTGTGTGTGTGTCAGAGAGAGAGATTGAATGGGGTACAGTGTGTGTGAGAGAGGGTGAGTGGTTGAATGGGATACAGAGTGTGTGTGAGAGGGTGGGTAATTGGTTGGGGTACAACGTGCTCATGAGGGTGGGACATTGGATGGAGTTCAGCGTGAGAGTGGGGAGCTCGATGGCATACAGCGTGTGAGCAAGGGTGGAGAGTTGGAAGTGATTTAGTGTTGGAAAGGGTGGGATGTATATGAGGATGGGGAGTTGAATGGGTATAGCGTGGGAGGATAGGGAGTTGGATGGGGTACAGAGTGCGTGAGAGGCTGGGGATTAGGTTCCCTACAGGGTGGATACAGACTATTTGGCTCAACAAGTCCTTATGGACCCTCCGTAGAGTAACCCACCCAGATATATTCCCCTATGTTTACCCCGACTAATGCATCTAACGTATACATCCCCGAACACTATGGGCAATTTAGCACAGCTAATTCACCTAACCTGCACATCTTTTAACTGTGGGAGGAAACCCATATAGACACAGGAAGAATGTACTAAATCCACACAGACAGTCACCCGAGTGTGCAATCGAACCTGGGTCACTGGTGTTGTGAGGCAGCAGTGCCAGGGAGTTGGATGGGGTACAAAGTGATTGAGAGGGTGGGGAGTTTGATGTTGTACAGAGGGCATGTGAGGGTGGGGAGTTGGATAGTGTCCAGAGTGCGTTTGCGAGGGTGAGAGTTGAATGGGATACAGAGTGCATGAGAGGATGGGGAGTTGGATGGGGTACAGTAGTGTGTGAGGGTGGGGTTTGAATGGGTTACAGCGTGTGAGGGTGGGGAGTTGGAGGGGTACAGTGTGTGTGAGGGTGGGAAGTTAAATGGGGTACAGAGTGAATGTGAAGGGGTGGGAAGTTGGAGGGGTACTGGGTGTGTGTATATGTGTGTGTGTGACAGAGAGAGAGAGAGTGAGAGAGAGTGAGAGGGTGGGGTATAGAGTGTGTGTGTGAGGGTGGGGAATAGGATGGGTACAGTACAGTTTGTGTGAGGGGGGGAGTTAGATGGGGTACAGTGTGCGTGTGAGAGACTGGGGAGTTGGGTGGGGTACAGTGTGCATGTGTGGGTGGGGAGCTCGATAGGGTACAGTGTACGTGTGAGAGGCTGGGGAGTTAGGTGGGGTACAGTGTGCATGAGAGGGTGGGGAGTTGGATGTTGTTCAGAGTACTTGTGAGTGGGGAATTGAATGGGATATAGTGTGTTGGGGTGTGTGGGAGGTGGGATGGTTTGGGGGTGGGGAGTTGGTGAGGGAGGGTAATGGGTGCATGTGATTGAAAATCAGATGATTGCAATCTCAGCACCCGTAACACACACTGCCACTGACACCCTATTATGGGCCTATTACACTCCATGCCAATAAATTAAACTGGCACCATTATCCAGCTCCAGCCCAGTGCTCTCCTTCCATTATTCCCTGTCTAAATTAGCTCTCGCTCTCCCTGCACCACACCCACACGCTTTCCTATCTCAGGTCAAGCTAACATTATGTTCACATCTCAACAGGAATTCATTGTTTTGGTATCTTTGGCACAATTTACTTGCTCACGAATATGATTGGTTTAATTATTCACCCAGGCAGGACAGAATGTGACCGTACAGATTTGGAAAGATAAGTGAGGTGCTCAATTCATTAACCTTAAACCAATTATAACCATTGGCACTCCACAATGTAGATGTCTTCTACCATTTTGAAACATGCCTTACTCACAACTATAGTCAATGACACAAACAAAGTAGAACTATTGTACTTAGAGACCAGCAGTGATCGGCTAGGGGCAAGATTAATGGTAAAGGCTGAGAACATGTGCCTTTTTTATTACATACAGATTGTAAGGCTCTCAGTTAGTTATTTAGCCGGGATTGCTTCAATCAGACAGGGTGAATTCTGCACAGAGCGATAGGAGACTCCTATCAACATCATAGGAGTTGCCAATGATCAGAAACTGAACTGGACTAGTCATTTAATTACTGTGACTACAAGAGCAGTTCAAAGGCCAGGAATCCTGCAGGAAGCAACTAACCTCCTACCTCCCCAAACACTGGCCACTATCGACAAGGCACAAGTCAGGAATTCGATAGAATATTGGCTACTCGTCTCTACTATCCACAAGATGCATTGCAAAAATTCACCAAAACTTCTCAGAGAGTCACCTTCTAAACCCATAACCACTTCTGTGAAGGAGGAGGGAAGCTGCTACATGAGAATACCAACAGCTATAAGTTGCATCCTGAGTTGGAAATATATCACTGTTCCTTCCCTGTCACAGGTGAAATTCCTGGAGCTCCCTTCCTGAGAGCATTGTGGATGTCTCCACACCAAATGGACTGGAGCAGTTCAAGAACACAGCTCTCCCACACCTTGTCAAGGGTGACTAGGGATGACCAATAAATTCAGGCTAGCCAGTGATGCCTACATCTATAAATGAATAAAGAAAATACGATGGTGGAATGGTTACTTCACCAAGCTAGAACAACATCACAGTGATCCACTTTGACAATATCAGAGAGACAAGTGCATCAGTGCTGTAAGATTGAACAAACAGAAGTATATTAAGAAGGTTAATGAATGGTAACAGACCAGAGTTGATATTGATATTATGGTAGTGGTGAGAGCATTGGATGAACTACTTACCAAGGGAAGACCAGAAGCTCTAGTTTCAAGGACTAGGATCATTTAGCTCCACCAGCTGAGGGGAGCAGGTAAGTGGCAGACCAGCGATTCAGCAATGCTTGAAAGCTCACAGGTTGCAGAACCATCTAAAAACACTGCATTATTTGGGTTTCTGCACACACCCACCATCACAACACATCTCCAAGGGACTGTTGCACATGTAGAATTGGCTATCTGCTAGACCAACAAGAGGAGGTAGCAAAGGCAGTGACCACATTGCAGATAGTGAACCTTGAAGTCACATAAACGGCAGCTGCAACTCGAGCTGATGTTTCAAACATGGGAAGATCTGTCAAGTTTCCAAAGGCAGCGAAGCCCACATGCAAACAATGGAACACTGCAGGCAGGACTGACTGGCTGCCCCTTTCAACTTGTGATTGTATGGATCACACAGTAGGCAGCAGGCTAGAATGAGCCAGGGCCCAGTAGGCTCCATGGAATCAAACCAGGGTCAGCCTCACCCACCAGAGCAAGAAAGGCTGCTTCCTTCATCCACACTAACGCAAAACAGGAGGGGAACGCTGTAAAGAGGTTATCGTCAGAATGTGCTCAGATTCATGGACTAGTAATGGGGAGCAAGGCAGGTCACTGGATAATATTCAGACCGTACAATAGTTAACATTAGTCGGATGTTAGATCCACTGAATGGAGGGTCTGTAAATGTGAGGGATCCATGAGCAGCTTTTTGACGAAGGCCTTTGTGCACACAATGGTCACAGCGAGGCAGTGACGCTGAAGCTCTCCGAGGTGGGAACAGGTCATCCAGCACTGAATGTTGAAGACATTGTCTGATTATTTAGCAATGATGGAGAATTCGATAGAGGTGGTGACAAAGTAGAGCTGCCTGCTTTCAGTGGACGCACATGGTCCAACACCACAGCAGTGCTAACCACAGAATGGTGGCTCAGTGGTTAGCACTATTGCCTCACAGCACCAGGAACCTGGGTTCGATTTCTGCCTCGGGCAACTGTTTCTGTGGAGTTTGCACATCTCCCAGTGTCTGCGTGAGTTTCCCCTGGGTGCTCCAGTTTCCTCCCACAGTCCAAAGATTTGCAGGTTAGATGAATTGGCCATGTTAAATTGTCCACAGTGTTAGGTGCATTAGTCAGGGGTAATATAGGGTAGGGGAATGGGTCTGGGTGGGTTACTGTTCACAGGGGTGGTGTGGACTTGCTGGGCAGAAGGGCCTGTTTCCATATTGTAGGGGATCTAATCTTTTGAACAACGTAGATGAGAAATAGAAGGGGGCCAAGGACAGGTGCTTGGTGAAAGTTCAGGAGTTATGCTGAGTAGAAATCATTGCAAGTAACACCCTGGCTACAGCACGATAAGGAAGAATGGATAAGTGCAGGCCCGTGCAGCCAGATGACTGGAGAGGCTTTACGGGAGGGTGCTGTGGTCAACTGTGTCAGCTGGTACAGGCAGGGCCAGGAGAAATGAGGAGGGATTGTTTATCTTGTCCATTGCCACACAGCATAGCAGTAAGAACTGATTAAGTAGCGATAAAGATGGGGGTGGGGGGAGGGGGAAAAGAGGGTGGCTCATGATTTAAAGGAGATTAGAATATGTCCTACATCTCAATGATCCTGAAGTTGTCATAGCATTTGATGGCCAAAAGCCTTGCGTGTTCAAAACAGCAGATGTCAGATTTGAAGACCATGCAGGTGAGTAAATATCGTGGCATGGGGTTAACAGAAGCTTCACTCCTGCCCTCACAAGAGAAACTGGGTGCATCATAAGAAGATGTAGATTATAAGATATAATGGGTATGATCAGAGACTTTGAGGGGGATGTAGTGCGAAGGGTTACTGTGAATATGCAAATCAGAGTTTAAATCATTGTGAAGCAATGCAAGATTGTATGACTGTGAGGAAACAGTTCTCTCTAGCATTTTCATGGCAGAGGTGAAGACATGACTTATGTATAATTTAGTGTTTACATTGTTTGACCCTATATCAGAAGAAATATTTATTTTTTTCTCTCTCTTAGTTCCAACCACAATGTGAAGGGGTGGGTATTAAATTTTGGCTTTGACATTGATGGCAATGTGCCAAGAATGAGTATAAAATACGTGCCCGATATTCTTCGGCTCAAACCAATAACGTTATTGGTTCGGCCTATGCTGCACTTCAAATGATTGTATTGTGACTGAATCAGTGAGGAGTAGGACCGCAATATGGCGGTGAAGTGTATTAATCATCCTCCTGACCTTACACAATCAAATAAACAGGTTGTAATGAATCCCTTGACAGATCTCAACTCCAAAATAACAGCAAGTTACAGGAAACAAGAGAGAGCAATTATAAAAACATCACTCAGCATTACATTGCATGGTGTACACACTAGTGAGTCTCAGAAATACAGAGAGAGGATTTAACACAAAGTAAGTGATGCTGAACCTTGTATACACCAGGAGTTGGGCCTCAGTTGGAGTGTGATTAACAATTTCAAACAACATACATTTGAAAAGATGTAGAGGTCTGGCAAAAGATGCAAAGAAGAGAAGGCATGAGTGTTGAGGAAATTGTAATGTGTGGAGTCTCAAGAAGCTAGGGTTGATCGCCTTAGGTCAAAGAAGAAGGGAGATTTAATGTGTGTGTGTATGTGTGTGTGTGGAGGAGGAGGAGGGGGGGGGAGGGTGGGGGGTGGTGGGCGGAGGTGTTCAAAACAAGGAGAGTTGAGACAGCACGAGCCAGGAAGGTAAATTTGAAAACTAAATACTCACCTCGTGAATCAACAGAGTGAATGCTGAACACGAGCGGAACTAATATATTCAGGCAGTGGCCTGACCCAAAGCACTACACATGCAGTGTCTCCCACTCGTCTCTCTCCTCTAACCAAAACACAAAGACTCTGGGTGGAGGGTGAGTAAGGTGAGGATTTTTAAATCTATTTTGACAATTTAGAGCAGAGGGCATGGAAGCTAGGGCAGTTGCATGCTCCTCTTGCAGGATGTGGGAGATAAGGGTCACCACTGGTGTCCCTACTGACTTCACCCACAAGAAGTGCACCCAACTCCAGCTTTTCACAGACTGTGTTAGGAAACTGGACCTCAAGGGACTTCAGATCATTCAAGAGGCTGAGGGGGTGATAGAGAAGGAGGGTGAGCAGCCAGAAATCATGATACACATCGGGTACCAAAGACTTAGCTAGGAAAAGGGACAAGGACCTGAAAAGTGAATATAGGGAGTTAGGTTGGAAGCTAAAAGGCAAGATGAGCAGCGTAGTAATCTTAGGATTGGTACATGCTAGTGAGGCGAGGAACAGAGAGAGAGTGCAGCTGAACATGTGGCTGCAGGGCTGGTGTAGGAGGGAGGGCTTCAGACATATGGATCATTAGGATACCTTTTGGGGAAGGTGGGACCTGTACATGGAGGATGGGTTGCACCTGAACTGGAGGGGCACCAATCCTGGGCGGGAGGTTTGCTAGAGCTCTTCAGGAGGATTTAAACTAGTTTGACAGGGGAATGGGAGCCAGATCTACGGAGCAGAGGATGGGGTAGCTGGTGAAAAGGCAGATACAGTGTGTAGAGAATCTGTGAGGAAGGATAGACAGTTGATAGATCAAAGTTGCAGTCAGTGTGATGGGTTAAAGTGTGTCTATTTTAATGCAAGAAGTGTCAGGATAACAGTGATGAACTTAGAGCATGGATCAGTACATGGAGCTATGATGTTGTGGCCATTACAGAGACTCGGATATCACAGGGACAGGAATGGTTGTTGAATGTTCCGGAGTTTAGATGTTTCAAACGAATAGGGAGGGAGGTAAAAGAGGAGGGAGAGTGGCATTGCTAATCAGGAATAGTATCACAGCTCCAGAAAGGGAGGTTGTCCAGGAGGGTTTGTCTACAGAGTCAGTATGAGTGGAAGTCAGAAACAGGAAAGGAGCAGTCACTTTATTGGGAGTTTTCTTTAGACTTGCCAATAGCAACAGAGACACGAAGGATCAGATTGGGAGGCAGATTTTGGAAAGGTGCAGAAGTCACAGGGTTGTTATCATGGGTGACTTTGACTTTCCGAATATTGATTGGAACTTCCTTAGTGCAAGTAGTTTGCGCAGAGCAGAGTTTGTCAGGTGTGTCCAGAAAGGATCCCCAACTCTATTTCGATAGGTCGACTAGAGGGGAGGTTATATTAGATTTGGTGCTTGGCAACGAACCAGATCAGGTGTCAGATCTCAAAATGGGAGAGCATTTCAGAGATAGTGATCACAACTCTCTAACCTTTATTATTACCGTGGAGGGGAATAGGAGCAGACAATGTGGGAAAGTATTTAATTAGGGAGGGGGGGGATTACAATACTATTAGGCAGGAACTGTGGAGCATAAATAGGGAACAGGTGTTCTCAGGGAAATGCGCAACAGAAATATGGAGGTTGTTTAGGGAGCACTTGCTGCAAGTGCTGGATAGGCAAGGAAGGGTTGGGAGGGTGTATATGGATGTGGATTTTAGAAAGGTGTTTTATAAGGTTCCCAATGGTAGGCTCATTCAGAAAGTAAGGAGGCAAGGGATACAGGGAAACCTGGCTGTCTGGATACAGAATTGGCTGGCCCATAGAAGACCAGAGGGTGGAAAGGAGGTGGAAAGTATTCAGCCTGTAGCTTGGTGACCAGTGGTGTTTCGCAGGGATCTGTTCTGGGACCTTTGCTGTTTGTGATTTTTATAAATGACTTAGATGAGGAAATGGAAGAATGGGATAGTAAGTTTGCTGATGACACAAAGGTTGGTGGAGTTGTGGATAGTGTCGAGGCTGATGTAGGTTGCAGCAGGACATTGACAGGATGCAGAGCTGGGCTGAGAAGTGACAGATGCCTTCAACCTGGAAAACTGTGAAGTGATTCATTTTGGAAGGTTGAATTTGAATGCAGAATACAGGGTTAAGGCAGGATTCTTGGCAGTGTGGAGGAACAGAAGGATCCACACCTATGGGGTCCACATCCATAGATCCCTCAAAGTTGCCAACCATGTTGATAGGGTTGTTAAGAAGGCATATGGCGTGTTGGCTTTCATGAGCAGAGGAATTAAGTTTAAGAGCCACGAGGTTATGCTGTGGCTCTATAAAGCCCTGGTTAGACCACACTTGGGATATTGTGTTCAGTTCTGGTCATCTCATTTATAGGAAAGATGTGGAAGCTTTTTAGAGGGTGCAGAGGAGATTTACCAGGATGCTGCCTGGACTGGAGGGCATGTCTTATGAAGAAAGGTTGAGGGAGTTAGGACTTTTCTCATTGGAGCAAAGAAGGATGAGAGGTGACTTGGTAGAGGTGTACAAGATGATGAGAGGCATAGGTAGAGTGGTTAGCCGGAGACTTTTTCCCAGGGTAGAAATGGCTATCACAAGGGGACATAATTTTAAGGGGATTGGAGGAAGATTGAGGGGAGATATCAGAAATATGTTCTTTACACAGAGTGATGGGTGCGTGGAATGCACTGCCAAGAGATACATTAGGGACACTTAAGTGACTTTTGGATCGGCACATAGATAATAGTAAAATGAGAGTATGATGGATAGTTTGATCTTTGAGTAGGATAAAACTTCGGTGCAACATTGAGAGCCAAAGGGCCTATACTGTACTGTTCTATGTTCTTCCACTGGCATGCAAAATTTGGTTCCTTTAAAATAAATCTCTGCATTTACTCAGTGCTCACTTCTTTTGTTCATGTCTTTTCATGAGACTATTGAATTGCCAACACAACTCACTTATTTTTTAACATGGTTTCCCTGAACATCTCTTTCACAGGCTTCTCTTTCTGGAACGCTTTCGTTATTATGTTAAACCATTTGGAAATTCTTTGCTCCTGCCCTGATTGTTCTTGATACGTTTAAACTATAATGCTGCTTTTATTTGAGAGAAATGTGTACATTCACTAACCTTCTGGATTGTTCTTTCTCGAAGAGGAAACTGTTTCTACCTTTGTTTGCCAGAATCAGAAGCAAGCCTTCTTGCTAAGCAATAAGCCATTTTTTTTGTATCTTATCTTCTACCCTGGGTTGCTAAAACACTGAACTATTCACCTCAAGGTTTTCTTGATTAGATTTCACACCCACCTCATCTACTGCATCCATTGCTCTTGATGTGGTCTCCTCTACTTCGGGGAGACAGAACTCTGACTCACAGGGTGGTTCAGGGAACATCTCTGGGACACATGCACCAAACAACCCCACCACCCTGTACAATCACTTCAATTCCCCCTCCCACTCCCTCAAGGACATGCAAATCCTGGGATTCCTCCACCACCAAATCAAAACCATCCGCCAACTGGAGGAAGAAAGCCTCATCGTCTGCCTCAGGACTCTACAACCACACAGTATCCACATCCACTTCACCAGTTTCCAAATCTCCCTTCTCCCCCATCTCATCCCAGATCCAGTCCTCCAACTCAGCACCGTCCTCTTGACCTGTCCTATCTGCCCATCTTCCTTCAGACCCATCAGCACCAGCCTCCCCACTGACTGCAGGAAAACGATCTGACACCCTGCTTACCCACAGCATGGCAATACAGAAGCTGGCCTGCAAAACACAGAAACCAAGCCTGCCAACATATACAGAAACTACCCAGAGTGCTCCAGTCTTGACCAAACAGGCTAACATATAAAACCAGACATGGCCAAGCCCCTTCCTAGACCAGAGAATACACTCCCTAAAGTAGCTTTTCACAATCAGCTCCCAGCCTGATTAGCACAGCAGTCTGAACACCCCAAGGGCAGGCTTGTTTCCCATTGAAACCAACAACGCATAAACCAACAGGCAGACCAAGAGGCTCCGGAAAACTACGCTCGCAGGAGGAACACAATGGACACACCTGGATGCCAGGAGAAGGGACACTTGCACATATTCACGTGGACCGGAAAAAATATGAAGAATCCTCTTGCAAACATTCTCACCCACTCACGGAGATGGCTGGAATCTTCTGTGTCATTACAAAGGAATTGCTACTGCCAGACTCTTGATTAATTTCCATTCTGTTCATTCTTGTTTTAATCTTTTTACATTTTTCACTATTGTACTGTAATTGCTTTACAATGACCACTTTTGTGTTGTACCCTTCTAAAAATATGCCAACATTTCTGTTTGGGGAAGAGCATTTGGCCGTCTATCAGTTCTGTGTCAGCCTGGTTAATTTCTCTTCCTCAATATCACTTTGTGTAATAAACCACTTGTCAATTTCACCAAAATCCTTGTGTGTGATCTCTGATCCATTGGGCTCAATTCTCTGACACTGACCTATCACAATTACCTCCGCCTATCATCTTCCCGTCTACCTTCCCCCTAGCCTCACCCTAGCCCTCCCCCCATTTATCTCTCATCCCCCTTTCCCATGCCTGATAAAGGGCTATGCCCAAAACGTTGATTCTCCTGCTCCTCAGATACTGCCTAAACTGCTGTGCTTTTCCAGCGCCACACTATGACTTTTCATTGAAATGTTTGTAAACAATTACAGAAACCCTGCCACCACCCACAGGACTCTAAAATGAAAAGAAGACTTCTCCTTTTGAGTCAACACAATATGGAAATCCAAATGAAAATTCAAGCTACACACATGGTCATTTTCTCATTAGAACCCAAGTTTCCAAATCATAATAACAGCAGCAATAATAATACTGTGAAGTTTCATTATATGTACCCATTGGGAAAAAACTGAAAGAGATAACTGTAAGAGATGTTTTCAATGTTATATTAAGTTTCCTCTTATTCCTACATAATAATTGTCGAGCTTTCACTTTGACCAGCAACAATATTCACATTAATTACACATGGACTTTCCATAAAGTTATTTTCTACATAAGTGTATTTTGACCACAACATTCATTTTCTTCCAGATTTGGTCTTTATAAAGCATCCACTGCAGAATTGCCTATTCATGCAGTAAAAATGATTATCAAATTTCATGGCTGTGGCATTGGTTGTTGTTATAGAATCTTTCTAGAGAGATCAGAGGATTATGATCCATACAAACAACATTCTTTGTATAGTTGTTAGATATGCATATTTTAAAATATTGCAGAGCCAATGTTAAGCTCAAAGTTTTTATTCCATAGCTGAATATTTCTGTTGACATAAAATTAGGTTGAAAAGAAAATGGGCTGACTGGCTGTTCAATACTTATCCTTCTGTGATAACATTGCACCTACACCAACTTTGCAGTACCAACAGACAGTTTAAATCGTTTAGCATAATTTTCGACAATTAACATTGATCACATGAGCCACTAAAATGCTGAAATTTATATCAAGTTTCTGATAAAACTACACATGCCAATATATTGCAACATTTTTTTAATATTTAGCATTGGCATATCCAAGGTAGCCCATAATTTTACTTCCCTAGATCTACTTGGCCTGGAGCCACAGTGTGGCCTAAATAAGTCATTTTTACTGGCAAATTCAATCTCTTTTTATGACTAAATTGGCTGTTAAAACAATAAAATTGATAAAACAATTCATTTAGGTGTTATAAATGACCCCCCTAGGTTTGGCTAACAAGAAAGAAATCATTTATGTAAGACCATAAGACCATTAGACATAGGAGTGGAAGTAAGGCCATTCGGCCCATCGAGTCCACTCCGCCATTCAATCATGGCTGCTGGGCACTTCAACTCCACTTACCCGCATTCTCCCCGTAGCCCTTAATTCACCGAGACAACGAGAATCTATCAATCTCTGCCTTGAAGACATTTAGCGTCCCGGCCTCCACTGCACTCTGCGGCAATGAATTCCACAGGCCCACCACTCTCTGGCTGAAGAAATGTCTCCGCATTTCTGTTCTGAATTTATCCCCTCTAATTCTAAGGCTGTGTCCACGGATCCACCCTTTCCAAGCCATGTATTATCTTGTACGTCTCTATTAAGTATCCCCTTAATCTTCTAAACTCCAATGAATACAATCCCAGGATCCTCAGCCGTTCCTCATATGTTAGACCTACCATTCCAGGGATCATCCGTGTGAATCTCCGCTGGACACGTTCTAGTGCCAATATGTCCTTCCTGAGGTGTGGGGACCAAAACTGGACACAGTACTCCAAATGGGGCCTACCCAGAGCTTTATAAAGTCTCAGTAGCACAACGGTGTTTTTATATTCCAACCCTCTTGAGATAAGTGACAACATTGCATTCGCTTTCTTAATCACAGACTCAACCTGCATGTTGACCTTTAGAGAATCCTCGACTAGCACTCCCAGATCCCTTTGTACTTTGGCTTTACGAATTTTCTCACCGTTTAGAAAGTAGTCTGTGCTTTTATTCTTTTTGCCAAAGTGCAAGACCTCGCATTTGTTCACGCTGAATTCCATCAGCCATTTCCTGGACCACTCTCCCAAACTGTCTAGATCCTTCTGCAGCCTCCCCACTTCCTCAGTACTACCTGCCTGTCCACCTATCTTCGTATCATCGGCAAACTTCGCTAGAATGCCCCCAGTCCCTTCATCCAGATCATTAATATATAATGCAAACAGCTGTGGCCCCAACACTGAACCCTGCGGGACACCGCTTGTCACCGACTGCCATTCTGAAAAAGAACCTTTTATCCCAACTCTCTGCCTTCTGTCAGACAGCCAATCCTCAATCCATCCCAGTAGCTCACCTCGAACACCATGGGCCCTCACCTTGCTCAGCAGCCTCCCGTGTGGCACCTTATCAAAGGCCTTTTGGAAGTCTAGATAGACCACATCCACCGGGTTTCCCTGGTCTAACCTACTTGTCACCTCTTCAAAGAATACCAACAGGTTTGTCAGGCATGACCTCCCCTTAGTAAATCCATGTTGACTTGTTCTAATCAGACTCTGCTCTTCTAAGAATTTAGAAACCTCATCCTTAACACAACTAATTGCATAATTTGGAGAGGAGTTTGCAGCAAGTCAGTACCAGTGTGGAGAGAGTGGAAGAGTTGACCTGCATGACAAGGTCAACAGCATCAATGGGAGATAAAAACTGGCATAAGGGATCCCTGTCAGAACTGAAGTATGACATTGCAGGAGAACAGGTATTTAATTTGTCAAGTTGTTTTCAATTGGTCAAGTGCTTTAAATCAAGAAATGCTATTACAGATGAAAAGTCCAGTTTGGAATTTCAAAGTGTTTAGCAACCAAATGAAATAAGTAAACACAGTAGAGATGGTTGGGTAGAAATGTGTGCAGCTGCAGTATGATGGAGTTAGTGGTTGCTGGTGTGATTACATCTACAGCAAGTACAGGCTGCTTGAGGAACTTCAGCTCAGTCAATGAACTGGAGTCAGAGCTATGGAGGCTGTGACACATCAGGGAGCAGGACAGGCAAATGGACACTGGTTCAGAAGGCAGTCTCATCACATTTTAATTATATCAAGTTAGGTCCATAGTTAGGAACTGGAGGGTATGATGGTGAGTGAGTCAGGTATTGCGATCCAGAATTTAGCTCCAGCCAGACCCCTGGCCCGATAGGTATGAGACTTCTGCTCCGAATATGGGGTGAGGGCCCAGGGAGGATGAGGGAAGCAAATACATCACTGAGTGCCATTCAAGTGAGGAAATAAAACAGAGTAGTAAGGGGAACAGGAACTGTTCTTTGCTGCAAAGACAGAGTTCCAAAGGCTGTGTTACATACTGGTGGAGAAAGTGAGGACTGCAGATACTGGAGATCAGAGCTGAAAATGCGCAGCAGGTCAGGCAGCATCCAAGGAAGAGGAGAATCGACGTTTCGGGCATAAGCCCTTCTTCAGGAAGGGCTTACATACTGGTGCCAAGGTTAAGGACTCTTGGTCTGGAAAGGAACTTGGAATGGGAGGGGAAGGCTCCAGTTGCTGTGGTCCACACATTCCAACAATTGGTAGAATTGTGAAAGAGATTCTGCTGGGGGATTACAAGCAACTCAGGGCTAAATCAAAAAGCAGAGCCAAAGGTAATAATCTCCACATTACTAACTGAATCGCAGGCAAATTAGCAGAGAGTAAGTAAGATGAGAAAGACAAATGTCTGACTCAAATATTGTTATGGGAGAAATGGGTTTGAATGCACAAGGTACTGGTATCAGTACAGGGGAAAGAGAGAGCTCTTCCATTCGGATGTGTTTCACTTGAGCCATGCTGGGACTAGTGTCCTGGTGAATCCTAACTAGGTTTGCAGATAAGACTGCAAACTAATTGATGTGGGAAAGGGTTCAATTGAAGAGCAATCTAAAAATTCAGGAAGAAACAAGAGAGCAGCAATGCACACTGCGTTGATAATAAGATAGATGAATTGACAACACAAATAGAAACAAATAAACCTTTATAGCTATTAGAGAATCGTGGTTGCAGGATGACCAGCACCGGGGAGCTCAACATTCAAAGATATTCAACGTTCCAAAAAACAAAGGACGAAAGTGAAGGAGGCAGGGTAGTGTTGATAATAAAGAAGATATCAGTGCAGTTTGACAGTGGTATCGGTGCTATAGATTGAGACATGGAATTACTTTGGGTGAAAATAAGAAATGGCAATGGAAAGAAGTCACTGATAAGAGTCATCTTCAGGTCCCCGAAGAATTGCCTCACCATGAGATAAACTATAAATCAGGAAATAATGGAGGCAGGTTAAAAAGGGATTGTCAAGAATGGGCAGATCAGATGCTCAGCAAAAAATGTATCCCCATTAAAAAGGCTGAGAAGAATGGACCATTCATGGTTAAGAAAGGTAGAGTATTCACTCAAAACCTCCAGCAAAAATAAGTGAGAGGCTATAAGATTAGGAATTATTTCAGGAATCAGATGACTAAAAAAGTTAATAAAATGAGAGAAAACTGATTACGAGAGCAAATTGGCAAGAAATATAAAAAACAAACAGCAAGGGCTTCTTCCGATTTATAAAGAGAAAGACAGTAGCTAAAGTGAGTGTGGCATTAACTGGGAAATTAATAATTGGGAACAGGGAAATGACAGATTATTTAAACCATTATTTTCCAAAAGTCTTCACAGTGGAGGACACTATAAACATCTCAAAGATAATAGATAGGCAAAATGCTAAAGAAAGACGATGAGGACTGCAGATGCTGGAGATCAGAGTCGAGAGTGTGGTGCTGAAAACGCACAGCAGGTCAGGCAGCATCCGAGGAGCAGGAGAATCGATGTTTCAGGCATAAACTCTTCACCGGGAATGAGGCTTGTGGGCCAGGGAGGCTGAGGGATATAATGGGAGGGGGGTGGGACTGTGGGGAAGGCATCTGGGAATGTGATAGGTAGATGAAGGTGGGGGTGGGGAGAAAGGTGACAGGATGAAGAGGAGCTTGGAGCGGATAGGTGGGAAGGAAGACAGACAGGTCTACAGTGCTGAGTTAGAGGCTTGGGACTGGGATAAGGAGGGTGGGGGATGCAGGGAAGAATGTGGACTTCACCAGTTTCTTCATTTTCCCCTCCACCCCCTTATCCGAGTCCCAAGCCTCCAACTTGGCACCACCCTCTTGAGCTGTCCATCTTGCTTCCCACCTATCCGCTCCACCCTCCTCTCTGACCTATCACCTTCCCCCCACCCCCACCTTCACCTATCTATCACACTCCCAGCGATCTTCCCCACAGTCCCACCCCCCTCCCATTTTTCTGTCAGCCCTGGCCCATACGCCTCATTCCTGATGAAGAGCTTATGCCCAAAACGTCGATTCTCTTGCTCCTCAGATGCTGTGCTTTTCCAGCAAGATGCTAAAGAGAGAAAGCTATTATATCAATCTCATTGATGAGACAAAACATTTGATAAACTAATGAGAGTAAAGGTAAACATCTCTGCAGACCAGATAGCCTGCATCCAAGGGTACTAAAGGAAGTTGCAGCAGAGAGACGGAAAGTATTGGGAGAATATTCTAGAAAGCAATGGATTCCAAGAGGGTTCCACCAGATTTAAAAAAGTGCTAATGGAACGACCCTGTCCAGGAATGGAGGGAGACAGAAGGCAGGAAATTGTACATGTGCAAGCCTAGCATATGTCATTGAGAAAATGCTAGTGTCCATTATTAAGAAATAATGAGGCATTTAGAAAAGCTTAATCAAACACAGCAGTGGTTGTTTAAAGGCGAGATGTGTAGGCATGTGGAAGGTCTTGGTGAGGTGCTCATCCTCATCGATAATGTGTTGCAGGCTGTGAAGAATATGATGCAGTTTCTCCACTCTTGGGAAGTACTGGATATTGGAGGGTACCCTGTTGGTTGCATCCTGTTTCCTGAGGAGGTCATTACAGTTTCTCGCTATGGCATGTCGAAACTGGTGACCAATGAGTTGAGCGTCATACCCTGTTCTTATGAGGGCATCTTTCAGCACCTCCAGGTGTCCATTGCATTCCCCCTCATCTGAACAGATCCTATGTGTGTGTAGGGCTTGTCATAGGGGATGGCTGTTTTAATGCATTGTCTGAGCTGAGGTGTCACCTTTTTTTTATGAAATCTTTTCTCAAGAATGTGACTTAAAAGAAGTCATGGAATTTACATATTAATGAACCAAAATCTGCAACCCATTCTAAAAGATGAAAGACTTAACAGCAATCTAGATTTGTTCAATATTTCATTTCAGTTGCATGATACTGTAATCCTTTGCTATAAATTCTGTGTCTTATGGTCCTGCTCCACAGCTACCTGATGAAGAAGCAGCGCTCTGAAAGCTAGTGCTTCCAAATAAACCTGTTGGACTATAACCTGGTATTGCGTGATCTTAACTTTGCCCACCCCAGTCCAACACCGGCCCCTTCACACCAAAAAGTGCAATTCAGGGGAATCTGTGTGTTCTTGCTCACAAAACAAAAAATAAGTTGGAGGTGCAGCAAGTAATTAAGGAGATAAAATAAATTTTGACCTTTGTTGCTGGTGGAATGGAGTTTAAAACCAGGGAATTAAAGGGTTTGGGTGAGGACACACTTGCAGTAATGCATATAGTTTGGTGCCTATGTCTAATAAAGGATAAATGGGCATTGGAAACAGTTCAAAATATTCAAAAGATAGGCTGACTCCTGGAATGAAGAGGTTGACTGATTAAAGATGGCTATACAGGTTGGGCACACACTCACTGGAGTTTATAAGAATGAGGGGTGATCGTATTGAAACATACAAGATTCTGAGAAAGCTTGACAGGGTAGATGTTAATCTTGAACCAGAGGACATAATTACAGAATAAGAGAACACTCATTTTAAAACTGAGACGCAAAAGAATTTTTTCTCTCAGAGGATAATGAATGTTTAGAATTGCTTGATCACTGAAAATATTTAAAGAAGATAGTCTTTTGAAATATCTAGAAACTGTGTGCCACGAGGAGCGGTCATAAGAAAGGAGATGAAGCCTGAGGTAAATGAGTTGTGATCACAAGCAGCTTGAGGGGATGAAAGCCTTCTCATGTTCCTATTTGTTATCATCTTGCCAAAATCCTTTCAACAAGTCAATTTTTGCAACAAACCATGTTACCCAACCCTCTTAACACAACTCACCAATTGTTGAATTGAACATGAATCCACCTTTGTTACTGGGTTGACTGTGATAATTTACGTACATACAATCATTGTGATCCATTTGGTTTTGGTACCATCACAACAAGTGAGTTCCAGCTACTATCACTCAATTCAATAACAAAGGTCACTGTCATTAAACATCATGATGTGGAAATGCCGTTGTTGGACTGGAGTGGACAAAGTTAAAAATCACACAACACCGTGTTATAGTCCAAAAGGTTTATTTGGAAGCTCTAGCTTTCGGAGGACTGCTCCTTCAGCAGGTAGCTATGGAGCAGGATCATGAGACAGAATTTATAGGAAAAGATTACAGTGTCATGCAACTAATATGATATATTGAACAAACAGCGATCTAGGTTTATTCAATGTATTGTATCAGTTGCATGCATGACATGCTAATCCTTTGCTACAAATTCTGTGTCCTATGATCCTGCTCCACAGCTACCTGATGAAGGAACAACACTCCAAAAGCCAGTGCTTCCAAATAAACCTGTTGGACTTTAACCTGGTGTCATGTGGTTTTTAACATTAAGCATCATGAATTTGGTTCTTCCTTCACTCTTGAAAACTTCTCTGGATTAACTCTGTAAAGATGTTTTATAGATAATGCATTTTCTGCATTAACATCATATATAGCCAAAGGTACTTTCCTGGCCTATTTACACAAATGTATTTTTGAGTCTCTAATAGCTTTCAGAAGGCATTTTGATAGCTTCTTGAGAGACAGGACAATATTTCATCGAGGTTATTAAGAACCTCCATATTATTCAATTGGATTACTGAAGGTCAACTTTTGAAATTTTATTTCTAATCATTCTGATATTTTTATTTCTCTCCCTACTCCTTTTACCATTATAAATACATTTGTCTCCTGTCTATGCTCTTTGTTTATATATATATATATATATCTTAGCATATTAACTTCTCTGAATTTTTCTGCTGCTTGGAGTATACACAACATTAATATACATCACTGAATTTCTTCTGGATTTGAAAAGGATCCAGTGAACTTTAAGCTTAATGGTTCCCCAAATAGAAAATTCTGAGGTTGGCTTTTTATCCACTCCAATGATCATTGTCTGTTGAGCACTCAAATGCCTCCCAGCCAACTCACATGCTTTGTTTTGTATTTCTTGGATACTTGACACACAGGTTGAAATTGTATTCTCTTGGGTTTGGTTTATCATTTTTCCTTCAATTAATTTTGGGAGCCCTCTCACTTCATGACTAAATACCAGTTCAATGGACTGCATTCTGACAGAACCATGAGGCGCATCCCTAAGGCAAGCACTAACAAGGGTTACCTTTATCCCAATTATTAAGGCATTCCTGACTAGAAGCTCTAATTATGCTTTTTAAATTTGATGCCATCTTCCTAAAGCTCCTCATGATTTTTGGTGATAACCTGAAGCTGTATATTGTTTCAATTCAAACCTATTCATTGTCCATTTGAACATTTGTGAGACAAAGTTTAATTCTTGACCTGATTGTATTTTCTTTGGATAATTCATAGCTTACAGAAGATTGAACCAACTTTTCCAATATTATTTCTGTTGCAATTTCCCTTGAAAAGTCACTGCCTCCTGAAATCTTGTTAAAATATTCATGATTGTTAAAAGACACCGATTCCCATTCCTGGTTGTAGATGGGGAACTGCATAATCTATTATGATGCTGTTTTAATGCTTTTTTAAAAAATTCACTTCTAGGGTATGGACTTCGCTGGCTGGCCAGCCAGCAATTACTGCCCCTTCCTAGCTGCCCTTGAGTGGGTGGTGGTCAGCTGCCTTCTTGAACTGCTGCAGTCCACATGATGCGAGTTGACCCAGAATGGTCTTGGGGAAGGAATTCCGGGATTTTCACCCAGTGGCAATGAAGGGACAGCAACATAATTCCAAGTCAGGATGGTGAGTGGCTTAGAGGGAACTTGAAGGTGGTGATGTTCCCATGTATCTGCTACCCTTTTCCTTCTAGATGGAAGTGGTTGTGGGTTTGGAAGGGGCTATCTGAGGATCTTTGGTGAATTTCTGCAGTGCATCTTGTAGATAGGACACACTGCTGATATGGAGCATCAGTGGAAGGAATGGATGCTTGTAGATGTCTTGCCAATAAAGGGGACTGCTCTGCCTCTGGATGGTGTCAAGCCTCTTGGGTGTTGTTAGAGCTGCACCCATCCAGGCAAGTGGGAATGTATTCCATCACATTCCTGACTTGTGCCTTGTAGATGGTGGACAGGCTTTGGGGAGTCAGGTGGTGAGTTACTCACTGCAATATTCCTATCCAATGACCTGCTCTTGTACCCACTGATTTTATACAAAGAGTCCAGCTGAATTTCTGGTCAATAGTAACCCTGGGGTTGTTGGTAATGGAGAATTCAGTGATTGTAGCACCATTGAATGTCAAGGTGATTAGATTGCCTCTTCTTGGAGATGATTTTTGCCACGCTATGAAAATTGTGATTGGAATTAGAGGAATTGACGGTTGTGGTTTCCAACACCCTGTCAATTATGGCTACAGACTCCAGTTTCTTACCACACATTTTCTGTGATTCGTGGGTTCTCCAAGGTCTTAGGCTCCAGCTGTTCACAACACATATCAATGATTTGGAGCTGGGGATAAAATGTAATAGTCCTAAATTTGCACATGATACAAAGCTAAGTAGGAACATTGTGTTGTGAGGAAGATGTTAAGTGGTTTCAGGAGGAATAGGACAGATTTAGTGAGTGGGCAAGGACATGGCAGATGAAATATGATGTGGAAAATGTGAGGACATTCTCTTTGGTAAGAGAAACAGATACACAGAGGTTTTTTTTTTAAATCAGGACATTAGAATGTGAAGATTTGCAAACTCTTGTGACAAAGTAACTGAAGGCTACCATACACATGCTGGAAGTCATAAGGAAGACCAATTGCATGTTAGTTTTTATCACAAAAGGATTAGAGCACAGGAGTAGTGAAGTCTAGCTTCAACTTTATAGGAGCTTGTAGACCTCACCTAGAGTATGACATGCATTTGGTCTCCTCATGTCAGGAAAGATATTATTACCATAGGTACAGTGCAGAGGTTCATGGGACTTGTTTCCAAGATGGTGGAACCATCCTATGGAGAGAGATTAGGTAAAACTGATCCGGCATTCTCTAGATTTTCAGAAGATAAGAGATGATCTCATTGAGACTTGCAAGAGTAGGCAAGATGCTTCCCCTTTCTTAGGAGTTTAGAACTAGGTGGTACAATTTTAAAAAATAGGGGAGATGACATTGAGGAACTGAGAGGAGGAGAACTTTTTTTTAATCTTAAAGGTTTGTGAAACTTCAGAATTCTCCACCACGGAGGGCTGTGGAAGGTCAATCTTACAATATGCTTAAAGTAGAGATTGATAAATTTCTGATTCCAAACTGCACTAAGGGTTATGGGAATGGTGTGGGTGAAAGGTAAAAAAAAGTGTTCAATCAGCCAGAATCATATTAAACAGTGGAGCAGGTTCGACCGGCTGAATGACCTGCTCAGAAAGGCAGTGAACATAACGTTAAAGATTCAGTAACATTTTTGTTCCATAAGCTAGTGGGGAGACCACACCTCAAACTATGTGCAATTTTGGTCTACTTATTTAAGGAGATATATTCAAAGTCATAAAGCTGTACAGCACGGAAATAGACCCTTTGGTCTATGTAAATACATTGGAGGTGGTTCAGAGGAGGTTTTCGGGATTGATACCTGGAATACATGGGTTGCCTTACAAGGTGAGTTTGGACAGGCTGGACTTGTTTTCACTGCAGCATAGAAGAGTGAAGGATGACTTTTAAGATCTTGAATGGTGGACATGCAAAGAATGTTACTCTTCTGAGTGAGTCTAGAGCGAAGGCTCATTCTAGGTTCATCCGTGTAGGACGGCGATGCAAAGAAATTTCCTGAGGGCTACACAACTTTGAAAATCCTGTGTCACATGCTACATTTTTGCTGGGCAACAGTCCAATACTTTTTTGTCTCTTCTAGCTTTGCATTTCCGATGTACTGAATCATTCACCACAGGAGTTTTTTTTAAGAAAAGCAAACATGTTTCCAGAAACCTCAGCATCACTCACGGAATTCTAAGATGCAACTAAAGTTGTTCTCCACTTAAGGACCTCAATTGTTAGTGGGGCAGGAGTTAGATTATTGGCCTTTCCTCTGCCCTGATTTGATTCAGGCACAGGCATGGAGGTGGTATGGTTTGTTTCATCACCAACTCACTTAATACAGTGGCCTCTCCAACTCCACAACCTCCCAACCGGAAGTAGAAGATTCTGCTACACACAGGAACAGGCCTTCCAGTTCAATCATTTCTGTTGGTATTTATCCCCCTGCAAGGTTTATAGCTCAGGTTGAGGTTTAGGGCGTAGGTTTGCTCGCTGAGCTGTAGGTTTGATATCCTGACGTTTCATTAGCTGGCTAGGTAACATCATCAGTGGTGACTTCCAAGTGAAGCGAAGCTGTTGTCTCCTGCTTTCTATTTATGGGGACAGGGTTCCTGGGGTTTGTGGTGATGTCATTTCCTGTTCGTTTTCTGAGGGGTTGACAGATGGTATCTAGATCTATGTGTTATCCCCCTCGTGATTAATAGTCATAAGCACATCCTCCAACCCTGTCACCTTTCCACATTCACCATTTCTTCAAGTGTTTGTGAATCTTTTTTTTTAAATGTTAAATCTCAGGATAAGGGGTGACATATTTAAGACAACAATGTGGAGGAATTTATTCTCAATGTGGAGGGCAGTTAATCTGTGGAATTCTTAACCACAGAGGATTATTGAGGTTGAGTGTCATTGGTAATATTCAAAGGCTGAGACAGACAGATTTTGAATCAGTAAGGCAAGCAAGCATTATGGGCAAAAGGCAGAAAAGTGGAGTTCAGATCAGCCATGATCGCATTGAAATGACAAGGTGTCTCGATGGGCTGAATGGCCTACTTCTGTTTCTATGTCTTATCATTAGAATCCCTGCAGTATGGAAGCAGGCCATTTGGTCCATCAAGTCCACAGTGAACCCCCTGAAGAGCATCCAACCTCCTCTATTTAAACTTCTATCTGTACTGTGGAGTTCATGCAGGGTATTATCATAAGGCACTCACAGGTGAATATACACCACATTGGGACTGTCAGTACATCTGTACACACAGAAAAATGTGGTTGAAAAATTGAGATAAAATTAATCAACTCCATTCTCAAGTTGCCTGTTTAGTGCATACTAACGAGCTGAGTCAATGTATTGGTGCTCCCATGCAGACCTCCCTTCAGGACAATTCCAATGTGTGGGATGTGCATACATTTGCCAAGAAACAGCAATGAATCATCTGCTATCCTCAGAGTTCCAGGCATTGGTATTGGAATTCACTTGCCTCTGAATCAGATGACCATGGGCTCAAGTCCCACTCCAGGACACACTACTGTAGTGTATTTATAGAAGGGGCATTGTCCTCAAATGACAATAAGTTTATTGTATGCTAGCAATAAATTCAGGAATAATCACTGGAAACTTGGCATGTTGGCATGGATGCATCATCTCCAACTGAAAGCAAATGTAGAACTTGTCTTTGCCATCTCCAGACTGTGACATCAGTACAATGGCCAGAAGCAATGGAACATGAATTTTAACCCTTTCAGACCTTGTACATTTCCTTCAACAATTTTTCCATCCCCATATTATAAGGTAATCCTTCTTCCCTTCTAGAACTTTCTCTTTCACCAAGTTGTGTTCAGGTATGGGAGGGACAGTGGCCTGTTCCATAGTTTGAATACACGAGACAAATAATGAGAGAATCAGCTTGGAGTACGATTTTGTTTCAGGAAGAGAATGGGAATCTTTTTCAAATGTGGCTCACTTAAGCTATAATCAATGCTAAGACTAATGGTGATCTCAAAGACTGATCTCAAAGTGAGATCAGGTGGGGTGTAAAGTTATTGGCATCCTCCTGGTCAAAACCCAGGTCTAGCTGTTCTCTGTCCACTCCACACTGGTGAAAAACAGAGTGGTATAAGGGAAGAGAGAGGATGTTTGGCTGGGACAGGGTCAAATGATTGAATACCCTATTACCACTTTGGAATTGATCTTCCATTGAAATCAATAGATATCTGTTCCACCCCATACCTTTTCGAAATGAGAGTGTGCAGGATTCATCCAGATGAATATAATTGATCACTGCTGATTTGCTGGCTGTCATTTTGCTTTATCGGAATGGAATTGCAGGCTCCTTTGGAGGAATAAGTGAATGTTCATTCAATTTTTCTGGCAAAACAGGGATCTAAAAAGGAAAAAAGGAAGTTAAGATTGATAAACAGGAACAAATATTATTGCACACCATTTTATTCTTGAGCTGTTCCCCAAGCATCCATTTTATTAAAGCTTATATCTTTATTTAGGCTTTTGGCACTTTTCTGATTGGTCATTAGCGTCATAGACCCTTTGATCCAACTTGTCCATGCCGACCAGATATCCTAAATTAATCCAGTCCCATTGCCAGCATTTGGTCCATATCAGTCTTAAACTCTTCCTATTCATGTACCCATCCAGATGCCTTTTAAATGTTGTAACTGTACCAGCCTCCACCACTTCCTCTGGCAGCTCGTTCCATACATTCACCACCCTCTGCGTGGAAAAGATTGCCCCTTCAATCCCTTTTGAAGCATTTCCCCCCCTCACTTTAAAACGATGCCCTCTAAAGATTTTAAAAGACCAATGCTAAACCGCAGGATGTTGATAATGGCAGATCACTCAAAAGCTATTATTTGTGCTATGATTGAAGTTTGACTGGGTTTGAATGAAAAGCTCTTCAACAACCTGTAAAGTGACTTGAAATGAGTGACTGAGATTCACAGATGACAATGATAATAGTCTACAGCCTCCACAGTCTACATAACTCCATAAAGCATGCCACTGTGCAAATGTGAACTCGAAAAAAAGTAAGATAAAAAGAATGCCTATGTCAATCATCATAAGATATTTTCATAATGATATCAACAGTCACTTCCTGTTGAAAGTCTAGCAAGAGAGATTGGAATAGCCTATACTAGAGAGCTGTATTATAGAGATCAGACTGTAAAATGAAAAAACTTGTTAGAACACCAATGTTCGACAAAGATCACTAACAAGCCAGTGTCCTAGACCCTATTGGAAGGATGTTGTGAAACTTGAAAGGGTTCAGAAAAGATTTACAAGGATGTTGCCAAGTTTGGACGGTTTGAGCTATAGCGAGAGGCTGAGTAGACTGGGGCTGTTTTCCCTGGAGCATCGGAGGCTGAGGGGTGACCTTATAGAGGTTTATAAAATCATGAGGGATATGGAAAGGATAAATAGACAAGTCTTTTCCCTGGAGTGGGGGAGTCCAGAACTAGAGGCACAGGCTTAGGGTGAAAGGGGAAAGATATAAAAGTGACCTAATGAGCAATTTTTTCACGCAGAGGGTGGTACATGTGTGGAATGAGCTGCTAGAAGAAGTGGTGGAGGCTGGTACAATTGCAACATTTAAAAGGCACCTGGATGGATATATGCATAAGAAAGGTTTAGAGGGATATAGGGCATGTGCAGGAAAGTGGGTCTAGATTAGTTTGAGATATCTGGTTGACATGGACGAGTTGGACCGAAGGGTCTGTTTCTGTGTTGTACATCTCTATGACTCTAATTGGCTCATATCTTCTGACCAGACGTACCCTGGAAATTGCACTCCGTGACTATGTGCACAACTTGCCACACTGACGATGGGAGAATTGCTCAAAAATTTGAATCTTTCAATGGGGAATCATCTGGAAATAACTGAAAAAATCCCTAACTTTGACTCTAAGTCAGGAACCTCAGGATTCTGACTGACTTCCTTGGGTTGTACAGGGCATTGGTAAGACCACTTTTGGAATACTGCATTCAGTTTTGGTCTTCCTGCTATATGAAAGATGTTGTTAAACTTGAAAGGGTACAGAAAAGATTTACAGGGATGTTGCCAGGTTTGAGCTAAATGGAAAAGCTGAATAGGCTGGGGCTATTTTCCCTGGAGCATTGGAAGTTGAAGGGTGACCTTATAGACCTTATAAAATCATACGGGCATGAATAAGCTGAACAGCTAAGGCCTTTCCCCAGGGTGGGGAGGGAAAGTCCAAAGCTGGAGGGCATAGGTTTCGGGCGAGAGGAGCAAGATTTAAAACAGACCTGAGGGGCAACATTTTCCACAGAGGGTGGTGTGTTTATGGTAAGAGCTGTCAGAGGTGGAAGAGGCTGGTATAATTAGAACAATTAAAAGACATCTGCATGGGTACATGAATAGGAAGGATTTAGAGGGATATAGGCCAAATGCTGGAAGGAGGAACTGGATTGATTTAGGGTGTCTGGTTGGCATGGATGAGTTGGATGAAAGTTCTGTGCTGTACATCTCTGTGACTCTATGATTTGTTCACTAGGAAAAGGTGAGGAATTAAAATCTGCACTTACCCAAACTCACTCTATTAACAAAGTGACCATTTTCAATCAATCACAATGACCTCCATCATGAACGGCATTCAGCAAGACTCCACTCCCAACCCAGACTCAACCTATTCTCCTCTCCCAATTTCATCCGGCACTCTGGATACCCACCACAGACTCAATACGAGTCTCTCCCTTCCTCACCCCTTCCAGATCTGATCATAACATTAACGGAAATAAAAGGCAACATAACTCCTTTCAATGTAATTGTCCATTTCCTATAAAAATTAACAATATGGTGTTTAAAAAAAGTGTCTGAAACAAACTGCATGGCAAGTTCCTCTTTAAGGCTTCTGTGACAACAGAACTCTAATAATTACAGTCACAAGTCAGTAGTATACTTGTCAAGACAGGGAGGAGACAGATTAATCCATTCCTTACCTGCTTTGACTACATTCCCTACATGTTTTGAATTTCACTCATTAACTTTTAGATTTGGATTTCTTTAACATTTGTAAAGAAATTATTGTAGTGAATAATTGTTAAACATTGCAACATTTGAAAGGCAGCATACGATTTGAGGTTTTAAAGAGTGAAACCACAGAAGGAACCAGTGACTCATGCTTGTACACCTTGCAGAGTTGGCTGCATTCCTTTCCTTTAACCCTGCAGTGACTGATTTGTCAGCTTAAAGTGAGAGACTTTCTACTTCAAAGCCAGCTGTCAAAAGATTTTACAATTCTTTTTGGGATGTGGGTCTGTTAGTAAGACTTTTTTTTTATTGTCATTTCTGGCTATCCTTATCAAATCCTTCTTAATAAAATACTTTCCTTTGTGTTACACCTTTCACAAAAGAAAATGACAGTGAGTTCGTGACAGTTAAGTGGATGGCTTTGTCCTCGGTGGGGTCGAACTTTATCAACATTGTTTGGAATTACTGCTCCAGTTAAGTGTAGCAGAAAACTAAATGGATCAGAACCTCTAGTGCAATCCAATCTTTGCATCACAATTCACAGAGTAGTCAGTTTTTAAAACAAATATTATTTATTATCCATATTTATCATCCATTCCTTTTTTACCTAAAAAAGTAACGTGACAAATTATCTTTCAGGGCAGTTAGGGGTAAATGACATTAGTGTGAGATTAGGGTCACATATATCCCAAACCAGGGAAGTGGAGAGGATTTCCTGACCTGAAGGACTGTGGACAAGTTGGCTTCTTAGTTTTACAGTCAATGATTTTACATTTTATTTTCCTATTTTTAAAAGATAAAATTCAAGCTCTCAATAGAACACCTCAAAGTGGGATTGAACTCATGGCTAATACCATAATTATATTAACATGCCTCTTCATAGTCAAGATAGTAAGAAGACACTATAAAGGCCAACAGGTCACTGTAAGAAGGGGTTGAGGACTTTGCATGGATCGAGATATTAGAACAGCTTACATTGGAACTGAATTTAGAGAATTATGAGATTTAAATCCGAGGACGGGAATGTCACTCAATGAAGATAAAGAAGGAAAACGTTGACAGTATCTCAATGAGAACTTTTTTGGGGGGTTTTTGGTGGGGGACAAGGATTTTAAATTAAAAACGAGAGGAGCAGTTGATGATGAGATACTCAATGGAAAGGCATAGGGAGCAAATCAAATTGTGACTGGGAGAAAAGAGCCACAATGGTCAAAGAAAATGGTACAAATATACCTGGAAGGGGAGGCTCCTATATTGCAGCCCTCAGCCAGACTTCCATGGACACCAATACAGTCCTCCACTAATAAAATCACAGGATTCCGAGAATCATAGAATCGCTACAGTATGGAAGCAGGCCATTCTGGCTATCAAGCACACATTGACCTTCCAAAGAACATCCCACCCACACTCAGCCACACTCAGCCCCCTACCATTGCAGTTCCCACAGCTAATCCACTTAGCCTGCACATCCCTGGACACTATGTGCAATTTAGCATCACTAATCCATCTATCCTGCACATTTTTAGACTGTGGGAGGATACCGATGCAGACACAGGGAGAATGTGCAAACTCCACACAGGCAGTCAACCGAGGGTAGAAGCGAACCTGGATCCCTGGTGCTTGAGGCAGCAGTGCTAACCACTGAGCCACCATGTCTCCCTTGTCTGGAATCTGACCTGTGGACATAAGGGATTTCTTCAAAAGTGAAAGGGGATTCTAGAGGCACTCTGTTTTTTTCACAGCATTAACTCTGGTAACAGAGAGTTAGCTCACCAGCTCCATGGGTGATGCCATTATCAAATACAACTCCCGCTCCTCTGTCAGATTCTGAAGGCACCACTTCCTCTGAAACACCATGATCACTTCTCAATCACTGCCAACTATCTGCCCCAACAGCTGTAGCACTTACCCATTTACCTTCACTTTGCTCACTGCCCAAAGCTGCAAACACTCCCTCCTGATGCAGCAACGGTTAATTTGTACTTCTTTCAACAGTGCACACTGTCATTGCTGTTCACAATACAGTCCCTTGCACAGTGGGGAGACCACATACAAATTCTATAGAATGCCTACACTACAGTCTGCAACCATTACCCCACCAGTTTCCGGGTTATTTTAATCCATCGCTGTCACACGGACATCTTTGAGCTTGACCAGTTGAAGTGTTCCAATAATGAAAAATGCAATCGAGGAGCATCAACTCATCCTTTGATTTCACACTCTCCAGCCTTCTGGATTCAACATTGAATTCAGCACCTTCAGACTGTAAACTCTTTGTTTTTTCTTCTCTTGCATGTACAACATGTTCTTTACCTTATTTGCATGCTTGTTACTCTGTTATTTATACCTACTCTAACCAAATAATTTGATTCTTTATTATAACCATGATCACTCCTTTTCCTTGTGTACTATAAAATCATTTGTAATAGAGTTAAAAATCACACAATACCAGGTTACAGTCCAACAGGTTTATTTGGAAGCACTAGTTTTCGGAGTACTGCTCCGTCATCAGGTAGCTGTGGCAGGTAGTGTGACAGCGAACTGATGAAGGAGCAGTACTCTGAAAGATAGTGCTTCCAAAAAAACCTGTTGGACTGTAACCTGGTGTTGTGTGATTTTTAACTTTGTGCACCCCAGTCCAAACCGGCATCTCCAAATCATTTGTAATATAATCTGTCCTGCCATTCACCCTATTATAGACTTCCCCTTTTATTTTTCTTCTGCCCTCCTTCCCTGTACTAAACCTATTAGATTGCTTCCTTCCTTCAAGTCCCAAAGCCTTTTATTCATATATAAGGAGCAAGAGGGTAAATAGAGAAACGGTTGGCCACTCAAGGACAAAGGACGAAAGATATGTGTGGAGTCAGAGAAAATGGGTGAGATTCTTAACGATTACTTTGAGTCAGCATTCACTAAGGAAGGGCATGATGGATGTTAAGATTAGGGATAGATGTTTGATTACTGTAAATCAAGTCAGCATAAGGAGGGAGGAGGTTTTGGGTATTCTGAAAGGTATTAAGGTGGACAAATGCTTAGGTCCAGATGGGATCTACCCCAGGTTACTGAGGGAAGCGAGAGAGGAAATCTCTGGGGTTTTAATAGATCTCTTTGCAGCATCCTTGAATATGGTGAGGTGCCAGAGGACTGGAGAATTGCTAATATTGTCCCGTTGTTTAAGAAGGGTAACAGGGATGATCTAGGTAATTATAGGCCGGTGAGCCTGATGTCAGTGGTAGGGAAGCTGCTGGAGAACATACTAAGTGATAGGATCTATTTATATTTGGAAGAAAATGGGCTTATCAGTGATAGGCAACCTGATTTTGTGCAGGAAAGGTCATGTCTTACCAACTTAATAGAATTATTTTCAGAAGTGGCAAAATTGATTGAAGAGGGAAAGGCTGTAGATGTCATATACATGGACTTCAGGAAAGCATTTGATAAGGTTCCCCATGGTAGGCTAATGGAGAAAGTTGAAGTCACATGGGGTCCAGGGTGTACTAGCTAGTTGGATAAAGAACTGGCTGGGCAACAGGAGACAGAGTTGTAGTAGAAGGCAGTTTCTGAAAATGGAGACCTGTGACCAGTGGTGTTCCATCGGGATCTGTGCTGGGACCACTGTGATCAGGAGGAAGGTATAGGTCGAAAAGTGTGGTGCTGGAAAAGCTCAGCCAGTCAGGCAGCATTTGAGGAGCAGGAGAATCTGCATTTCAACCATAAGCCCTTCAGGAATGAGGATGTGCCCCAATGGGCTGAGAGATAAATGGGAGGTGCGTGGGACTGGAGGGAAGATAGCTGGGAATGCGATAGGTAGATGAAGATGGCGGGGGGGTGGTGTGTGGTGATTGTGAAAGGTATGAGAGGAGGGTAGAGTGGACAGTTGGGAAGGGAGATGGGCAGGTACAACAATTCAAGAGAGCGGTGCTGAGTTAGAGCTTAGGCTCTGGTATAAAGTGGGGGCAGGGAAAATGAGAAAATTGGTGAAACCACATTAATCCTGAGTGGTCGGAGAGTCCCAAGGTGGAAGATGAGGCATTCTTCCTCCAGGCATCGGGCGGCTAGAGTTTAGCAGTAGAGAAGGCCAAAGACTTTCATGTCCTTGGTGGAGTGGGAGGGGGAGTTGAAGACTTTGGCCACAGGACGGTGGGGTTGATTGGTGCGTGTGTACCAGAGATGATCTCTGAAATGTTCCGCAAGTTGGTGTCCTGGTCCCCCAACGTAAAGGAGACCACATCAAGAGTAACAGTCATAGTAGATGGTGTGTTGAAATACAGGTAAATCTCTGTCAGATGTGGAAGGATCCCTTTAAGCCTTGGACGGAGGTGAGGGGGGTGAGGTGGGCACCAATGTTGCAATTCTTGAGGTAACAGGGGAAGGTGCTGGGAGCGGAGGGCAGGTTGGTGTGGGGTGTGGACCTAACAGGGAGTTGCAGAGGGAAAGGTCTCTGCGGAATGCAGACAGGGATGAGGAGGAGAATATACCCCTGGTGTTGGGGGTCTGTTTGTCAGTGGTGGAAACCATGGAGGATGATGTGTTTTATCTGGAGGTTGTTGTGGTGAAAGGTGAGGAACGTGGGGGATTCTGTCCAGTTGCAATTGGAGGGGCAATCCCTACCACCCTGTGGCCAAAGACTTCAACTTCCCCTCCCACTCTGCCAAGGACACGCAAGTCCATGGGGTCCTCTACTGCCAATCTCTGGCTACATGACACCTGGAGGAAGAATGGAGCTGAAAATGTGTTGCTGGAAAAGTGCAGCAGGTCAGGCAGCATCCAAGGAACAGGAGAATCGACGTTTCGAGCATACGCCCTTCTTCAGGAACGTCGATTCTCCTGTTCCTTGGATGCTGCCTGACCTGCTGCGCTTTTCAAGCAACACATTTTCAGCTCTGATCTCCAGCATCTGCAGTCCTCACTTTCACCTGGAGGAAGAATGCCTTGGGACCCTCCATCCACAAGGAATCAATGTGGATTTCACCAGTTTCCTCATTTCCTCTCCCCCCACCTTATCCCAGATCCAACCGTCTAACTCAAAACCACTCTCTTGAACTGTCCTTACTGTCCATCTCCCTGACCACTTATCTGCTCTACCCTCCACTCCAACATATCACCATCACACCCTATCTTCACCTACCTGTCGCATTCCTAGCTACCTTCCCCTCAGCAACACCCCCTCCCATTTATCTCACAACCCACTTGGGCCACCCCCTCATTGCTTATGCTCGAGATGCCAACTTTGATCTCCAGCATCTGCAGTCCTCACTTTTGCCAAGAATGTATAGGTGGCCTCATTAGCAAGTTTACAGATGATACTCAGATTGGTGGAGTAGCAGATAGTGAAGGGAACTGTCAGAGAATACAGCAGACTGTAAATAGATTGAAGAGTTGGGCAGAGGAAAATGGCAGATGGAGTTCAATCTGAGCAAATTGGAGGTGATGCATTTTGAAAGATGCAATTCAAGAGCGAACTATACGGTAAATGGAAAACCCTGGGGAAAATGGATGTCCAGAGAGTTATGGGTGTTCAGGTCCATTGTACCCTGGAGGTAGCGACGCAGGTTGATAGAGTGGTCAAGAATGCGTATGGCATACTTTCTTTCATCGGACGGGGTATTGAGTACAAGAGTTGGCAGATCATGTTACAGTTGCACAAGACTTTGGTTCGGCCACATTTGGAACACTACATACAGTTCTAGTTGTCACATTACCAAAAGGATGTGGATGCTTTGGAGAGGGTGCAGAAGTGGTTTAACAGGATGTTGCCTAGTATGGAGGGTGCTAGCTATGAAGAGAGGTTGAATAGATTAGAATTATTTTCATCAGAAAGACTGAGGTCAAGGAGGGACTTGATTGAGGTCTACAAAATCATGAAAGGTACAGGCAGGGTGGATAGCAAGAAGCTTTTTTCCCAGAGTGGGGGATTCAATTACGAGGGGGTCATGAGTTCAAAGCGAGAGGAGAAAGGTTTAAGGGAGATATATGTTCTTTATGCAGACGGTGATATATGCATGGAGCGTATTGCCAGCAGAGGTGGGCATTCAAGATGTATCTAGACAGATATGTAAATGGGCAGGGAGGAGAGGAATACAGATCCTTAGAAAATAGGTGACAGGTTTAGATAGAGAATCTGGATTGGCACAGGCTTGGAGGGCCAAAGGGTCTTTTCCTGTGCTGTAAGGTTCTCTATTCTTTTTTGTTCTAATCCTATCCATGGCCCTCATGATTTTATCAATCTCAATAAAGTCATTAGCAGAGGGATTGAATTCAAGAGTCCTGAAGTGATGTTGCAGCTGTACAGGACTTTGGTTAGGCCACAGTTGGAGTACTGTGTGCAGTTCTGGTCGCCTCACTTTAGGAAAGATGTGGAAGCTTTGGAGAGGGTGCAGAGAAGATTTACCAGGATGTTGCCTGGAATGGAGAATAGGTCGTATGAGAATAGGTTGAGAGTTCTCGGCCTTTTCTCGTTGGAACGGCGAAGGATGAGGGGTGACTTGATAGAGGTTTATAAGATGATCAGAGGAATAGATAGAGTAGACAGTCAGAAACTTTTTCCCCGGGTACAACAGAGTGTTACAAGGGGACATAAATTTAAGGTGAAGGGTGGAAGGTATAGGGGAGATGTCAGGGGTGGGTTCTTTACCCAGAGAGTGGTGGGGGCATGGAATGCGCTGCCCGTGGGAGTGGTAGAGTCAGAATCATTGGTGACCTTTAAGCGGCATTTGGATGGGTACATGGATGGGTGCTTAATCTAGGTTAGAAGTTCGGCACAACATCGTGGGCCTAAGGGCCTGTTCTGTGCTGTATTGTTCTATGTTCTATGTTCTATGTTCTAAAGTCATCTCTCAGCTTCCAACAATCCAGGGGAATAAGCCCCAGCTTATTCAGCCTCTCCCTATAGCTCAAATCTTCCAACCCTAGCAACATCCTTGTAAATCTTTACTGCATCCTTTCAAGCTGAACAACATCTTTCCTGTAGCAGGGAGACTAGAACTCAACAAAATATTCTAAAAGTGGCCTCACCACTGTCCTTGGAGAAAGTGAAGACTGTAGATGCTGGAGATCAGAGTTGAAAAGCACAGCAGGTCAGGTAGCATCCGAGGAGCAAGAGAATCAATGTTTCTGGCATAAGGCCTTCATCAGTCACCACTGCCCCATACAGCCACAACATGACATCCCAACTCCCCTCCTCAATGTACTGACTTGAAGTACAGTGTACAGTTCTGGTCCCCCTGCTAGAGGAAGAGGGTTCAGAAAAGATTTACCTGGATGTTAGAGACTGGAGGATTTGAGTTAAAAGGAGAGGCTGAATAGGCTGGTACTTTCTTCACTGGAGTGTAGGATGCTGAGGGGAAACCATATAGAAGCTTATAAAATCATGAAGGGCATGGATAAGGTGAACAGCCAAAGTCTTTTCCCCAGAATAGGGATAGGGGATTGGCTTAAGATGAATGGAAAGATTTAAAACAGATCCGAGAGGTTACTTTTTCATACGGAAGGTGGTACGATATGGAACAAACTGCCAGGGGAAGTGAGTGAAGGTGGGTACAATTACAACATTTCAAAGGCACCTGGTTGGGATTATGAAGAGGAAGGGTGTAGAGGAATATGGGCCAAATGCTGGCAAATGGGATTTGTTCTATTTAGGAAGCCTGGTCAGCATGGATAAGTTGGGCTGAAAGGTCTGTTTCTGGCTGTATGACTCTATGCTATGATACATCTCTGGAGCAGGTGGAATTTGAACCCTGACCTCCTGGACCAGAGGGAGGGACACGATCAGTGTATCAGAAGAACCCCTTAACAACCAAAAAGATACTGATGGACTCTATTTTGGCAATAAAGAGCATTTCAAAGCAAGGATCAATTCTTTCTAAAATACAAAGAACTAACAAAATAAGAAGGGATGGGGAGGAAGCAGAGGATTGAGATTGACAAATCTTAAATATCAACAAGATGTTCACTCACAAGTCACAACTGGGATTTCACACATCACAGCAGTTTATCTTTGTGACAGTGCACAGCCTCTCTCCTGGCAGATTCACGCTTCAGTCAGATTACTACACAAACTGCTACCTTGGACTATCAAAATATCACTGTCTGCTTCTTTTCCTGATCAGGCAGGTTTAAGATAGTCATGTCTCCAGAATATTGTTTTGCATATAATTTCAGTCATGCTGCACCTGCATAGCTTTTCATCAAAGAGGAAGGAACCTAGATTTGTTAACGATAAACAGTCTTCCTCTTTCAGGGAAAGCAAAGTTACTGTTGATTATTCATTCCCTCAACAAAACACATGGGAAATGCCCTTATGCTGCCTTATTCCTTTTCAGCTTTCGTTAATACATGGTTGTCTCACTGCTCCTTCTCTCAGTAATCAAATCCTGATTGATTTATTTTCACATGTACCAACAAAGCAGGCTCAATCTGTACAGGTTGTGCTAAAACCTACCTTTCAGTTGTCCCAAGAAAAGGACATCACTGCATTTGTTCTTTCAAATATAGAGAATGGAATCTTGTTGTTGCTAAGAGTATATGTTCCGTGATTGCACAACTCTCTCCGGGCTCATGGGCCTGTCTCTCCTCAGGTGTAGAACCAGTAAACAGGTTACACCAGTTAAACGGGTGCTACCTCCACCTCTCACGTCTTAAAGAAGCCACACCACATACTAGTTCCATTGAAATAATAACTAGCAAAGCGGTGAAGGCTGGCATTGATTTAAACCGAATTCATTGCTCACTCAATTTAAAGGTGGGGAGTGTCGAACAGTTACTGGTCACAGTCCCAACACGACGATAAATATGGCTGACAACACTTTAACATTCACTTGTGTTACTAATCCTTTCACGAGCGTTGGTTTGCGAGACACAGCACCAGTAATTCAAGTTATAAATGCTGGAACAGTTGTGGTTGCTATGAACCATTTCAATCTTAGCCCCCACGTGAGGGCATTGTGACCCTCAGATTAAACTCACCACCAATTGTGTCTCTCTAATGAGTTGGCAGACTATGCCAGCCTCCACCGCATACTTTCTAAGTTCATGGGTTTTTGTTCAAATTAGGTGAAGCAGCACTTTGTCAAGGTCAACATCTGATCTACACCTGAATTGAGATGCCCTAACCCACATGATTTAAATGCTTTGTTAGTTTAATTTTCAACCATCCAACAATAACCATTCTGCCCATATCAACCCTCTAAAAGTGCCAGTTCCTTACAAATTCCCATGCCGTGTTTGACTACTATAACAGTCAAGTATTCTTCCTTATCTTGCCTCCAGAATGGTTGGCTACACTTCCTCACTAGCTTCCACTGCACTTCACCATGAAACCTCCTAACTAACCTGTTCAGAGATGCTATTAAACACCTCGGGAGCAAGTAGGACTTTAACCCAGACCCTCCAACTCCAAGAAAGGGCCACTACTACTGCACCACGATAGCCCTACTCACCTGGCTCTATTCTTGTTTATTTAATTGCGGCCAGCCAGGGTTTCACTATTAGTGACTACCGTACAGTCTTCCCTCTAAGAATCTACTCTTGTCCTCTCCTTCTTGTTTCTTATCTACTTCCTCTTACTTGGTGACAACAAACAGATTCGATGTGATTTCTGACATCATCCTGCTTAACTCACTCTCACCAATCTTGAATTCATTGCCTTCTCTAAACTCTCCAGCTGGTTATCTAATATCCAACGCTGGACAAGCAGAAATTTCTTCCAGGTAAATATTAAGGCGATTGGAGCCATTGTCATTAATGCTGCTCCTCAGTTCCCAATTCCATCCCTTTTCCTTAGTCACTCTGAGTCTGAACCAGACTGTTCTCAACCTTAATGTCATATTTGACCCTGAGATGAACTTCCAATTAGATTTCTGAACCTTCAGTAAGATGATTCCCATTTCCTCACCCCTTTCTGCCTTTACCCCAGCTCCTCTGCTTCTGAAGCCTTCATCCATGCCTTTGTTACCTCCAATATTGAATGCTTTTCTGTGCTCCTGAGCAGTGTCCCATTTTATACTCAGTGAGGTGCTGTAAACATAGATGATGGAAGCAGAGATGAACCATTCAGCCCTTTGAGTCTGCTCTGCCACTCAACATGATCAAGGTACTGGCTTCCTACTTTCTCCCTATCCCCTCTTTAGCCTTAAGAACTTTGTCTAAATATTTCCTGAAAGTCTTCAGTATTTTAGTTCAAGTTTCCTATGGCAGAGAATTCCACAGGCTCCCCACTCTCTGCATAAAGAAATTCCTCCTCATCTCTGTCTTAAATGACCTACCCCTTAACCTTGGACTATGACCCCTGGTTCTGGACTCCCCGGTAAACTCTACTACCTCTGTCCTAATTCACACCAACTGCCATCATTTATCACTACTATGCTCACTAACATACACTGGCTCCCATCTGAACAATGTCCCTCAATTGTAAAATTCTCAAACTTATTTTCAAATCCCTGTATGATCTCATTTCTCCCTACCTCTGTAATCTTAAATCTCAACACACTGCATGATAGCCCGAAACATGCCTGACCGGCTGTGCTTTTCCAGCATCTGCAGTCCTCACTTTGTCCTCATATCTTCAGTTACCAAGGGACGTAACCACATGATTTCCCTCACTATACAATTCTATCTCTCTACTTAGCTTTCCTCCTTTGTGTTACTCCTTAAAATATCCTGATTTGATGAAGTAGGTGGATCATAACATCTTGTCAAGTGATGTGGGTCACGGCTGGTTTTATGATACTTCTGTGAAGAAACTTTGGTCGTTTTATGGCATTGAAGGTGCTATATCAATGCAATTTGTTGTTATTTATTTCTGATTAATTCTATAAATCTGATCCTTTTCAAAAGATCCATAGATATTCTTCCAAACATGCATGCAGTTCTTTCTTTCAAATGTTTTTTGCCATTATCTTTGCTATCAAGTTATGAGTGAAACAAAATTGTTTCAGTCAGCTGAACCCTGTGACTCTCACCAGTTAAGGGACTTCACTGTTGACCTACACGCCTTTATTCATGAATTAGATTGTTAGTTCTGTTTTTCTCTCACAGTTCTGTTCAAGTAGGACAATTTGCCCATTGATATGGAGGTATGTGGGACTTAGAGTAATTGTTCTAAGTATACAGGTTGTTGTAAAGTGGCACTGGGGTTGTGTAGTCTTGGTGTCAGTCTTGTTACTCTGTTTTTTACTTGTCTGAATAATTATTGAATTGACAACACATGTCTATGTACGATGCATATGGGTTTAGGATTTTGCCTCTTTGGAATGAAAAGAGGATGTTATATGTGATATGCCTTGAAGGGACATACTCATGATGTTGTCATCATGTCATAGCAGGTGACCTCATGATATAAAGCTCTCAGTCTCCATCCTACTGAGCTCTGTCTGTCTACAGCATGACATACTGGGAGGAAGCACACCTCAGTATATCCAAATAGTTCGTGCCCAATTGCACAAGTCCCAGCGATTGTAATGTGTGTGTAGGATCAGCAATAAAATTTCATTGATTTTCTCATTGGTCCATTGCTCATGTTACGTGAGCTAACATAAAGATCACAGCTTGATATTTCCAGGTCATCACTAAATCTCATCATAGGAGAGGCTGAATAGGCTGGGGCTGTTTTCCCTGGAACATCGGAAGCTCAGGGTTAACCTTAGAGATTTATAAAATCATGAGGGGCATGGATAGGGTGAATAGCCAATGTCTTTTCCCCAGGGTAGGGGAGTCCAAAGCCAGAGGTTTAAGGTGAGAGGAGAAAAATTTAAAGGTATCTGGGGGGGGGGGGGGGGGGGGCAACTTTTCAGAGGGTCGTGTGTTTATGAAAGGAGCTGCCAGAGGAAGTGGTGGAGGCTGGTGCAATTACAACATTTAAAAGGCTTCTGGATGGGGATATGAATAGGAAGGGTTTACAGGGAAATGGGGCCAAATGTTGGCAAATGGGACTAGACTAATTTAGGATATCTGGTCGAGATGGATGAGTTGGACTGAAGTGTCTGCTTCCATACTGTACAACTCTATGACTCCTTGTCATGTCAATTTACTTTCAAAAATACAAGCATAACTTCCTTAGGCAAAAAGATCTACATTAATTTAATCCATTCTCTGATATCTCTCCCCCTTTTGTAATCTAAGGTTGTGGATTGTGTAATCAATTCAGAGTGTAATTAATTTACCTTTTCCTGATGAAGGGCTTTTGCCCAAAATATCGATTCTCCTATTCCTCGGATGCTGCCTGACCTGCTGTGCTTTTCCAGCACCACACTCTCGACTCTGATCTCCAGCATTGGCCGTCCTCACTTTCTCTTAATTATTTCAGAGGTTCAATTCTTGTCAAACGTCGAGTGAAAATGTATCATAATGTTTAGCCACATTGTGTCCATCCTGTTGAGATGACATCTCCCATCATACTGACCACTGTGCACTTTTCCTCCTTCACTGTCCCCATCTCCTCTTCTGATTTGTTGTGTTGTTATCCTTTAGCATCATTTCTCTTTCTATGTTGCCCAGTTCAATGAAATTACTGTTGCTTGCTATTTGCTTATCAGCATTTTTTTTTGTTCATGGACTGTCAACATTGTTGGCCATCATTAATTACTTATGTCTAATTGCCCTAAAGCAGGATCAGTCTCTGCCAGAATTAGTACAGCGCTTGTCATTTAAGTATTTCTACAGTGTTGTTTGGGAAGGGTGTTCCAGCATTTTGTGACCCTGAGATTGGCTCCTCAGTGACATCATTCAAAATCTTCTGTACATATGTTGAAAATCCCCAGCCTGAACTGTGCAAACTCTCTCTCAAATCCTGCACATCTTTATGCTGCTGTACTGTAGGTGTGATCCCAAGACTTGGACAAGGCACAACTCTCTTCAACAGAACATCTGTAAAGCTAAAGATGCTACCTCGATAGTTATAATAAGCTCCTCTAACTTAATACTGACTCCACCATACTGTGGCCTTTCACAAAGCAAGGCTGTCGACATACTTCTCACATATGCTCAATTTTGATCAGAATCCACTTTTTCTGTTTATCTCCATCTCCAACCCTAATTTTGTCCCCTGTTAATGGAACCTTCATCCATTCTCTCCTCAGTGCTCAATGTATTCAATGCTGTCCTTGCTGATCCCCGTCGACTCAAACTTGTCAAAACTGTTACTATTCATGTCCTTTCCCACAGGAAGCCATGTTTATCCATCACTGAGTTAAATTGACACCCTGTGCTCCAACCTATCAGATCTAAAATATTTTTCCTTCTTTTTAAAGTCTTTGACTATCTGATCCCCTCAATTTCTGCAAACCTTCTCCAACTTATTCTCCCCCACTCCCTTCAATCTTTTAAGTTTAAAAATCACCAGGTTTAGGGAATCGAGTGCTTCCAAATAAACCTGTTGGACTATAAACCTGTTGGTGTTGTGTCACTTTTAACTTGTCCACCCCAGTCCAACACTGGCATCTGCAAATCAGGCTTTTAATGCTGTTTTCTCAGAACTTCAGACCCACAAAGCAACAAGTAGCACTGTTTTAAGCAGTTTCAGCAAGTTTCCAACAGTCAGGAAGAGAGAGTACTTCCAGAGTGAGAAACAACCCAAAACAGCAAATAGTTTGGGGAATGCGAAGGAAGTGTGAGAATTCGGTGCAGGGACGAAGAGGTGAGTTTCACTTGCTTTGTTGGTTCATAGTTTTTAAGGTTTTGTTTTCAAATTGGAGAAATTGAAGCCCATGATCAGGGCCCCTCACCAATGAAGGGCATCACAGGTAAACCATAACTTAATTGGTTGGTGATAGTCAAATTAGTAGCTATCTGAGTTACTTTCAGCTTGAAGGTTAAAAGGGAAAATATTTTCAGGCTACAAACTAAAAGTTCAGTGCAAAATTTTTAAAAATCAAATTAAGCGGGGGATTCAAGATGGTGGCAACCCAGTAGGTCCACCCTGCTGAGCTCTGGACAGAACCCAGACCCACCCTCCCTTTATTACCCAATGTGGTAGAAATAGCTATTTTGTGACCCTTCAAATTGTTCAGTGTCACTTAAAAATAGTTAGGAAAACGATTAAAGGGAAGGGACCGCGAGGATTGCAACAAGCAGGGACCCCCCTGCAACAACGGATTCATCCATGGCCGCAGAGTTGGCCACCGCGATTGCCCCAGGGGACTTGCCTATGAAGCAGAGCCTGATCTCAAAATTTGTGAAACCCCAAGAGAAGATTGATTCATCGATGGAGGAGATCTGGGCCAGGCTTGAACTGATCTCAGTCATGCTGCAGAAACATGACCAGGAGATCCAACGCTTCAGGCAGCATGTCAGGGAGGTGGAGCAATGGGCCGCAGTCTCTGAAACCACGGCAGAATCCTCGGTCGATCAGGTTCATGCCCTGGAACAGCGGGTACGGGCCATTGGAAGAACATCCATCTGGTGGGGCTCCCTGAATGGGAGGAGGAAGGCCAGCTCATCAGCTATTTGGAGCAATGGCGTCTGAGGTTTTTGAAGCTGGAGGTCGAGGTAGGCCGGGTGCAGGTCGACCGGGCCCATTGGGGCGCAGTGCGCAGGCCTGGATCAGACCAGCGACCCTGCCCGGTCCTAGTTCGACTCTAGCATTACAGAGATAAGCAAATGCTGCTAGAGGCCTCTAGAGCACTGGGGAAGGATCCACAGGCTCTGATATACAAAGGATCGTGAATTATGCTTTTCCAAGACTTTTCACCTGTCATGATTCATAAGAGGAAGGCCTTTGAGGTAAAAAGGAGGATGAGGGACTTGAATACCAGTATTTCATTAGATATCCAGCAATATTACATTTCAGCCACAGAGGGTCTGTGTTCAATTTTGACTCACCGGAAAAGGAAAAGGACTTCCTGGGTGCTTTAAAATAGACTGGCTGGCCTGAATAAAATGGACAATAATGTTTATTTTGTTTATTCTATGTAATTTGCTTGGTTTATCTGGTTGTCGGGGTCGGCTTATTTTAAAATATATGTTGGGGTCGTAATTGTTTCTTTTCTTTTTCTTCTTTCTCTTCTCTCTCCACTTCTGTCATCCTTTGTTCCTTTTCTCCTTTATCATTTCTTTTTATTCTTTTTATTCTTTTCTGGTGTGGGATGGGAGGAGTGGTTGGAGGGAGCAGGGAGAGATTATATATTTCTGTTCTACCAGGAGTGCCTCGAATTACAGTATGGAGGGGACAGGTTGAGTGCCCACATTTAACTTTCTTGTTGTAAGGTATGGTATTTTTTTCTCACTTTGTGTTATCTGGGGTGGGGACATGGCGTCAGCTAGAAGAAGTCATGGAGGGGTTAGTGGGTAGTATGAGCGCCCCCTGTCGGCAAGGGGGAAAAGTCTCCTTTCATTTGTGTTATATGTTGGGATGTTGTAGAAGTAGCTGTTAGAAGTTTTTGATTTGCTAGTTTTGGAAGTTGTATTTTTAAATTTATATGAACTGTTTGTTGTTTTCACTCGGGGTGCTACAAGTGGGGTTCTTCCTCCCGGGGGGGGTTCACGGACTGTTTGAACAATCATGGCTAGCCAGTAGTTTAAATAGTGCACCTGGAAGGTTAAGGGGAGTCATTCACCAATTAAGAGAAAAATAGAAACTGTCAAGCATTGGAAAAGAGAGGGTTGATGTAGCCTTGCTGTAAGAAACACATTTAACTGATAAGGAGCATTTGAAGTTGCAACAGGGAGGGATCAGACAAGTGTTTTTCTCATTCTTTAATTTGAAAAGTAGAGGAGTTGCAATTCTCATGCAGAAGAATCTCCCATTTCAAATGTTAGACCAAATTAAGGGTGAATATGGGCGATTTATAATTCTTAAGTCTTTAATACACGGAGAGGAATATGGGATTTTGAATGCATATTGTCCCCCCGGTGCACCCCCTTAAATTTTTAACAGATGTGCTTTCCAGGTTGATGGCTCTTGGGCACATCATACAATTATAGGGGGAGACTTTAATCGTCTTATTGACCCTGAGGTGGACAGGATGTGGGTATGTCCAGGCAGTTGGTGGACCTGAACAGGGAGCTGGGGTTGGTGGACATGTGGAGATGTCTTCACCCCGAAGGTAGGGATTTTACCTTTTTCTCTGATCCACATAAGTGCTATGTTTTTTGTCCCATTGATCTTTTTGATTTTGGTGCTGTCTTGCAGAATACGGAACGTTGCCCTTTCTGATCATGCAGCAGTGTACATGGTGGTCAAGGCCAGTGGTGATGGGATAGGCTCCCAGCACTGGTGCATGGACACTTTCCTCTTGAAAGATAGCAAGCATTTTTCACAGGAATTTAAAATGTTTTGGGACATAAATTTGGGTAGGGCCAGTAATCCAACACCTATGCACAGGATTTGATTATTTCTTACTCAGCGACCCAGAATCAGCAGAGGGGAGAACAGCAATGTTTGCTCAAGGCTCGCCTGAAGGCAGCTGAGACAGCATACTTTGACAGACCGTCTGTAACCAAATTGCAGCAGATTACAGCTGTAAGGGCTACTTTGAATGCTGCACTCACCCAGACAGCAAAGAGGGAATTCTCTTTTGCGAAACAGGTTACTTGAATATGGTGATAAACCAGGTAGATATCTAGCTTACTTGGCCAGAAAGAGGAATGTTCTCACCCCCCCACCCCAATCTATCACATCCATCAGAGACAGTGCTGGTACTTTTACTTGCAATACCAAAAAGATTAATGCAGTGTTTAGGAAGTTTTACTCTGAGCTGAACCGATTGGAGGACTGTGAGGACAGACTGATAAAGATGGAATCCTTTTTTAAGGCCCAGGACCTTCCAGGTGTAACTTCAGAGCAGGTGTTCTTTCTGGATGTCCCCCCCCTCCCCACCCCCCCCCCACCCCGACAATCCAGGAAATACAGGAGGCGGTGAGGCTGCTCCAGACTGGTATAGTACCCAGCCCAGACAGGTTTCAAAGTGAGTTTAATAAGGAGTTTATAGACATACTGGCCCAAGTCACTCTTGGATACGGATAACTACTCATTCAGTCAGAACTGCCTCCCGTCCTCTTTGAGAGAAGCAAATATTTCTCTTCCTTTTAAAGAAAGGAAACGCTCAGAGGATTACACTTCATATAGGCCCATATCATTACTCAACATGGATTTTAAAATTCTGTTGAAAATGCTGGCGTTAAGGTTGGAGAGGTTTTTGCCTTTCATCGTAAAAGAGGACCAGATAGGTTTTACCGATAATATTAGAAGAATATTAAATATGGTGCAGGTATGCCAGCAAATATAGTTTCCGGATTTGGTAGTCTCCCTGGATGCAGAAAACGTTTGGCCAGGTGGAGTGGCCGTACCTCTTTTATGTCCTGGAACAGTTTGGTCTTGGAGGGGTTTTTGCCAAGTGGGTGGTACGGTTACATAGTGACCCGAAAGCAGCGGTTCTCCCTATTTAAGGTGGTATAAGGTCAGATAAGTTTAGTATCGGCAGAGACAGCTGACAAGAGTGTCCTCTCTCATCGCTATTATTTACATTGGTGACTGAACCACTGGCAGAGGCCATTCGGAAGGATTCCGATACAATTGCTCCAGAGGTAGGGTGAGGCAGATATAAGATCACCCTCTATGCAGATAATTATCTTCTCTTTTTAACTGATCCAATTACATCTGTGCCCTGTTTAATACAAGTGATTAATCTATTTGGTTTGTTCTCAGGGTATAAAATAAATTTTATGAAGTTGGAGGCCACGCCTGGAGGAGCCTTATTAGAATATCCAATTTTGGGGTTGGAACCCCCCCCCCGACTCCCCACATTTCCCTTTCAGGTGGTCACAGGGAGATTTCCTGTATTTAGGCATTTTTATCACCATAGCCTTCAATCAATTACATAAAGCCAACTTTGTGCAGTTGCTGGAGAAAATAAGGCAGGACGTTCGACTCTTGAAGGTTCTCCTGATATCCTAGTTGAGTAGAATAGCTCCAGTCAAAATGAATGATCTTCTTCACTTATTATATCCCATGCGAATGTTCTCTTTGATTTTGCCAAGGCAAGCACTATGGAGGCTTTACAGTTGGCTCGGGATCTTCCATCTGACATCATAGGCAGCCTCTTATTAAGCTGGATAAATTGCAGCTTCCTCAGGGGATGGGACGTTTGGATTTCCCGGACTTTAAGAAATATCAATTGAGTTCCTTACTATCCTATGTGGCTGACTGGGCCTGCCAGGACCCGCGATCAACTTAGTTGGACATCAAGGCCTCCCAGGCAAAATGTCCCCTCATCAATGTGTCGTTTATAGACAAGATGAGGACTGTTATGGACCATTGCAGAAACCCGATTGTCCTTAACACAGTTAAAGCATGGAGATCGATGCGGCAAGGTGAGGGCAACTTACAACAAACTCACCCTTTCACTCCTATCGTGAAACTGTTGGTATTCTGGCCGGGATTGATGGACTCTGGCTTTAAGCTCTGGGAGTCTAGAGGGGTCTCCTGTCTGGGAGATTTATTTGATGGGGAGGTCATGGTGTCCTTTTGGAATATGAGCTATCTAGGAAGGACCTCTTTCGCTACTTTCAGGTTAGGGACTTTATACAAAAAAAAATTGACGGTTAGTCCCTATAAGTCGGATATGGAAAGGAGAGTACTCTGGCCTGAGCGCTCTCTCAGTCAGTACCCTTTATTACTTATTAAGAAGTAACATTTCAAAGGACATTGAGCGGCTATACAGAATCTGGACTCGGGAATTGGGGGTGGAAAACTCCTCGGAGGTGTGGGAGGATATTTCGGAGAACGTAAGGAAGATTTCAACCTGTAACAGGACACAGGTTATGCAACTGAAGGTACTTCAAGGGCTCATCTGGCACTGGCGTGGTTTGTGAAATTGAAGACAAGATTGTCCCCAATGTACCCTGAATGTAAAACTGATGTTGGCACTCTTACTCATTACTTGTGGTCATGCCACAAGCTTCATGGGTATTGGGATGCCATAATGAGTGTTTTTGGAAGAGGTTTTGGGAACTGAGGTTAAGTTGGATCCAGTGTCCCACTGCTTGGGTCTTCCAAATCTCCCCTCATTGGACACGCATGGTAAGAAATTGTTTATTCTGTGTGAGGAAGAATATTCTAACGAGCCGGAGAATACCCTGGCTCTTTCGGGCTGGCGTAGATTAGTTATAGAGCATATCCCCTGGATTTCCTTACAAGCATGGTGCACCAGAAAAACGGAACTGGTTTATAGAACGTGGTGGCCCTTTCTGAAATGCAGACCTGTCGGCTCTATTGGTCAGAACCTTTGTCTAGTCAGGAGGGTTACATCTGGTGGTCCTGTAGTGCCTGAGCGGGGGAAGAATCCTGAACAAATACAGATTTGCTTACTAATGCTCCTGGTGGTGGGGAGTATCAGTGAGATTGCGCTGAGTGCAGTACTTTAACTGAATATAAGCTAGGTTACCTTTGTATAACTTTGTTTAATGTTTTTTTTCTTATTTACTGAATTGTGGTTTTTGTAGGTTTGTTTTGCCTCGCACTCTCCTCAGTGGTTGGAGTAGACTACAAAGAACAAAGAAAATATACAGCCTGGGAACAGGTCCTTTGGCCCTCCAAGCCTGAGCCGATCCAAATCTACTATCTAAATCTATCACCCAATTCCTAAGCATCTGTATCCCTCTGCTCCCCACTTACTCATGCATCTGTCCAGACGCATCTTAAGTGAATCTACCGTGCCTGCCTCTACCATCTGTGCTGGCAACATGTTCCAGATACTCACCACCCTCTGTGTAAAGTATTTGCTGCGTATATCCCCCTTAAACTTTTCACTTCTCACCTTAAGCAATTGTCAATTATAATATAATTGTCATTATATTGTAAAGTTATTACATTTTTTTGTAGTGATTTTGTAATTTTATGAAAAATGTAAACTTTTTCTCAAAAGTATTTACAAAAATATTAAATTAAAGTAGCAATTAAAATAGAAATACCAGGCCAGACAATATGTTGTCACTGCATGATGTGGGAGCAAGGTGACCCTATTGTGGTTCATATGTCTATGAAGGATTTAATGATTATCTTGTAAGTAGTTCTTTAACCATGGTGAATTATTTTATAAAACCATACTAGAGAGAGACTCACTGAAGAGTTTTGGTGTTTTGTTTTCTCTTGGTTGAGTCTTAGGAATGAACAGGGTAAATAGTTGTATGTCAGATTCAGGTAAGTGTCTGGATTGTTTTAACTTGGAGAAAACACAAACTATTAGCTTTTCTTCAAGCTACGTTTGGCATTGCTGCAGAAGTTGGACTTGTAAAATAATAGCCTTAAGTTTATGACTATGAAGGGGTCGCTAGAAGGGTAAGCAGTTTAGTTTTACAAACTCCAGCTGCAAAGTATTTGGTTAAACCCATAAAGTGGCTATTTAAAATTCAAATTTTGCACTTAGTTGTACGTGGTCTCAAGGAAAATGTAATGACTGAACCCTAGCTAATTCAAATTCTGAGTATAATAAAGGAATTCTTACCACAGTAGAGTCATTCATTTGAGATCAATGAGATTGTATTTGTGGTTTTGCAATTTTTTAAACTTGTATTATATGTCAGTAGTTCAGCTTGTTCATCTGAATGTGTGTAATAAACATGATTGTTAAAACCAAATCTGGAGCAATATACATGTCTTTCAGAGGAAAACCACCTTGTTAAATTCAACAAAAAAACCAATGTTCTAAAAGCCAGATTTTGATCTGCAGTCATAACACACTATATTGACAGTTGCTATTTAGGTGTTATTAATAAAGGGCAGAGCTGAGCTCTGGGCATTGCTTTTAAAAAAAAAACCCATTGTATCAGATATCAAGTGTGATTTATCAAGTTAATTTGCATTACTGAATGTTTGGGTTCTTTCTAAGAGTTGGATTCCAGTTGAGACAATCACTAGAATGGAATTTGTTGGTGAAAGATCAAAGCTGATGCTGCCATTTTTAAACTGAATGTAACAATGACAGAGTGATAGACAGGTAGGTTCATAACTCAAGGTGATGGCGGTGAAACAGATAAAGGTGGCATCCAATTCTTATGTGGAAGACAACACTTTTCTGTTGGAGGAAATCAGAAGCCACACAACACCAGGTTATAGTCCAACAGGTTTATTTAAAATCACAAGCTTTTGGAGTGCTGTTTCTTCATAAGGCAAAAAGTGGAGGGAAACACACAGACATAGAATGTCTAAGTGGAGAGATAATAGCAATCTAGTGAATAAGTTTAGGATCAGCATTTTGATGCAGGAATAAAAAGAGTCAAGAAGATTCTTAGACTCTAGAAGGTTTGTGTTGGCAACAAAATAAATACTGTTGGGCAATTCTCTGGCTGCAACTGATTAGGAAAAATTAAATCTCAGCAATGTCAGTTTCACATAACTGTATATTGGATATCTCCATGTGTCAGTATGGAATGATAAGGCCAACCATGTAAAGGCAGCAGATATAGTGAAGAAAAACTAGGAGAAACAAAAAAAAAGAGTGCACTGTGGTGAGTCAGAGGATCTTTGAGCTCCATCAGGGTTCTTACCCTGCTGTAGAAGGGATGAAAATCTGATGGAATGTTCAACCATAAATTCTGGCCATTTGCTTCTGATTCTCTGAATTAAACAAAAGTGGATTTAATAACATTAGGCCAAACAGAAAATTGTAACATAATGGAACAGCACATCACCTGATCAGACCCAGAAGTAGGACTGAAGGTGGAGAGAAGTTGTTTCAAACTGGGTTCACTGAATTTCTTTTGACTGCACATTAGGATATCTTTAAGGAGCTCTCATCAATGGATCTTTAGCCTCTTCTTTCCACTGGAGTGGATAATCCCAAATAGACAGACAGACATCAACATCTCTTTTTGTTAAGAAAGATACAGCTCAGTGTTGTTTAATTAAAAACAATTTTGAATATAAAAGTTTTTGATTCTAGTTATATTTGTTGATCTAAGCCTGACTGGAGTATATACCAAATCAATGACAGACATCTTTGTATTGCCTCTTATTGTTCTATTTCAAGGTAATTCCAGACAACTGTTCAGAAGAGACTTTAAGACACATGTAGGCAGTAAAATGAGCTGATTTAGTGACCTTCTTGGAATAATTTTCCAGGCAGTCTTTCCGGTGACCCTAAAATAGCTTTTTAACAAATCATATTGCTCATGACCTTGGCTAACATTAACATTTTTGAACATTACTTAGGATTTCTCATGACAAAACAAGCACATTTATAATGATAGGTAGATACACAGAGCAACATGATACTTTGAAGGCTGATGTGTAGTCGCTTGCCCATTGAATACAGTGGCCTGTTCCTTCTTCTAAAGGCATCAACAATAGTAGACACCTGCAGTCTTACAGATGCTTTCACCAGCAGTTACAAGTGATTCACCAAATTGCACTACTATTCTGAAGCAAATGCAAAATCATTTGGAGTTGATTTTCACTTGCATTGAAAACCTCATCTCAAATTGTGTGCTTATTAACAGATACTTAACATGATACAACCATCAATTCTCTACTAGCCATATTCCCATTTATTTTAATCTTGTCAAAACAGCTGCTCGATAGCACAAAGCATTCCAGCTCAATGTTACATACTAAAATGTGAACAGCTAAAATTCAAAACATTAATCTTAGCTCTAATCAATATCATTTTAAGAGAGATCCATGATTATTTCTGAATGACATTATCTTTAAATCTGTAGTCAAAACATTCTTTGTTGAAAACAATGTTGAAATCAGCTTTATTCATCTGGATTTCCATCCAGAATGGATTTGAATGAAAAAGGATTAAACTTGTAGCCAGCTCCAGCATAGAACTTATTCTGGAACTCAACCCTAGGAGGGAAAACAAAATTGGGTGCGGTGTTAAATACTACTTCATATTGATCCATTTCGGTAGGAAGATCTCAGCTCATTTCAGTTTAATTGACAGATATTCCTCAATTACAATCCACTACATTTCCCATCCCAAATATAGTATTTATGAATTTACACAATCATAAACTAAAGATTCCACAGTCATTTCCAAGGAATTCTCTACCTCAGTGATATAGCGTTTTCTTGGATCTCAATTGAGTATTTCTTTGTTGAGAGATTAAAATGGTTCTCTCTCCTTTGCAGTCAGCTTGTCCCCACTCGTAACCTCCTGTTAACCCCCTAATTTCTCTACTCCATCTTCACCCTTCTTTGCAACCTCTTCCTTCAGTCCCCAGGAAACCTATAATTCTCTCCACTTTCCCTGTTGCAACTGCATCCTCCTCCCTCCCCTAGCTGACACCAATGCCCAGATGGAAATCTTAGGTTCACCAAAAGCCTGCATATCCCAAGCAATGGTGACTCTCAACACTCACCCTCTCCAACTCTAGACCCTCCCCACGCCTTTTACACATCCCTCTGGTTCTGGACTTCACACCACTGCGCTAACTCTCTGATCCTGCACTCAGCAACTCCTTCATGGTCAATGACTTTCCTCACTTCTTCCAATCATAGACTTAGATAGTTTACTAGCAAACTGACCAGCATTAACCCCAGAAAAACAGCAGCCGATGACTGGGGATGTAGCTTCTCATCATATTCGTCCAATCCATTCAAGAGGATGATTTTCTTTCATTGGCCATCCTCAATGTGTGCTGGATGCCTTTGGGACTTTGAGGTAAATCTGCACACTTGGCCCATAGGTTTCTATGACTTATTGGTCTTTCTACAGGTGGCAGATTTACCTCAATGTCCCAAACGTATCCAGGAAAAATGGCTCATGGAGTCTGCACAACCCTCCAAAGAGCATCCCAATGTATCCCCACATTTGACCATGGCTAATCCACCTAGCCTGCACATCGCTGGATACCATGGGGCAATTTAGCATGACCAATCCACACAAACTGAACACTTTTTGGATTGTGGGAAGAAACCAGAGCACCTGGAGGAAACCCATGCAGACATGGGGAGGAAACCACATAGACACTTGCCAAAGGCTGGAATCAAACCCAAGTCCCTGGGTCTGTGAGGCAGAAGTGCTAATCACTGTGCCACTGTACCACCAACCCAATGTGTATTTGAGCATTGATATGAAGGTGTTGTAGAGGAGGCAGAAAAGATTAATGGTTGTGTTTCCAGGGGCGAGAGTCTGCATGAATATAAATTGAGAAACTGGCACTGTTTTCTGAGCAGACCAAAACAAGATTTGATTGAGCTGTTCAATATTACAGAGTCAACTGGGGTAAAAAAAAAAAAATTACTGTTCCACTGGTGAAAGGGCAAGAATCACAAGACAGGCTTAAAAGGTCTTAAAAATCTGACAGAGGGAAAGCTTACTTTTTGAACAGTGAGTGATTAGGTAGATCCAATCATGGCTTTCAAAAGGAAATTTGATAAGCACCTTCAGAGGAAAATAAACTGCAGACCTACAGGGGAGATAGTGGGAGTGTGACTTAGATGTTCTCACAGAGAGCAAGCATTGACATGGCAGACTGAATGGCCACAGCACACAGAGAAACAATTCCATGATTTAGACCCCTCCAGGACAGCTAACGTACACTGAACGCTTGCTTACCAGTGAAGACGTAGAGCATGTAGGAAAGCAGATAATCCTTCCATTACCAACAAAATAGCAACTGTTAAGATGGCAAAAATTGCAAATATGATGAAGACACCAATGAGGCCAGCCCAAGAAGTACTACTCAAGCCAATGCGCATCACCATGGTCCAGAGGACTTCAGACAACTCTAGGAATAAAAAAGAGACATATATTGAGGTTGAATTGCATCTCAATACAGATATTTGGCAATTTCTGAACAAGATAGTAAGATTTTGGGGGCTAAGATTTTATTATTTTGGTAAGTCCATGTTCCTAAATGTTCAAGTAGAGATACACAATTCACCCTTGGTCACTAGTATGCCAGTGTTATCCACATTATAGGAGTCCATAGCCTGTTCAAAAGGTAAGCTCCAACCATGGGCCAAAGACATGGTATTGTTAAGGGATCAGCAAACAGTTAAAACAAGTACTGTTCTCTCTCCATTTCTCACAGTTATTATGCAGCTGAAGTAGTAAATATGGATCAAACTTTTTTTTTAAAAAGTGAAGTTAAATTTTGAATTTCTTTGTCACAAATTGTTTCCAGATATTACAGAAGTATATTTTCATTAAACAGAAAATGAGTGTATCTAGCATGATTAATGTAAGCCATCTGCAAATGATTTTTTCAACTTTTTGTGTTAAAGTACTTTTCTCCCCCATACTTTGGGATTTCATTTTCTCCTGCCCTCTCTCCCACTCCTCACTGGGAAAAGTGCAGTCTGCTACAGATGATTTTCACTGAAGAGTTTGTAAAGCAGAACAGTTCCTGATTTTACAGAATGCTGGACTGTCATCTGAAACAAAGTGAACTTTGAATAAAAGATTCAGTTCCATTCCACATCAGCAGCCCAAGCATTCGCCCATAGTGTTACTAGTCACCTCAGCTGGGGCCAAACCACTTGCTTACCTGCATGAGCCAAGCTCAGAGCCCACAACCGGAGATAGGATGCAGTGTTAGAGATGCAGCCAAGACAGTACTCAATTGTGTGGATGGCTTGGTGCACAAAAACATCACCAAAGTTGAACTGGAATAACACAAGAGAAAGAAATACTACTTGCAGCCATTACAGAAGTCTCTTTTCAGTTATGCTAAGCTTCATTGTTCCAGCACCACCTCCACACCACAGCTTGCCACCTCTAGTTGATGAAAGCAGCAAATAACTGAGTCACATGCGGATTCTAAGTGTCATGGCAACTCATGTTAGATGGGGACATCCCTGTGGGGCAACAGAAAAGGAATGAATACCTAGATATTCAAGAGCTATACATCTCTTACCAGACCCCACAAGGAAGTGATCCTGATGGAAGTGATCATAAGCTGGATAACAATGAGGTTTAGAGAATTTGCTAAAAATTCAATAACTAACGACTCCACAATCTATGACACAAGTAATTTGGTTTCCTGAAAAAAAATACCAGATTAAATGTCTGCTTTACATTTGTAGAATTTTCAGACAGTGTACTCTACCTTCACTGAGAAGAAGATTAACATGGCCTTTGTTCAATCACCGGAATAGACTATTAAACACTGCACGTACAGAATTTCCCAGAGTGTACTAAGGACGTCTAGTATCCCAGGCTGTTATACTGTCATTTTTAAACTGTGATTGGTTTTCTTGGCCAAGTCACAACTGCACAGCCAGACTGCACAGGATTTAACAGTAGTGCACTGCATATGGGTCATGTAATGTTATGGATCATAAACTTATTCTTTACAGACATTTATCCTTCATTGTACATCAATTTAAATGTAAAACAGTGCCCTTAATGGTACAATCCTGAACAGTTATTATTTTGACATGTCAAAATTGGGCTTTAATCCCTGCGTTAAATGTGTTAGACTTGCCTCTTCACTGTGATCATCACCATGGTCACTGGTGCTCCGTTGCTGGGGTTGTAGGATATCAGCATCAACGTCAAGTGAAGCATATACATTCTCTGGTGCAGACTCCGACTGAGGCAAAATAAAAAAAGGATCCAAAGTTTAGTTGACTAAGTTTCACCTGCTAATCCTAGATGTTTCCAAACTATATGGTGGAAACAGGTCTGGTGGGAGAGGTCTCTGTATAACACTGGGGTACAGTACTGGTGGGGACAGGTCTGTCACTGCATAAGGAGAAAGTGAGGACGACAGATGCTGGAGGTCGAGTGGAGTGTGGGGTGCTGGAAAAGCACAGGTCAGGCAGTTCCAAGGAGCAGGAGAATCATCGTTTCAGGCAGAAGGCTGGAGTGGGCCTCCTCTATCACCGTACCCTAACCATCCGATGCCTGGAGCCTCACTTTCCACCCCACCAACCTCTGGATACACTGTATTATCCTCTATTACTTCCACCACCTACAAACAGACTGCACTACCAGGGATATATTTCTCTCCCCATCCCATCTGCATTTCAGAGAGACCAAACCCTCTGCAACTCCCTTGTTAGATCCACACTCCCCACTAGCCCACACCCCACTCCCAGCACCTCCCCCTGCCAAAGCAAGAAGTGCAAAACCTGCGCCCACACCTCCCCTCCATTCAAAGCTCCAAAGGATCCTTCCATATCGGACAGATATTTAACCTGTACATCCACACATATCGTCTACTGTATCCATTGCACCCCATATTGTCTCCTCTACATCGGGGAGATAGGACACCAACTTGCAGAACATTTCAGAGAACATCTGAGATACCCACACCAACCTATCCCTCCGCTCTGTGGCCAAAAAAGTTAACTCCCCCTCCCATCCTACCAAGGACATGCAGGCCCTGGGCTTCCTCCACTGCCAAACCTTAACCATCCGATGCCTGGAGGAAGAAAGCCTCATCTTCTGCCTTGGGACCCTTCAACTACACAGGGTTAATGTGGATTTCACCAGTTTCCTCATTTCCCCTCCCCCAACCTTATCCAAATCCCGAGCCTCCAACTCAGCACCGCCCTCTTGACCTGGCCATAGTCTTTCCCATCTATCTGCTCTACCCCCTCTCCAACCTATCACCTTCACCCCCCACCACCTTCATTACCTATCACATCACCAGCTACCTTACCCACAGGCCCATCCACCTCCCATTTATCTCCCAACCCCTCTGCCCACAAGCCTCTTTCCTGATGAAGGACTTATGCCCGAAACGTCAATTCTCCTGCTCCTTGGATGCTGACTGACCTGCTGGGATTTTCCAGTACCACACTCTCTACTGTCACTGTATAAAAATGGGTACAGTACTGGTTGGGACAGGTCGATCTCTGTATAACACTAGGGTACAGTACTGATGAGGACAAGTCTTTGTCATGCAATTTCAGTATACTCCATAATAAAATTATGTAAATCCCTCAATTTTTAGTTTATCTTGAACCCAAAATGATTCAGTTTAAACTAAGTTGTCCATAGTGTTCAGGGATGTGTAGGTGAGGTGCATTAGTCAGGGGTAAATGTAGAGTAATAGGATAGGGGAATGGGTCTGGGTGGGTTACTCTTTGGAGGGTCAGTGTGGACTTGTTGGGCCAAAGGGTATGTAGGGATTCTATGATCTATACTCCACTTGCCTAAACGAGTGCATCTCCAACAACAGTCTAGAAGAGACCCATTTGATTAGCACATTCACAAACATTCACTCTCTCCACCACCACCACCACATGGTAGAAGTATATTGTTATGAAGGTGTAGAAGTGAACTGTACCTTTAAGTTAAAATCTAGCAGAACTACCTGACAGCACCAAGTGTTCTGAACAAGATACAATGTAACCTTTTGGTCCAGCAGCTAGTGTTGCTGGTTGCCTGGAGACAAAAACAAATTCGAATTGGGCCAATCAATTTAAATTATACCCCCCAAAAGCAAAATCAGATTCCAATCAAGTTTGTATTTAGTGTTAACAATATCAAAAAAAAAACAATGACACAATCCGATACTTTGGGTAGAAGACTGGGGAAAATGTGAGCAGTTGAGGGAGAACTGCTAAGCCACCGACATATGCAGACTGCCCAGAGAATAGTTCTCTTAAAAAGGTGCCTTTATCAGTGACCTGTGAAACAGAAATCCCTAAGGTAAAAAAAAGAGAGAAAGATATAATGAGAAGATTCAATGACTGGCTGGTTTTGAAATTTGAATTTTGGTGAATCTTAATTGGGGGTTTTAAGAGACCAGTATTATTGAAGGGGAAGGTAAAAGACAAGTTAGAGAAAGGAGATGTAAGTCGTAGTTAATTATCCTGTGTTATACTTTAAGAAATAAAATTGTTAATATTTACTTTTAAAAAAAAGTGACCAATGGGATAGCTCTTGGCTTCTCGAATTTTCACAGATTACCACACAGAGTAAATCTTTTGTTTTGCTGGTTTAAAATGGGGGGGTACCCCGTGTCATAACAATATGACATCTGAAAGATGTACCAAGACTCTTCATGTCTTCAAAACATATAAACACTACCATTCAAAAAGACAGGGCAGCAGATACATGGAACCGCCACTTGAGATCCCTGCCAGCCTCGGAAAATATCTCCATTCTTTCACAGTGGATGGGCCAAAATCCTGGAACTCCCTCCCTAATGGCATTGTGGGTGTACCTACAGTAAACAGACTGCAGCTCATCACTACCTTCTCAAGGGCAGCTTGGGCAATAAATGCTGACACAGTAGCAACGCCCACATCCAGTGAATGAAAAGAAAAAAAGAACAATTTTTCCAAGGTCTAGGTAGACATACTGTTCCCATGATTCAAGAGTGAAAACTAAAGTTCACAGGTTAAAGATCACTGCAAACAAAAATTATTTATGCATCAGGTGGTTTAGATCTGGAATGCATTGTGTGATGATGAGAACACACACCACAGTCGCTGTCAAAAGGGAACTGGCTATGTACTTACAGTAGGGGGGGTGGGTGGGAGTGATGGGTTAGCAGAATGGAAATAGCTAAGTTGGCCAGGTTGAGAGTTAATCAGAACAGAGAAGAATAGGAATGGTACCTAGAGTTAACCACCCCATTATATTCCTCACATACAACCATCAGGATTCAATTATCTTTATTCTTACCACACGTTGAGCTTTTCTATGATTCGATCGCAAAATGAAGGGCTTCAGAAAAAGCATCCAGGGGACAGCTATGATTGCAATAATGACCAGAAAGCTTTGAACCTCTTGCTGTGAAAAGAGAAAGTTAAGTTAGGGAGGGGAGGGGAGGGGAGGGACAGACAGACATTGGAGTTCTCTTCAGTGCCTATTGAGATTTGAAAAGCATGAATTCACTTTCGTAAATCTATGCTGAATCTGTTTGATCCTGGCACTCTTCTCCAACTGTTCTATTATTAAAATTTTTCACAACAGAGTCCAGCATTTTCTCCATTAGTAACAGGAGGCAGACAAGTCTATAATTCTGTTTTCACGCTACCTCCTTTTTAATTAGTGGGGTTACGTTATCCAATCCATAGGAACTGTTCCAGAGTCTATAAAATCTTGAGAGATTACCACTATCTCCATTTCTTAAGTGACTGATCAGCCTTCAATCCTACTTTCCTACTAATAGCAATTTCCTTCAGTTGCTCTTTCTCCAACATATCTGCTACGTACTTTGGGTTCTGGGACTGGAAACCTGCGACCAAGTATGCCCCAAGGTCTAGTGCTGGGTTTGATGCTTTCGGTCATTGCTATAAGTGACTTGGATATGACTATAGGAGTAATGTTTAGTAAGTTTGCAAATTACATCAAAATTGGTTGTGTAGTGGACTGCGAAGGAGGTTACCTCAGAGTACATTGGGACCCTGGTCGGATGGGCCATTAGACAGAGGAGTGGCAGATGGAGTTTATTTTAGATAAATATGAGCTGTTGCATTTTGGTAAGGCAAGCCAAGGTAGGACTTATACAGTTAATGATAGGGTCCTGGGGAGTGTTACCGAACAAAGAACTTGGAATGCAGATTCATCGTTCCTTGAAGTTGGAGTTACAGGTAGACAGGGCAGTGAAGGCAAGTGTACCAAATGCTGCCTGCCTTTGTTTGGTTAATGCAATGAGTATAGGAGTTGGGAAGCCATGTTGCAGCTGTACAGGACATTAATTAGGCAAGGTTTGGAATACTCCATTCACTTCTGGCCTCCCTGCTGTAGGAAAGATGTTGTTAAACGTGAAAGGGTGCAGGAAAGATTTGCGGGGATGTTGCCAAGGCTGGAAGGTTGAAGTATCAAAAGGTTGGTGGTAACCTTACAGAAGTCTATAAAATCATGAGGGGCATGGATAGGGTGAATAGTAAAGGTCTTTCCCCCAGCATAGTGGATTCCAAAACACATGTAAGGTGACAGGGCAAAGATATAGAAGGGACCTCAGGGACAATCTTTTCACACAGAGTGGTGCGAGTATGGAATGAACTGCCAGAAGTAGTGGAGGAGGCTAGCACAATCACAACATTTAAGAGACATCTGGATGGGTACATGATTAGGAAGGATTTAGCGGATATGGGCCAAGTGCTGGAAAATGGGACTAAATTAATTTAGGATTTCTGGTCTGCATGGACAAGTTGAATCAAAAGGGACTGTTTCTGTGCTGTGCAACTCTATGACTGTACTTCTTTTGTGAACACTGAACCAAAGAATGCATTTAATTGGCCAGCCATCTCTGCATTCCCCATTATAAATTCCCTCTGTTTCCACATTTGTCTTCAGCAATCTTTTTTTCTTTTCACATACGTATGCAAACTTCTTCAGCCAGTTTCTTTTTATTCTCACAAGTTACTCTCTAGATGGCTCCTCAGTGGATTGGCCCAGAAAACCATCCTGTACCCATTCCAACTCTTGCTTACAATACCTCAATTACCTTGTCAACTACCTGTTAAATTTTGTACATCTCTGCTTCTATTGTCCTTTCAAGTGGTAAGCACACAATCCTTACCACACTGAAACATTACCTCCTCAAATCCCCTTGAAAACGTCTAGTTTTATTTCAAACCTAGTCATCCTGTATGGACCCTCAACTAACATGTTCAGGTCCATTGCCCAGAAATATCTTGATGACTCCATTTAAAATGTTATTGCATGTTTGCAGCATCACTATATGTATGAGTAATAGAGGAAATTTATCGGTCGTTCGACCAGCGATTGAATTTTAGACAAGGCATTTTAACAGCTCAAATAAAACATGTGACACTTGCCTGGTGACTATATAACAGCTGGTTGGAAGGATCATTGTAACTAAATAGAAACATGTTGATGAAGTGTATTAGAATACTGGGAGCAATCTGAGAATTCTTAACGTGGTAAAAACACCACTTAAAAATAACCATGAAGACCAGGTAACCAAATAGACTCAAAATGAAGATCATCTCAGGGACAAACTGAAGGATGATGTTGATCTTGTTGTTAAAGTATCTATAAAACAGAAGGAGGGAAAGAACGAGTTATATTCAGGTCAAGACCTTGAAATGAATGTTTGGCTGAATGAATGAACGAATGAATGTTTGGACGGACGGACGAACGAACGAACGAACGAACGTATCAATACTTGCATTTATATACCACTATTCAGTCTTAAGACATGGAGCGCACTTTTCAGCCAATGAGGCACTTTCAAAATATGTAATACTTTAATTTCATTTTGGCTTACATTTACAATATCAGAAACAGCACCCAACTTGTACATAGCATAGCATGAACTATCAAAAACCTATGCAATATTGTCCAGATAATGTGCTTTAGAAATATTGGTTGTGTGATTATTATTAGCCACTACACCATTCTTCCTTAAAATAATACAGGTGGAGCAGTGAGGAAATGCTGAACTGTCAGAGGTATTATCTATCAGATGGGATTATAAACAGAGATTTCACCTAGTCTCTTCGGTACTACTTGAAGAGGAGGAAGAGTCCTGCCTGGTGTCCTGGCCAATACTTACATCCCTTCTGTACATATTTTCAGATCAAGTGTTAGTTAGTCTCAAGGCACTCACCTAAGATGTTAACGTTTACCATCCTCCAGTGAAAGGGTTTTGCTGATTTCTAATCTTGCTCAATACTGACTCATTTCACACATTTGAAACTGCTTCAGAAGAATGTCCTTTACCTATAAAGAATTTCCGGCCTGAAGGGGGCAGTGTTGTTGGATCTGGCTGTTAAGTGAATGAATGAAGTACCAATAGGGAAAGTACCCCGAGAATAGTGATCATATTATAATGAAGTATGAAAAAGGGTTAGGAGTATTCTAGAGCAAGAATATTTAATTGGAGGAGTACCCAGCTTCTGTCTGGAGAATGGAAAGGTCATGGATAAACTGGAATCAGATCAATTGGAAAAGCTGTTATCTCAAAAGTTCTGGTTCCTGAAAACCGGCTCCAGCGAATCACTAATTTCTGATGTTAAAGCTGGAGTTAGGTTCCTTTGCACATTTCTTTCATTGGAACAGCCGTGTACAGGTTGAAATACTTTATGGAACAAGCACAATACTGTGCATTCCTGGCAGAAATAGCTTATAATGAGATTAAGCACAAAACAGAAGAGAAATTTTGTACTGTTAGTTACTTCAGGACCTATCTTAGTTAAATAAACACTAAGTTGAAATGGTGTGCATGTCTACATTCATAAACAAAATAATCTGTAAGATGAAATACATTTAAAACATAGAAACTGTTTATAATTCTGTAAATTTATGCTAAAATACACAATTGATGAATCCATAATTGACCAAACTCCATCTAGTGGAAAAAGTTGATCAGTGCAACAGAACTCTGCATTAACTGGGCCTCAGTGCAAATTAAGAATGTGAGTCAGCAAAGAGGCAGATACTGGAGACTTTAAATGTAAGAAGAAAGGGCAGGGAACAGGAAACCAACAGCAGAGTGGTGGGGTTTAGTGGTGAAGAGGGACTGAATACAGGGACAAAAACCAGGGGAAAGCTGTGGAACCTCAGGACGGAGGCTGAGAGATTTGACCTCAGGCAAACCACACAACAGACATCTGAAAACAAAATCACAATGTTGTTTGCCTCAATGCCAATTAAAATCTTGTTAATGGCATTGAAGCAAAACAACATTAACTGACTCAACCTTTAAAGGGGGACTTGCTGTCGGAGCTGGTGCAAGGGTAGTTGATGTACTTTTCCAAAAAGAGGGATAAGTAGGGTAACAAATGCCAGGGCTATTTGGTCAGGAATGATGCACAGTGCAAGGAAATCATGCATCTAATTGAAAGGTCAATGAGTAAGTGAGATAAGGGAAGAGGAGAAACAAAGATAATACATGAGGATACCGGCAGCTAACATGAAATGGAATTCAAAAATCTTCGACAAGCATACAAATAGCAAAGGGCTAACAGGAGGCAGGTTTAGGGTGATTAAGGACTTTGCTCAGAGACACTTTTCAACAGGAGTATTGCTCTCTCTCTTTATCAAGGATAATGGTATCAAAGTCACGAGAAGGCAGTTGCAATACTGGATGGTCTAATATCAGTTAAAGGGATAGGATTATGAGAGACAAGTATGGATACGCTCAACGTGCAAGTGAAAAAAGGGATGATGATTTTGGCACTTTGGAGGTCATTATACATTCAGAAGAATTCTGGCAAGGCAAGCATTTATTGATCATTTTTAGCCACCTTAAAAAAAATTAGTAAAAGTTGGCCTTGTTAAACCGTTGCTTTCCATCCAGTGCATATATACCAACGGTGCTATTGAGGGAGGGAATTCCAGGATTTTAACCCAGTGACAGCAAAGGAACAGCAATGTAATCCCAACCAGAATAGTGCATAGCTTGAAGGCAAATGCTCTGTGTAAAGGCTGCTGTTATCCCTTTATGTGGTACAAATCTTGGATTAGGAAGATGTTGTTGCAGAGACTTGGTCAGTGGATGAGGCAAGTTTTTGTGTCCTGGACGGTGCCAACCTTTCTGCGCATTGTTAGATCTGTACTCATTCAGGTAAATAGAGACAGTTTCAACATACCTCTTGACTTATGCCTTGTATACAATGGGCAATTGGGTGGAGAGTTCCTCATCACTAAATTCCTCGACCCGAGAGTATATCCACAGTATTTATATGCCTTGCGAGGTTTAATTCTTGGTAAATGCAAACCCCTTCAATTTTGAGAGTGGGATTTCAGTATTGATAATGATACGAAAAGATTAAGGGGAGATGATGAAGTTCTCTCCTTACTGGAATTGGTCACTGCCTGATACTTAGGGGCAAATAATATTGGACCACTTAACTGAATGTTGTCCAAGTCTTGCTGCATGGGCTACTCAGTATTTGAAGAAATGGTCCTGAACACTGCAAACATCCAATGTTCCCCAATGCTGACTGCATGACATGTCTTTGATAATACAATGGATTTGATTAGTGACTCCACCCCAAGTACCTTATACAGCCATTTCCTCAATCGAAGGCGATTGTGGTCCAAAGACCACAACCACCTTCCCAAAAATATCCAACTGAGCCAAACAAGTGAAAGAAACAAGAGTAACGTATCAATTGTCGATGTGACACAAAGTTTGTATCCCTTACCCATGCAAACACTGGACAGACTGCCAAGCCTTCTCTCAGTCAGAAGTTTATCTGTTTACCAGTGATTAGATGTCAAAAAAGTTTCCCTAGTTCTAGTGTGCCTGGGGACATTTATTGTCATTAAAAAAAAAAATCACAACATATATAAATCCAGAAATTGCTAGAAAAGCTCAGCAGGTTTGGCAGCATCTGTGGAGAGAAATCAGAAATTCAGAATTCTGAGGAATGGTCACTTGGCCTGAAACTTTAACTGGGATTTCTCTCCACAGATGCTGCCAGATCTGCTGAGCTTTCTCAGCAATTTTTGTTTGTGTTTCTGATTTACAACATCCACAGTTCTTTTGGTTTTTGTGATATATAAATATCAGTCTACGTAAACAAACCTGAAATAAACTCTTGCACTTACATGTGATTGAAAATACTGAGGACCACACCGAAGATCATCTGTACAATACCAAGGATGACTGACATCTTCATCTTGTAGGAGTTGAGGAAAGTTAACTTGTTTGAAGCTATATTCCAAATCTTTGAAATAACAAAGAATGCCTCTTACTAGCTGTTGGAGGTGAAGTCAAAAGTAATTTGGAGACAATAATTTGCACTGAATTTATATGTAAACTCTCAAAATGATACTACATTAAATTCTTCTGTGACCTCAACTGATGTGTGCACTCTGTGACCATGCACCTTATCCCTTTACTATCCCTTATTCAATTATAGACTGTTCATTAGACCGATTTGGTGTTTTGATTCCATTGAATGTCAAATGCTCCAAGTTTATCACTTCTGTTAATAATGATGAATTGGTCATTTGGTCATAATTTGGTTAAGACCATAAAACAGAAGAGCAGATGTAGACCATTCAAGCCTATCAAGTCTGCTCTACTCTGGCTGATCTGATAATCCTCAACTCAAGTTTTCATAACCCCTTATCCCCTTCCTGATTAAAAATCTATCTCAGCCTGGAATATACTTCAAAACCCAACCTTGACAGCCCTTTGTGGTTAAAAAAAAATCCACAGAATCACTCCCTTGAGATGAAAATCCTCCTGTGTCTTATGACCTCTGTTTTAAATGGGCAACCCTTGAATCCAAGATTATATCCTCTGTTCCAAGACTCTCACCCAAGGGGAATCAACTCTCCGCATTTACCACATCAGATCCTGTATGAAATCTTGTTGGCTTCAATAAGCTCTCATTCTTCTATATTCCAACAAATACAGGTCCAACTTACTCAGCCTCTCATAAGACAGTCTCTCCTCCATGACTGGCGTCAACCTAATGAAATCTTCTTTCAGCTACACCCAATGACAGTATATCTTTTCTTAGGTAAGGGTCCAAAATCTTTCACAGTATTCCAATGGTCCTATAGTTTACCTTCCATTTATATTCCACCCTTTTGAAATGAAGGCCAATATTCTACTTCTCTTTCCTTTGATCCACTGAACATGGATGCTAGCTTTTTATGATTCATGGATGAGGACTCCCAAATCCGAGTCTACGGTTCTGCTTCTCTATACTTCCTGCCAAACCTTACCTTTACCATATGACGTTCCATCCACAATGTTTGTTGCCCACTCATTTAATCTGTATTCCATTTTTTAAAATTATTTGTGGGACTTGGATGTCATTGGTAGCCCATCCCTATTTGCTCTCGAGAAGGTGGTGGTGAGCTGTCTTCTTGACAACCAAGGGGCTTGCCATGCCATTTCGGTTCTGGATTAGTGGTGCTGGAAGAGCACAGCAGTTCAGGCAGCATCCAAGGAGCAGCGAAATCAACGTTTCGGGCAAAAGCCCTTCATCTTTTGCCCGAAATGTTGATTTCGAAGCTCCTTGGATGCTGCCTGAACTGCTGTGCTCTTCCAGCACCACTAATCCAGAATCTGATTTCCAGCATCTGCAGTCATTACTTTTACCTCTATGCCATTTCGGTGGGCAGTTGAGAGTCAGCCACTTTGCTGTGGCTCTGGAGTCACAGGTCAGCCAGACCAGGTAAGGATAGCAGATTTCCCTCCCTAAAGGGCATTAGTGAACCAGATGGGTTTTTTCAACAATTGACAATGGTTTCATGATCAGTCGACTCTTAATTCCAGATTTTTAAAAAATTCAAATTCCACCAGCTGCCGTGTCAGGGTTTGAAATCATGTTCCCAGAACATTATTCTGGGTTTCTGGATTAAAAGTCAAGCGATAATGCTACTAGGCCATTACCCCTTTGCTGACTCGAGTCATCCTCTCACGCTTGCTTTTAATCTTAGAATTCCTACAGCCCAGCAAATTCACACCAACTCTCCAAACAGCATCCCATTCAGACCCATCCTCTACCTATTCTTATAACCCTGCATTCTCCATGGCTAACCCATCTAACCTACACATCCCTGGACACTGTGGGCAATTAAGCATGGCCAAATCCACCTGACCTGCATATCTTGGACTGTGGTGGGAAACAGGAGCACCCAGAGGAAATCCACACAGACAAGGGGAGAACATGCAAATTCCACAGACACAGTCACCCAAGGCTGGAATCAAACCCAGATCCCTGGTGTTGCGAGGCAGCAGTGCTAACAAGTGAGCCACTATGCCACTCCAGAGAAACTCCATGAGAAATGGAAGAGAAAGGAAACTTGCAATGCAAAAACCATCCCACAATTAACATTGAAAAGAATGTAGTAAGTGGGTTGGGTACGTTTTGGCGCCGATCATTTGGCCCTGCCATTTTGGCTCTAAACTGTTTTGGCACTCATTACTTTGGCACCAATTCAGAATAAAAATAAAAGTTTTGTTTGGTTAAAGGAGAGAGGATGACTAAGAACCCGATGGAATTTTCTCAACTAGCAAGAGTTGATAGTCAAAGCTGTAATGACCCGCTGTAGATTCAAATCTCGTTTTGTAATCATTTTCTGATTTAACAATTGTTAATAGTCATCTCCTGCCTTGATGATACTTAAGCCCTTCTGTCTTCACACTGGAAAGCTGTAATACAATTTTCTTTCTATTTTCTTGTAGAGCCCATACCAGAAATGGCTGAAAACATTCTAAGCAAGACAGACAAACCAAAATTTTCACATGATGGTTATGTATTGGTGCCAAAACAGCTCAGCGCCAAAGTAATGAGCACCAAAACAGTTTAGAGCCAAAAGGGCAGGGCCAAATGATTGGCACCAAATGGTCCCATTCCAGTAGTAAGTATGGAATTATCCTCACCGGGTCAATCCCAAATGGATATGGATTGCCAGAGAACACACCTGGCACTGCAGGATCTAACTGTAGTGTTGGGTTGTTTTCAATATCATGGTTACTGCACAAAGAATGAAACAAAAAGTCAAGGAATTATCACCTTTTCTGAGTTAAAGACAGACAAAAACAAACAAACATAATGTTTGGAGCAAATTACTGCAGATTCTGGAGTCCATACTGAAAACAAAATCACAGTTGGTCAGGCAGCATCCGTGGAGAGAACGAGCAAGCTAATATTTTTGAGTCTAGATGACTTCATCAGAGATGAAATGTTCTGATGAAGACGCCCCTTCCCTAGCATGTTTTGTTTTCAATGTCAAACGTAACAGGGAATATCAAAGTCATTGAATCAGTCCAGAGATAGACCATTACATTAACACTTACAGCAAACATTTCTTAGTCTAGCACCTTTAAGAGGAAATTGCCAAGATGTCGCGCATTGGGGTAATCTGAAGAGGGCACAGAGCTAAATGAGACATTGTGAAAGGGGGGGGGGGGTCAAAGGCTTTGTCAGAGATTTGGGTCTGATGTACAGTCTTAAAGGAGCACGAGATGAAGCAGCACAAGGGTTGAAGGAGCAAATAACAAAACATGGAGTCTAGCTCCTGAAAACAGTTACTAATCATGGGGCATAGTTCAGGGAAGCACAAAAGGGTAAAAAGGCAGGATAATGGATTGCTACAATTGGATGAAAAGGGCAGGAGCAATATAAAGGGATCTGGAGGAATGAGGCAGTGAAGGAATGGAGAACATGGAGTATTCAGTTTGAGACATTAGGGGCCCAAGTTTAAATGTCTTTATTATCAGAATTAGGAACTTCTATTGTCATGGAAGGGCAATCAAATAGTTGTGTGAATACAGTTCAGCCTTTATAATAAGCAGATCTTCCAAATAAACAGTTCGCTTGTGATAGATAATCCTATGCAGAAGTATGGTGTTACAATTGTCTTTAACAATTCTGGAAGGGGGCCAGGGTTCCTGCTCCTATTGACTCCCCATATTCCCATTGTGAGAAGGGGAGATTAGCCCCCTGTAGTTTAATAGCCTACAAGTCCAGTAAGGCCTCCATTATATCTCAGTCATAACCAACCTGCATAGAGTGAAAACCTCCGACCTGACACAAATATTTGGCCAAGGTATCAGATAGCTCACAATAGTGGATTATTCTTCACCGTTAAAGAGTGAAGGAAAGAAATTACTTATGCTGGCGACAGATCCTCAGACGTTACGCTCGCAGGGAACATGGCTTCTGGATCAAACTCAGCCTTAAATACAGAAACAAGCAACCGCAATTTCAAGCCAGAAATGGTCACGTGAAACAAATGGAGAATGCAGGAGAAACTCAGCAAGTCTGGGCAACATCTATGGACTGAGAAGTAGAGTTAATGTTTTGAGTCTATTATGAGGGTTCTTCAGGGAGGTCCTCTAACATTTTCTGCTTCAGATTTCCAAAATGTGTAATATTTGGTTTTATTTGAAGCATCTGACTGTGCATAGGTTACTGAAGAGAGAATATATACACCTGTTGACATCTACTCAAATTGTTGATCAAGTCAGAAGTCACCTGATGAAGGGGCAGCACTCAAAAAGTTTGTGATTTCAAATGAACTTGTTGGACAATAACCTGGTTTTGAGAGACTTCTAACTTCATCCACCCAGTCCAACACCAGCACCTCCACATCATGGGCAATTGTTGGACCAAGTAAACTCTCCAGAACATGTTCTGTTCTAACTTGGGGTGCAAAGGTGAGGCTAGAGGTTCCAGCTGAGAACACTTGGAATTTGCAGATGTCATTTGGCCATCAACAGCTCTCAAGAAACCTTCAAATCCTAGAAAACTACTAACTTGGTTAGAAAATCAAGTCGACATTTGGAATATCAAAGAACAAAGAGTTGCATTCCCGTGGGATTTGATCAACCATTTCAGCAGCATATCGACTGGGAACTTGACAAAACTGCCAGCTTCACCAACCTTCCACTCAACTTACTGTGGACCATTGGGAGAATCCCATTCCAGTGGAAACAATGACTCAAACTTCACGTGCCATTGTTTCACTGCACCTCACTGAATTTGAACAGTTATCATCCAATCTCACATTATTGGCATTCTCTATTATTAATTACCAAATGATCAGTTGGCATTGGTTACAAGACTTACTTCCAACTTCCATTGCGAAACATGGCCCTCACATGCCAGGACGATCCAAATATGTTGAAGGATTTCGAAAAGCAATCGTTGTAAATGAATCCAGTGTAAATGGAAAATATGCTCATCAACAGGATGAGGTAACGTCCATTGAAGAAGGTGTTCCAGATCTGAGTTTGGAGCAACAAAAGGAGCTTTAGGCTTTATCCTGAGTTTTATGCCATGGTTGTCGGGAGACAATTAACTTTATCAGTTAAATAGCTCCATCTATCTGAAATTGTTGTCAATGAACAACATTTAGAAGGCTAAGGAACGGAACAGATTACTTGATCAAAGGGCTACCCAAGTTTAAAAAGTCAAATTAAAGGGGTTTCAGAGAAACCTGGATTATATCCTTCAGATTGAAAGAAAATTTAACCTAGTTGTTTAAAATAATAAACAAAAAGATTCAACTGGATCAATTGAAAGAAAACATTTTCTCTGGCAGGGTCAAAGAACACAAAGGCAGAATCTTGAAATTGGAACCACACAATAAGGAAGCACTTCTTCCTATCATCAAAAGTCTATAGGTCAATGAAACTTTTAAACTAGAATTTTGGATTATTGAGAAATGTGGATAAAACTTGAGTACATTATTCATTCTCTAATATGATGAAAAGGTGATTAATATAATTTGTACAACTCCAATTTCAAAATAGATATTTATTTTTGTGAAGTGTTTTCTCAGTGGAAAAAAGGTTATATTGTTCGGATTAGCACAGCTAGGGTAAATATTGGAGGCCATTACCATTGTTTTTAGTTAAGAATCTAGGAATAAGCAACTTTATAACAAGAAAAATCAGTCCAAAAGATCAGGGTTGAGTTCAGAAACAAATTTAGTTTTACACCTAGGAGTTTAGGGAACAAGTCACATCAACAGAAGCATTTAAAATTGTGAAACTTCCAAATCAAGAAATTTGATTAAACAAACATCTGCAGCTAAAAACTGAGAAGGTTTAGGCTCTCAAATTTATGAGAATTTTATGGCAGCAGACTTAAAAACTCATCAAATTGCCTCCACAATCCATGGCAAGAAATAATAAAGGTGTCATGTTAAGTAGAGACTTTGAGGTTTCAATTGATAGCACAATTTCTCTGGACATGAATCAATTTAGGATAGCAACAGGGTACAGGTTGAAACTTTATTTTGCTATGTATTCTGACTGTTTTGGTTTGTTCTATAACTCTCCTTACTAAATTCTTTGATAATTCTTCAATAAATTGCTGTTCTTTTTTGAAGGAAATTTGCAGTCTTGTGTAAATATAGCCCAGCGATCAACTAATTAACATTAACTAAACAAAAACAAATCACACATGATCCACCAAGCCAGACTTGAGTTGTCCAGTAGCACAATCAACTAGGATCATTACACAAAATGGCAGAACAGATTCTTGGGGCTGAATGGTCTACAGTCCTCTTCCTATAAAAGTGGCTTTGCATACATTGGATTTACCACAATTTAAATGTGCTTTAGCTTCCATGCTATCCAAACAAGGGGATCAACACTTCCATCGTGCAACACATATTGGCAGCAGGTAACTGTCAACATTTAAAATGGACGTTCTGACATTGCTGTCTTGGTGTCTTATGGTCTTGTACAGGCAGATGGCCAGAACTGGATACAAGCCCCTGCAGTAACCTGCTCTCAGCTAGAGGTGTACCTTCAGAAAACCTGCACATGGAAGGGAGAGTGTAGCTGTGTAAACAAAATTTGACTTTATTTTCTCTCTTTCTGCAGGTAGTTACAATTCTACACACTTTTACTGAGTATCTCACCCAATGACCATTAAATGTAAGCAATAGCATTTTTGACTATGAGGGGAATCACAGCTAAGCTCAATTCCATCCTCATTTGGCAGCCATATGCATTTCTTGCATAATTTATCCCTTTCTACCTCAGGCTTTTTGAGATTGCATGTCCTAAATTACCATTGTCATGGCAGAGGTAGAACTAGGATCTTCCTGACTTAAATGGTTCACCCAATCACTACCTGAATGAGACAAGCATTTGAAGAAATGCTAAGGTGACATGACTCAACGAAGAGCACCATATTCTGGTCAACATTTATCCTTCAGCCAATGCCATAAAAATAATTTTCAAAAACAGATTATCTAGTTATATTTCTTTGTCTTTTGTGAGAGCTTGCTATGGGCAATTTGGTTGCCGTGTTTCCTAACTGCAACAGTGGCTACACTTCAAAAGATTATAATCAACTATGAAACATTTTGGGATAACCTGAAACAGTGAAAGATTCTTAACTGCTTGTATTCTCTCTCTTTCGGCTAATTCTACAAAGAATTTCATATCATCGCTAAAATAATGTGGGAGAATATGGCTTGAACGCGGAATCACCTGTGTGGACACAGGCACTACCTTCAGTCTAACTATTATCTCACCCAAATGCCCAACCAAAGCTCTAACTTTTCTTTTATCCATTTGAGAGACATGGGTGTCATTGGTTGGGCCACCATTTATTAGATGTGCCTTATTGCCCATGAGAATGTGGTGGTGAACTGCTTTGTGGAACTGCATTGGCTCATGTGCTGTAGATGGACTCTTAATTTTGACCCAGCAACAGTGAAAGAGGTGAGATATTTTTCCAGGTCAGGATAATGACTGGCTCAGCGGGGATCTTGCAGGGTGTGGTGTTTCCATGTATCCGCTGCCCTTGTCCTTCTAGATCGAAACGGTCATGGTTTTGGAAGGCGCTGTCTGATGATCTTTGACAAATTTCTATAGTGCATCTCCTAGATAGTACACACTGCTGGTACTGAATGTCAGTGGTGGAGGAAGTGGATGTAATGTCAATGAAGCTTGCTGCTTTGTCCTGGATGGTGTCCAACTTCTTGAGGTGTTGTTGGAGCTGCACCCATCCAGGCAACTGGGGAGAATTCCATCACACTCCTGACTTGTGCCTTGTAGATGGTGACAGACTTTGGGGGAGGCAGATGGGGAATTACTCGCTGCAGTATTTCTAGCCTCTGACCTGCTTATGTAGCCACTGTATTTGTATGGCTAGCGTAGTTCATGATCATGCTTCTCCAAGATGTGCATGCCAAAAATCTTCACCCACCTCATTGCCACCTTTCTGGGCAGCAAACTTTTTCTCATTGATGATCATGATAAGCGCAAAGCCAAGTAGAACCGCTCCATGTCCACAATCGCCAAACATGACAGCAAACAGAAATGGAAAGGTGATGATCGTATATGGAGCTGGAGAAACAAAGCAGAACTTCTCTCAAACTATTACATACCATGGGATAATGTTAGGAGAAGGTTGGCAAATTTTGAATGACATAAAATACACAATATAGTAAAAAGCAACAATTAAGTTCATTATAGCTGAAGGTTTCGGCTTTGAAACAAAAGTGATGGATAGATGCATAGTCACACAGAATTGACTTAAGGTTGCCTCTTGCGGCAGTGGTCACAGAATCAAAGTCTAAATCATGTCACCACCAATCAGAAGGAAAAAAGAAATAGGAGTGAGGAAAATGGTAAAATTGAGGATTGTCGTTGTGTTAGCATCTATGTGAAAAGATCAAAGACATTTCTGACATACATGTTCATTTGCTCAGTTTCAAGGCATTTAGAATTGGGTGTGTATCTGTTATTTAGTAAAAGCAGTTAACACGCACCTAAGATTAGCAACCCAAATTGTGCTCAAGTAATTGATCAGTTGGTTACTATTTACTGTTCAGTGTACAGAAAATAAAGGTTGGAATTTAGTCACCAGGGTTCATTTCTCTATATGTCCCAACCCCATAGGCGTCCACAATATTCTGGAAACCAGCTGTGAATTTATTGGTCCTGTTGAAGGTGGGTGGAGCCATTTGGGTCTGCACTACAGTCATGATGGGGTCAACACTGGAACCACTGCGTTCCTGAGAAATGAGAAAAAAGAGCACATTTCATTCATCAGTCAAGAGACAAGACCTCATTGCCATCAAGGGTAGTAGGAGTGTGCCAATGGTGCATGACGGTGTTGGAGATCCTTAGAAACATAAATGCTTATTCCTCTAAAGATACCGACTGAGTATGATAACCAATTATTGCATCTTCACAAGTTTTGTTTTGATAATAAACCAATAGTTATATACTTATGAAGAAAGCCTGTTGAGACATCTTAAACGTTTCAAATCTGATAATAGATGAAGGATTTAATTGGTCACGTTGATAGTTGTAAGGAGTATTTTTGTTTTATTTGATGTGACCAGTGAAGTAGTGGGACTAGAGAAAAAGTGCCCTCAAGATTTGGTCCTCACATTAGGAAAATGTTCACCTTTTCCACTTCATGGTCATCCCACCAGTCTGTCCACTTGACATCTTCCTCACACTCCCTTTGTTTTTGTGCTATCTGCAAGTTTTGAAATTGGCTCGAGTGTGAAGTACAGAGTACGTATTATCATAATATAAAGAAAATAGAGGTCCTCATATCAAACTTGGGGACTCCCATCATATATCTTCTTTCAGTATGGAAAACAAACATTTACTAATGTTCAATGTTTCACTCAACAAAATATTGTAGATGTTTTCTAATCAACTTGTTCAGAGATGGTATTACAACACTTCAGAAAGAGGTGGGACATGAGCCAGAGTGTCCTGGCACCACAAGACATCTCAAAAAATTGTGTCTATGCTTCCACTGACTCTTTGCCTGTTTTGGGTTTGGCGTTGCTTGATAGCGGTGTATTACTTTTGAGAGTTTGTGCACACCACAACAACTGCATTAATTCACCATCAGTCATGGCTGTCTCTTTAAAAAGCTCAACTACGTCTTTTATTTAAGAAATTCAATTCCATTGTCATTGTACCAGCCTCCACCACTTACCCTGGCAGTTCATTCCATACATGCACCACTCTGTGTGAAAAGGTTGCCCTTTTTATATTTTCCCCCTCTCACATTAAAACTTCACCCTTTAGTTTTGGCCTCCCTGTCCCTGGGAAAAAAATGTCTTGACTATTTACCCTATCCATGCCCCTCATGATTTTATACATCTACATAAAGGTCACCCCTCAGTCTTTGATGCTCCAAAGAAAATAGCCACGGCTTATTCAGCTTCGAACAGCTTCTTTAATTTCTCTTCAAATTTGCTGTCCCATATCTTCCCTGCTAGCTAGTGTCTTGTAGAACATGGCCAGTGATGGAATGGCACCTAAATTGTTTAATTAATAAATAAAAATAAAAATAATAATAAAAAATAAAATAAATACATTATGCATTTGACCCAAATGGTACAATAATCTCCCAAATTAATACCACCTCCCTTTCTTCCTTTCCATCTCTCCTTGACAAGTATCCAGGAATATTTAGTACACAGTCTTTTTGTGAACCAGGTCTCCATTAACAACACCATGTTCCCTTCTGCATAGTTATATTTGCAACTCACCAGGTTTATTGGCCTTGCCTCATACCATTACAGACATGCAATCTAAACTTCCCATATAGTGCCTTGAATTGCTATAGAGTCTGACCCTGTGTAATATCTTCTTATTTCGGACTTGAATGCACAAGTCTGTGGTTCTATGGTGAGTTTAATACATCTGTACAGGATTATCTCTATATAGGAACAAAACGGTGTTTAACACATTTGAGCAGGAAGCCAGATGGTGAGCTGCTATCTTTGTGCAACTTATGGGGAAGTAAAAACTGGAGTTTCACTTGAACTGTATATCTGCACTCACCAGGAATTACTTTTTCAGGAGTGAAAAAATAACAGTGTACTCTCTTTTATAAGAAAATCTAGCCCAATTCTGTCCAGATGCATCACAGCTTGGTATGGCAACTGCTCTGCCCAGGACCATAAGAAATTACAGAGAGGTGTGAACACAGCTCAGCCCATCACACAGGCCAATCTTTCATCCATTGTCTCCATCTACACTCCGCCATGCCTCAGAAAGACAGCCAACAAAGACCCTTCCCACCCCGGGTCTAATCTCTTTTGTCAGGCAGAAGACGCAAAAGCTTTATCAAACATATCAACAGGTACAAGAATAGCTTCTTCCCCGCTGTTATTAGACAGCTGAATGGACGTCTCAAATTTCAAACTTAATGCTGATCTTGTTTTTTTTATGCGTCTTTTTTGGCAGTCGTAGTTTTGTATTCCTCACTCTGTTCAATCACCCTATGATCATTGTATGGTATGATCTGTCTGTACTGCATGCAAAACAAAAAAACTTTTCACTGTACCTAGGTTCATGTGACCATAATAACTCAAATCAAAACCTGCAGCACCAAAGCTTTTATGACACCAAAGCTTTCTAATTTCATGTTCTTTCATTGATTGTCCTGTGAGAGCTTTCTAGCAGCTCTAGAGACATCTGACACATATTGCTGCCATGAAAAGGAGCAACACATTTATTTAACTGGCAACTGAGGTAATCCCATCTCAAAGTGACTTGCTCTGGAAATCTCTTTCTAACGTGGCTTCCCGATGCAATGAACATTACTCGCAGGTCAGTGCTCACCTTGCCTTGATGGAGTGCCATCTTGATCCTATCCATATCAGCGACTGGACACCAGGTTTCCGCAATCAGGCACTGTTGGGTCACATCAATGTTGCACAAGTTCAGCGTGTGATAGATCGCCTTCATTTTCACAACCTTCACTTGCCAGTTTCGCAGGCTCTTCGCTGCTTCTTGCAGCACACGGCGACGATGGCTTTCAGTCTGATTAAGTACCTGAAAAATTAAAGTGAATTGTCAGAAGCTCTAGGAAAATACAACCAGCTTGTATTTCAAATGAATAAAATAAAACAAGTTAACTTCAGAAAAGGACAAGCAACAATGAATTATATTGCACACCTTCAATCATCTTATTTCAGGAACCAATTCTACAAAAAAAAGAGTATTGTGCTGTTGTGAAAGGGAAAAGATTAGAAAGCTACAAGTATTTTAATAGACTGACTTTAAAATAACTAATCAATTTAACAGGAACAATTATGGAGAAGCAATGAAAACAGGTCAACAATATTGAAGGGATATAAATAATCAACAACGAGCATTCTAAAAGGTCAAAAACAAAGAAAAACCAAATATGCCCCATTAGGATCAGTTATATATTTGTGGGAAAAAAAGCCAATGGAGTCCATCCTGATTGTCGCGGAGGCTGGGGTAGCACAATAAAATCCATACTGCCTCACCCTTTGAAATCAATACACATTACAGGTCATTATTCTTTCAGAATGGTTCACTATTTAAATAGCTCGATTTGCACAGAATCTAATGATGTCCTTTGCTCCACTTTAAAAATGTGTGTAGCTTCAGAGGTGTACAATTGCCTTCTATTTTACAAGCAGCCTGTAGAGTACACTTGATCGATTTTTATAACCAATGGTCAATAATTTGGGACATCAGTAGGTTAGTATTTGCTAATAAGAGCTGGATCACACTTGAAAAATTTTACAAGTATTGCTCCAGAATAGGATCTGGTTTCTGGTACTACAATACTCCCCAAGCAGGGCTACTACAGCTTGTGCACTGGATAAAGGTCAGGAGGCTTCCAAAGTGAAACATTAGCCATTGGACTTGGCTGTTAAGGAGCATGAGATGGATAGAACTGAAAGTAAGGGTAGAATAGTTCACAATGAATGTATTATGGTGATTGGGAAGGGAATATGGAGTATGAATAGGGTTGGATAATGAAAGAGAACAAAAAGGCCGGTTAAAGCAAACAATAATGTTAGCGAGGGAGCAGAAGGAGCAATGTCACATAGAAATTACACATTCACTGCTAACTTGCATATTATAAGGAACAAAGAGTCATAGGCCCCATTTTGTCAGCATTGCTTCTCCGAGACTGCCTTTTGCTGTAAGCTCCAATGAGTGGTCTTAAAATAATTTCAGGTTTCTGTCAAAGTGGGGATAGATTTTCCACCATAATATATTCCACTAGATATATAAAATTATTTTTGTATCTCACACACACACACACACACCTAGGGAGTGACAGTCAATCTACAATGACCCAAAAGTTATTTGCGTGCTCGCAAGGAACATTCGTGGCTTATAAAGTGCACCTTCTGGTTGTTCTTACAGATACATTTGAAACCTGCAAGGGACACCAGAGAGCTACTGGTAGGGGCACCTTTTGCCTTAAAATGGTATTCAGATCCTACTCGCAACAGCGTCATTTCATTTTTGGGTGTATACTAAATTGATCATCGCTCACAAACTAAACTGGAAGCTATTAGAAAAGATAGTTAAACTTGGGGCTTATCTTGAAGGTGTCTGCCAGTTGAAAGATCTGAGAGGATGGAATAAGACCATACAATATAGGAATGGAAGTAAGGCCATTCGGCCCATCGGGTCCACTCCGCCATTTAATCATGGCTGATGCACGTTTCAACTTACCCGCACTGTCCCTGTAGCCCTTAATTCCTTGCAAGATCAAGAATTTATCAATCTCTGCCTTGAAGACATTTAACATCCCAGCCTCCACTGTGCTTTGTGGCAATGAATTCCACAGGCCCATCCCTCTCCAGTGCCAGTATGTCCTTCTTGAGGTGTGGGGCCTAAAATTGGACACAGTATTCCAAACGCAGCCTAACTAGAGCTTTATAAAGTCTCAGAAGCACACTCTTATATTCCAATCCTCTCGAGATAAGTAATTCATTAAATCTTTCTTAGAAATAAAATAGGACCAAGTGAAGTTGGCAAGAGTTATACTCAATGTTTTCACTAATGGCATAACTATAATCAGCTTGAATCCATTAGAACGGCACATTTCTAAAATGGGTCAATATAGCAGGTGTCAGGGTTATATTGGAAGACATGCATTGGGACCTCATACATTCACAGCATCATTTCTGGCTTCAGAAATAGAATTTCTTTCAGCGACAAAGTGCTGGAAAACCTAGAGGAGACACAAAGTGTAAAACTAAAAATTTTAATCAGGGATGGAGGGAGGGGCATGGAGAAATGCCGTAGAAACTGACGATGAGATCTTTCACCTGCAGTTCACACATGATCTTTTGAAAACAAAAATCCACAAACACAAAATGCTTTCTTCCCCCTTGATAATAAAGATACTGAGCACAGCTGCAGCTCAGCCAAATGTTCACGTTTAAATGCACTTCCACTATTATTACTGCTTTGCATAGGCACTAAGTTAGATTCAAACTTGCAACTACAGAATGGAATTCCCCTAAACACAAATATCTCAACTGTAATGTTACAGGAAGTTACTTTGAAACAGCCCCTTGGGCACTTGCTTTTGGGAGCATATAATGTTGCATTTTTCTGAATCAGTCTTTGAGGGTGCATGGCTGTGGGGAGGAGGTTTTAAGTTATACTGAAATAGTAATATTTTCTGGGTTTTGACGACTGTTGTGTGCCCAATCAGTTAATGTCCTGGATTTGCAAGAAGCCCAGTCCCCTTAAGCAGAAGGTTTGACTCATCTGTTTAGGATTTGTGGTCTTAAATGGCACTTTAAGTTGGACGTAACATTCACCTCTCATTTATAGAGAGTTGGTCAAGCTAGTGTGGTTAAGGAGGTTTTTAGCATGCTTACCTTCATTGCATAGTCCTTTGAGCATACAAGTTGGGATGTCATGTTAAAGTTGTATAGGACATTGGCGAGGCCTCATCTGGAGTGTGTCTAGTTCTGGTTGTCCAGTTATAGGAGGGAGATTATTAAGCTGGAGGGGGTTCAGATGAGATTTACCAGGATGTTGCCAGGAATGTAAGGGTTGAGTTATAAAGAAAGACAGAAAGGCTAGGACGTTTTCCACTAGAGCATAGGAGGTTGAGGTGACCTTAGAGGTTTATAAAATCATGAGGGGTATAGATAGGGTTAATGGTAGGTGCCTTTTCTCTAGGGTGGGAGATTTTAAGACTGGGGTATATGCTTAAGGTGAAAGAAAATGGATTTAATTAAGAAATGAGGGACATTTTTCTTTTCCAGAGAGTGGTTCACGTGTGGAATGCATTACCAGAAGATGTGGTAGGTGCAGGTATGGTAACAAAAGACATTTGGATAAATACATGAATAGGAAACATTTGAAGGGACCAGGCAGGTGGGACTAGTTTAGTTTGGGATTTTTTCCAGCATGGACTGGTTGAACTGAAGGGTCTGTTTCCATGCTGTATGACTCTATGACTCAGACTTGTTGCATTATTTGGGGTTAAAATCAACGAGGTAAAAACAATAACTGCAGATGCTGGAAACCAAATTCTGGATTAGTGGTGCTGGAAGAGCACAGCAGTTCAGGCAGCATCCAACGAGCAGTGAAATCAACGTTTCGGGCAAAAGCCCTTCATCAGGAGTCAAGGCTTTTGCCCGAAACGTCGATTTCGCTGCTCGTTGGATGCTGCCTGAACTGCTGTGCTCTTCCAGCACCACTAATCCAGAAATTGTTGCGTTATTTGTATATCCCATTTTCAGGAGGACAAATTTAGACACTGTCCCCAACTGGTGGTGCAAGGTTTCTCGTTGAACTTCTGCAGACAGTGTGGCAAAGGCAGTCCCCATAGAGGGCTGTGTGGAAGCGACCTCTGGGATGTTCACTCTGCGACACTACAGGAAAGCAATGTTCTTCCACATTAAGATGGTGAGACTTTGAGGAGGAGATGTTGTTTTGAACCTGATGCCCTTCTAGAGTTGAGAAAATGCCATCAGATTTGGCACTCTGTCACAACAAGTGGCTAGTTTGACCCTGACTGAGGGCAATAGAGGGAGATACGTGGCATTTGGGATTAAGCTGACAATAGGGAGGGTGTTTTCCAGCCCAATATGGCCATTGCTGCTCAGAGCTCATCACTTACAGTATTTAAGTCCTCAATGCGTGTTTTCACACCAGCAGCCATTTCTCTACGTTCGTTGGCAGATTCAGGACATGGGTACATAGTGGCACGGAACCTGAGACAAACCAGAGAGGAAGGTTAACACTTTCTGAAAAGAAAGATTCAACCTTACTGGCAAGGCCGACATTACCTACGTCAAGGCATGCTTGAAAAAAAAAGCGATAGCAGTCTTTGGTTAACTACTTATGCTTAGTAGCTGGTTACAGCTGGGCTATTTCGGAGGCTTCTTCATAAGTCAATTAGGAATCAACATTTTGAAGCAGCCTCAAGTCCCAAATAGCGGAGACCAGGCAAAGACGACAGGCATTCTTCACAAAAAGATCTCAATGAACCAGTTCGTGTTTTCTAGGTCACTTTATACAGAGTCATAGAGATGTCCAATTCATTCATGCCGACCAGATATCCCAACCTAATTTAATCCCATTTGCCAGCACTTGCCTTATATCCTTCTATGTGATCTCAACCCTTTTTTTTAAATTGCAAGAATTCAACCAACTGATTTCAGATGGTCAAAAAGATCATGATTGGATTTGAACTCCAATTCCCCATGCTGTGCATGAAAGGGTTAATTCTGAGGCATGTCATAAGCACTATCCACCATGATAACATCACACAGATGGACAGAAGAGCTTAGAACTTAACATTCAGTCTTCCTCAGTCTCTGTAACCATCATAACAATGTAACCAATAACTAGCTACGGACATGAAATAAATCATACCTCATTAACTACAACAGACTTCTAGCTTTTTTTAAAAAAAAGCAAACAATTAACCAGCATTTATTGTCTATCCCTAATTCCAATTAAGCATCAATCAAACAACAGATTTTCTTCTCCAAAGGACATTAATAAAAGTTTTCATAACAACTTTTGGAATTGCCACATTGTCACTATTAGACTAGCTTTGTAACCCACACTTTTATTGAATTCAAATTTCACCATCCGACATAGTGGGTTTTGAACCAGTACCTTCAGAGCATTAAAAACCCAAGAGAATGGTGGATGCTGTAAACCAGAGAGAAAAATAAACAGAAATTGCTGGAGGATCTAAACAGGTCTGACAGCTTCTATGGAGAGAAATCAGAGTTAATGCGGATTGAGTGACCCTTCCTCGGGATATTAGTTTGGGGATCGTGGATTATTAGTCCAATAACATTACAACTACACCACTGCTTCCACTCAGTTAGATCAAGAGGTGGTTTTCCGCTACCAAACAGACAAGAAAGTGGTAGCAACCTTCATCTTAGACAGCAGCCCATACAAAACAGTGAGCTGGCAGGTCCATACAACACGCTCGGTTGTTACTTAAACCCCTTGGATTATTTATTCAACAATATAATCAGGACTGTAACTACTTCTTTGAACACAAGTCCCATTTTTCAAGAACCCAATGCAACAGTGAGAATTACAGGAAATGTTAATCGCTGCACCAATGTCTCACGTGGTGTTGGTCATTGTAATATTCTTCTGTCACTATCTTTCTCTGGAAACAAATAAGCTCTGAAAGCTCCTATTGTCCTTTTCCAGCACTATTTTGAAGAGCAGGCAGAGTTACTCCCAACACCGGACCTGCTGTGCTTTTCCAGCACCACTAATCTAAACTCTGGTTTCCAGCATCTGCAGTCCTCACTTTTGCCTAGTTGATTTTAAGCTTACTACAAATCCTCTTGCCTACCCTGAAGACATTCTCTCTCTCCACCCTGGAAGCTTCCTGCCTGTATTCCTGATGAAGGGCTTTTGCCCGAAATGTCGATTTTCCTGCTCCTCGGATGCTGGCTGACCTGCATTGTTTTTCCAGCACCATTCTAATCTAAACCCTTACTCCCAACATCCTGGTCAACATTTATCCGATAATTATCATTGGAACAGATTACCCAGTTTGTGGGAAGCACCCATGCTCAAAGCTTTGCCTTTGTAATTTCTATACCTCACTTGAAATGTAATTCATTAACTGAAGCATTTCAGGACCATCCTGAGGTTGAGAAAGGTGCTACATAAATGCAAAACCTACGACTTTATGATCACGAGCTAAACGAAGGAGATGTAACATTATGCCAGAAACAAGATTGGAAGACTTAGAAATTCTGGCAACTCGGCTAAAAAGAAAGCAGAATAGAAGTGGTTAAAAATAGAGACAAAGTGCACCAATGAAATAAACACAAACACTGAAAGCAATAGTAAATAAATAAATAACTGGAAAGATTGAAAGAAAAACAAATAGATACAGACTTGCAATTGCAAACAATTGAAAACAGACAGGAATCATTTGAAAAACTGAAATCCTGAAAGCCAGCCTGAATAGCAGCCCAAAGACAAAAGAGGCATTTCGAGTAAAACCAAGGGCAAAAAGGCACTTGCACAACACTTTTACAACTTGAGGATATTAATTGACTCTACTTAATTAACAATAAAACATTTCTTCGAAGTGCAGGATACATAGCTGCCAATTTTCACACCCCCAGGTCCCATTGGCCATGACACTGAGGAACCCATCAAGTAGATGGAGAGAACCTTATCTTCATGCATGATCTGAAAGACCAAACTTTAAAAAAAAATGCAGCACTCCCTCAGTGCATTAATAAAGTGGCAACAGTCTGCGCATTCTGGCCTAAATACACCTTGTCACTCAGGAACAAGAGAGTTGCCACTGAGCCACATTCCTTATGGGCTCATTGTCATTTGTATAAACACCAAGTAAGTGACGTGGTCATTGCCATGGAGGTCTGGGACCTTGGTCTCCTACTTGATGGCCTCGTAGTATAATCACTGAACTGTTAGTCCAGAGATCCAGGTAATGTTTTGGAGACTCAGGTTCATATGCTGTTATGGCAGATGGTGAGATCGGAATTCAATAAAAAAGAAATCTAGAATTAAGATGCTCATGATAAGATCAGGAGAATTAAGAGTGGAAGGAAGGCCATTCAGCCCATTGAGTCCACTCTGCCATTCAATCATGGCTTCAGTGCCACTTACCCACACTCTTCCCCCTATCCCTTAATTCCTTATAAGATTAAGAACTTATTAATCTCTGCCTTGAAGATATTTAATGTCCCGGCCTCCACTGCGCTCCACAACTATGAATTCCACAGGGCCACCACTCTCCGGCTGAAGAAATGTCTCCTCATTTTTGTTCTAAATTGACCCCCTCTAATTCTAAGGCTGTGCCCATGAGTCCTAGTATCCCCATCTGACAGAAACAATTTCCCAGCATCCAACCTTTCTAAGCCATGATTTATCTTCTAAGTTTATATTAGATCGCTCCTCAATCTTCTAAACTCTAATGAATACAATCTCAGGGTCTTCAGCTGTTCATTGTATATCAAGCCTACTATTCCAGGGATCATCTCCGCTGGACATGCACCAGTGCCAATATGTCCTTCCTGAATGATGACTGTGAATCCATTGTCAATTGTCAGAAAAATATTGTTCACTAATATCCTTCAGGGAAGGAAATCTGCCATCTTTACCTGGTCTGGTCTGTATGTGATTCCAGACCCACAGCAATGTGGTTGACTCTTAACAAGGCACATAATGCAAAATGTGATGCGCATAAACACACATCATAATCTGTCCTGCAGCATTAAGCTTAATAAGTAAATTTAAATTAAAGATTCAGGCAGCTGTAAAGGCAACTTTGCAAAGTGACTGATTGTCAGAAATCAGCCATGTTTCATGGAATCAAATAACCTTGAAGTGAACTTTTAATACAGGCTGGGAGCTGAAATTGATGCAGAGACACAGGCACAATCAACCGAGTGTCTGAATATGATAATCAGGAAGGTGATTACTCCGACTATAGAATGCCTGCAGTTAAGCTATTATCAGAATTTGAAGAATAATCATCATGGATATGTCTGGATCCATAGCCACATTCTTTGGAAATAGTAATCGTCAAGTTAAAAATGTTCACCAACTTAAATGATGTCAAGCCCAGTCCTTCCCATCTAAACCAGTTATAATTATTTGTTCATGGGAGGTGGGTGTCACTCACTAGGCCAATATTTTTTGCCCCCCCCCGAATTGCCCTTGAGCTGGTGACAGTGAGCTATTGCAGTGTTTGGGGTGCAGGTACACCCACAGCACTATTAGGAAGGAAGCTCCAGGATTTAGACCGTGCAACACAAAAGGAACGGCAAAGCATTTCCAAGTAAGGATGGTAAGTGGTTTGAAGGGGGAGCTTGCAGGTGTTGGCGTTCCCATGCATCTGCTGTCTTTGTCCTTCTAAATCATAGAGGCCACATGATTTCAAATGGCCATGATGAATTACTGCGATGCATCTTGGAGATGATACTCTATGATGTATTGGTGAACAGGGCGAATGTTGAAGGCAGCAGATATGACCCATCATGCTTTGTCCCAGATGGTGTCAGGTTTCCCAACTGTCGTTGAAGCTGTACTCATCAAGGCAAGTGGGGAGTATTTCACCCCACTTCCTGACTTGTGCCTTGTAGATGGGGACTTGGCTTTGGGAAATAGGAGAAGGGTTACTCGCTGTAGCATTCCTAGGCTCTGACTTGCTCTCATAGCCACAGGACCAATAGGTTACTCATTATAATGGATTAAAGAAAACAATTAAAATATCTGTTTGTATGACTACTGACTTAGGGTTTAAAAGTAATCAAATTAAACACTCCTAGAAGCAGCTGTTGAATTGGTTTGTAGAAAGTTATTCGTCCTTATCCCTTGGTCAGTTTTTATCTCTGTATCAGTAGCTCTTCTCTTACCATACGATAGCTGAAAACTTTACACCTGAAACCACTCACTGGCAGCTTTGTAAACGCAGTTAAAACTTGGTGTTCTAAAACGGAATGGCAATATTTTCTTATCACTCAATGGAATGCTTGGAAATCACAGTCATACATAGCCTATGTTTTTGTAAATTGGACAGGTAGCCACGTGTTCTGTTTAGGACTATTGCATAACATCAAACCCCCCCCCCCCACTCCTTTATTTTCAATTGGACATAGTGAGAACATTACAGTGGAGTGTTTTGGACACCTGCAATCACTCACCTTTTTTAATACATGTAATGCGAATGAGTTTAAGCAAGGACCCACATTTGCAGCTTGCCTATTTTACTTTTGCACTGAACTGATGAAGATTTTTCAACTGTAATGGGGATAAGACGCTGGGGTACTAAATTCTGAGCAGCCTCGGAAGGATGCAGTCAAATACCATGAAGATCTGGACTTTCAATTTCTCAAGGATTCACCTCTTCTCCATTCCTGGGAGGAGTTACCCCAGGTTGGTGGTTGCAATGATAATTCATCAACAATGCAAGCAGTTGCATTCATAGTCAGCAGCTTCCATCGCTTAGTCTCGAGAGCCATTGCTGAAAAAAGTGTGAAATTGCTGTTTGGATCTTGCACCCTCCCCCCCCCCCCCCCCCCCTCCCCTCCACCAACATGACTTTGAAGTCATACTCTGGTTCCATATATGATTGCTACTGCACATAGTATACATCTGAGCTACAGTCGCAATGTAGAGAAGGACCTCAAAAGCTGAAACTCAGTCATTAAGGTAGTGTTATGGTCAGAGAAATCACATAGAAAACCACATTCTCTTCAATATTCATGAGCTTAAATTCTGTTTATATAAAAATGGCCAACCTTGCTGAACTCAAGATGTTCAAAGTCAACATGGTTATATTTATATAAGTTTTTGAACTTCTTTCATTCCTAAACATTCCAGCTAAAACAGACACAAAGGGCTTGGAGTGGAGTGTCTGTTTCCCACCAGTTCTGGACAAAGCAAATCATTAAGCTTCATTACATCAAAATGAACATGAATGATTTTACAGTTACTCTGATGGAGAAGGTAAAGCTATACTGTTAGCTTAATGACCTACTAATTAGCCTACTGAGATGGGTCATCAGCATCTGAAATGTCTGAACATGTGTGATGAATGACTGAAATCAGAGCCAGATAAATTAAGCATACAATGCAGGAGCCTAGGTTAGTTGCTGACTGACCTCCAGAGGGACAGCAGGATTGCAGGCCAAGTTAGCAGCTTGCTTCAGACTCTGTCTCCAAGGAGCTGGCTGGGAAGAGGCCAACACTTTGCCTGCAAGAAGGAGAAGCAATGGGCCTAGCTCATTTAGGGACCTATTGTGGACTTTGACCTCTGGGAAGTTCTGACTCATGTAAACTGATTTTTTTTTGATGGATTAAAACTTGTAATTTGTAACCTCTCTTCTGTCTCGTCTTCCTTAACTTCCTGAGTATTTGCGAGTGTGAATGAACTACTGAAGCAATTCCCCAATGTTTTGAATATTTTGTTAACGACCTCCATCGTTGGTTTCAAATTAAAGGATTTTGCTGTGGGATTTATTTCAAAAATTGGAATATGAAAACCAGGATTCGCAAACACCTGGACTTAATATTGAGTTCAACACCTTCAGATTGCAAACTCACTGAGTTCTTGCCTTTCTTTAAGTGTCACTGGATGTAATTCCCTGTCAGTATGTCCTCTCTCCCCTCAACCAAGTGGGACTGTCTGTCCTTTTCAGTCTGGCAGTTAGACACAACATTCTTTTTTTAAGAATTAGATTCCCTACAGTGTGGAAACTGGCCCTTCAGCCCAACAAGTCCATACCAACCCTCCGAAGAGTAAACCATCTAGACCCATTCCCTGATCTTATACTTTACCCCTGACTAATGCACCTAACCTACACTAGGGGCAATTTTGCATGGCCAGTTCACCTAAGTCACACATCATTGAATTGTGGGAGGAAACTGGAGCCTACACAGACAGGGTGAATGTGCAAACTCCACACAGACAGCTGGCTGAGACTGGAATCAAACCTTGGTCCCTGGTGCTGTGAGCCACTATGCTGCCCTTTTGTTTTGTATTACTGTCCCCTCTCCATCCCTGTATGATGATCCCAATCCTTGGAATTGACCTATGAATCTTGCCCACGACAACAGTGGCGCAAATAATCCACTTCGAAATTCATTGAATAACTCCCAGCACTGACTATGGCCCAGGCAGTCAATCAAGCAAATTGGAATGTTCTGCCATTCTCACATTCTGATCACTTAATCTGCACGAAAAACACCCTTTCTCTTCATGCACCCCACCCCTTTCATTGCATAAATCCTGCCCCCTCAATACTTCAGAGTTGACGTGAAGTATGAAGTGTCATCTGGACTTGAAACATTAGCTCAAGCAACCTCCATAGATGCTGCCTGACCCGTTATACCCAAAACATTGACCTCTCCACCTGCTGATGCTGCTTTGCTTGCTGTGTTCTTCCAGCCTCCTGCCAGTCCAACTTGAAATCCTGCATCTGCAGTTGTTTTGTCACTAAATGTTAAGATTTCCAGCATTTTTTGTTTTCTGTTTGAGAATACCTTTTGGCTTACCCCAGGAAGGGGCAGACATGGAAAGGTGAAGAAGGAAATTAAGTTATACTTCTGTGCCTCAGGCATAGAGGGAAAAGGGAAAGGCAATCAATCATCGCTCAAATACACCCTCATTGGTAGCTCCTCAGTCCTTATGGAATGAGGACCCCAGATTGTTAACAGACTGAGGCACTCTGCCTGGCAAAGTTTATTCATCTCTGCATAGCATCAACCTGATTTGAGCTCAGTGCACCAGATTTCAAAGCAAGTGCACATCTTCAGTATGACCTCTGATCAGGGATATATTCACCACCACCTCCAATAATGTTCACCCAGTTTCTAGACAAAGGAAACACCTGAAAAACCAGATGGCCAATCTCTGGAGCCCAGCAATTTGTCTTAGTGGGCGCCTCACTTTTTTTTTAATATAGCTGAGAAACCTAGATGTTGCCTCAGGATTCATAAAAAGATCACCTCACCCATCGCAAATCTTCTGCACTTTGTGTCTCAGCTGGTCCCCTTGAAAGAAGATGATGAAGACATTCTTCTGGACCTTCACAAGCTGCAAAACATAATCTGTCAAACAGCAAGAAGGACTAGAGTTCGTTCATTAGGGCAGCACGGTGACTCAGTGGTTAGCCCTGCTGCCTTACAGCACCAGGGACCGGGGTTTGATTCCAGCCTCAGGCGACCAACCGCATGAGTTTGTACATTCGCCCCGTGTTTGTGTGGGTTTCCTCCCAAAGATGTGCAGGTTAGACAGTGATTTTAAATCACTGCACAGTGTCCACAGATGTGCAGGTTAAGTAGATTAGCTATGGGAAATGCAGGGTTACAAGGATAGGGGCGGGTCTGGATGCAATTCGCTTTAGAGGGTCAGTGTGGACTCGATGGACCAAATGGCCTGCATCTGCACTATAGGGATTCTATGATTTCAGCTCCTCTCTCAGCAGCATTGCATGAGCTTCATGTGCATTAGTTTGTAATTGGCCAAGTTAAATTGTCCATAGTGTTCAGGATGTGCATTAGTCAAGGGAAACTTAGAGCAGCAGGGGAAGGCATCTGGGTGGGATACTCTTCAAAGGCTTGGTTGGGCCAAACGGGCTCTTTCCACATGGTAAGGAATCTGTTCTAATCATTGTGGGAATTGGTGTTCAAGGCAGCCAAGAAACAGTGTCATGATGATGGCGCATTTACAAAGCGTTTGGTCAGGGGAGAATTTCCTAGTTTTGAATTCACGCCAGGATTCTTCAACATTTGAAGGAAAGCACTTTCCAGTTTGCAGCCCTCCCTCATTACGGCACGGATGTGTCAGCCTAGATTGAGCATGGATTCCTTGGAGTTGTCCCTGAATGCACATATGAAGGCAGACAGCTGAGTGAAGCCCACACACACAAAAGAAAGACAACTGCTGTGCACTGATTTTGGCTCAACTCCATTTCAAACCAGATCAGTGACATTGCAAACATAGAACCACAACAATCCTTAATATTAAAAATCTATGGAGAAAAAAACAAACATTAGGAGGTCAGACAGAACTTGAACGATCGAAGGTGTGTCAGTGTTCTCAAGAAGAACCTGTCTTCTTAATAACAGGTGGTCTGCACTTCTGACCTACATTTCCTCCGTACCTCCACTGTTTTGGTCACTTGTTGGAGAATATTAGAATGACCATCAACAACCAATAATATTAACCACGACATTTAGAATAGACGACTCTGTACCTTAACTAGAGCTCGATCATAGAACAGCCTGATGGGTGTAAAGGGTTTATGCCTGAAACATCGACTCTCCTGCTCCTCGGATGCTGCCTGACTGGCCGTGCTTTCCCAGCACCAGACTCTCGACTCTGATCTCCAACATCTGCAGTCCTCACTTTCTCCTAATGAGTCCACAGGCAACGTAATCCTCTGGTCCCATTTCATAAAATCCCCAGTGTGAAAGCAAGCAGTTTGGCACATCCGGTCCACACCAACCCTCTGAAGAGCATTGGACACAGACCCACAGCCACATCCCTCTCCTAAAACTGTTCCCCTGCATTTCCAATGGTAACCCACCTAGCCTGCACATTCCTCAATACTGCAGACAATTTAGCATGGCCAATCCACCGAACCTGCATATCTTTGGCCTGAATGTAGAATGTGACAGTGCAGTACAGGCCCTTGATGTTGTGCCAACCTGTAAAGCCCATCTAACCTGTACTATTCTAATATCATCCATAGGTTTATCCAATGGCCATTTAAATATCCTTAATGTTGGCTAGTCCACTACTGTTGCAGGCAAGGCATTCCAAACTCTTACTACTCTGAGTAAAGAACCTACCTCTGACATCTATCCTATATCTATCACCCCTCCATTTAAAGCTATACCCCCTCATGCTCGCCATTGCCAGTCAAGGAAAAAGGCTCTCACTGCCCACCCTGTCCTCCAATCATCTTGTATGCCTCTATTAAGTCACCTCTTAACCTGCTCTCTATTGAAAACAGCCTCAAGCCCCTCAGCCTTTCCCCATCAGCCCTTCCCTCCATACATCTTGGTAGATCTCCTCTGCACCCTTTCCAATGCTTCCACATCCCTCCTATAACGTGGCGACCAGAATTGTATGCAATGCTCCAAGGTGTGGCCGCACCAGAGTTTTGTACAGCTGCAACATGACCTCATGGTGCTGAAACTCAATCCCTCTACCAATAAAAGCTAACATACCCACACCTTTTTAATAACCCTATCAACGTGGGTGGCAACATTCAGGGAGCTATGTACATGCACACAGATCTCTCTGCTCAACCACACTACCAAGAATCTTACGTCCTGTTGCTCCTTCCAAAGTAAATCACCGCATACTTTTCTGCATTAAAGTCTATTTGCCACGTCTCAGCCCAGCTCTGCAGCTTACCTACATCCCTCTGTAACCTGCAACACCCTTCTGCACTTTCCACAACTCTACCAACCCTAGTGTCAAATATAAACTTACTAACCCATCCTTCTACACCCTCATCCAGGTCACTTATAAAAATGACAAATGGCAGTGGCCCCAAAACATATCCCTATGGTACACCACTAGTAACTGAACTCCAAGATGAACATTTCCCATCAACAACCACCCTGTCTTCTTTCACCTAGCCAATTTCTGATCCAAACTGCTAAATTACCCTCAATTGCATGCCTCTATTTTCCGAGGAAAGAAACCAGATCACCCAGAGGAAACTGACACAGACACAGGGAGGATGTGCAGACTCCACACAGTTGCCTTAGGCTGGAATTGAAACCTATCACCATGAGGCAGCAGTGCTAGCCACTGAGTCACTGTGCTGCCCCATTTGTTGAACAGCCAAATCACGTTCACTGATCTTAAGGGACTGACGGGATCGGGATCGGGAACAAAAAGATAAAGTCATTGGTGGTGGTCCATGACTTTTTAACCTCCCAATAGGAACAGAAGCAAATCCTGAATATAAAAAAGGTTGTACAATGGGTAAATAAGCTTGTGATATCTGTCCATGGATATAGAGTGGCAAGCACAAGCCAAGCTATTGCTAAACATTGTGGGGGACAGAAGTGTACAGTGCAAGTGCAGTAAATTGATGAAGTATTTGCAACCAGGGATTCCCTGCAAATTCTCTCATTTCAGATTTCTACCATTCCATTCCCTCATTTGACCTTGACATTAGACTTGGTACTCACTATCATTTGTGTGTCAATTTAAAAGTTCCTTACAGTGTTGGGATCCTCCAAGGGGACTTCCATCTCAGATTGCTTCATGTAGACATTCCCTCTGCAAGCTCTCCAGAGCAAGCGCTCAAAGGCAGCCATCCTCTCTCTCCTGATCACGCCAGTTATAAACCTAAAATAATCAAATCAGTCACCAAAAAATGACAAGGATGTATCTCAGGGAGTCATTAAACTATAGTGTGGGTTCACAGAAATTGGGAAGGCAGTAGTGATGTGGTATTATCACTGGAAAAGTAATCCAGAGTTCAAGGCTGGTGTCTGGGGTACAAATCCCAATAAACATCTGGTGTGTAAAATAATTCTTTAAAAATTAATATAATCTGCCACCGACTATGGAATAGCCTAGAAAGGGCAATTAGGATCGGGCAACAAATGCTGAACTTTCTAACAATACCCACGTCCCATGAAACAATAAATGAGAAAACACATTAACTTTAGTCTTGCTTAGTTACTCAAGTGGGAAGAGTATGGTGGTATATAGCACAGGATTCTTGCCCCAATATAAAGACAGTAGCTGAGGTGGGTAAACTAAGTGTGTAATTTTGCATAATGAGCTGGCACATTGGTTTGTCAGCACCATCGCATTCCTGGATTATTTTGTCACAGATGAGATATGGGGCACATTAGCTACTCACTCACAAGCAGCAGATGGCTAACAAAAATTTAAAGGCTAAATTAAAACCAATTCTGGATGTAAGTTTGCTCGTTGAGCTGGAAGGTTTGTGTTCAGATGTGGAAACTTGCCAGGTCAGCGAGGAAACATACATCTGGAACCTCAACCAGAGTTACAAATCTTTTCAAAAATCATTAAAACCGATTCGCAGAGATTGAGCAGACTCACTCAGCCAGCCAGCTTATGGGCTGTCCATAGCAGTGGGCAGGTCAGCTGCCTTATACTGGTGGGCAGCCTATACAGAGAGACCCAGGTTGTCTTTGAGGCCTACATTGTCCACAGCTATTGGATGCCCATTCGTTCTAATGTTATCCATGGGTGCCCTCTCTCTCTCACACATACAAAATGGGAGTAGAAGTAGAGCATTCGGTCCCTCTATCCTGCTTCGCCATTCAATAGCATCATGGCTGATATGACAATATGTTCAGATATGACAATTTTTTCCCTTAAAGGTTCTTAATTCCACCAAGAGACAGCCTTGGAGCAGGGTGAAGGGTGGAGACAAAAAAAAAACAATCAGCAGGCAAAAAAGAATCATGTTCTCAGCTGTACACCACTCTGATATATCTAAAGCACTTCTTCGAAATGTAATAACTAAGAAATGCCAAGCCTAAATTTGTGGACTGCAGATGCCAAGACACTTAATAATGACCAGATAAACATTCGGACACGTTAGAGACCTTTTTGTTGCTCTGCATTTCTGATTGTGGACTGAAATCGGAAAAAGCCAAGGACTGTTGCACTTTTTCAAAGTAAGGGACCCGACACTCATTAGAAGTGCTGTTTACGCTGTTGCTGGTTCAAACAATGAGGGAGACCTAGTTACACGTGAGGTTGAGTCAGAGGATTTGTGCATAAATGGAGATTTGACTAGTAACAAATAGTTGATTGGGTCTGTGAGACGGTGACCACTTAACAATAGAAGAAACCTCCTGCCTACTAACAGCTCTGTGACTGGCTCCCAGAGAGCTGGGCAGGTTACGGTAGGGGCTGGGGTGGGGTCATTGTGGTGGTGAATGTTTGAGTCAGAAGCCATTGGACGTTTGGAAAGGAAGGGACTGAAAAGCTAATTTACTCTCATCAGGAAGCTGTGTCTTTCATTTAGCAAGTCTGAGACTTTTACAAGTGCTATCCAGTCACCCTGTGCCTCCTGCAAACAATTCAAACTATATGGAGAAGGAATAATGAATTGCCTTCCCAGTCTATCTGCCCATAACACCCGTGCTATTTTGTCTGTCTGTGTACATATACCTGTACGTGGAGGAGTTTACATGTGGGTTAGAGATGTATCAAGTAGAATTATTTGTCAACTATTCATAATGATTTCTATAGTTATAATAACTTGTCATGAATGGTAAATTTTGTTTAGCATAGAAATCTGGTACATGCCTTTGGTCATTTATGCCCAGTTCTCTCTTAGTTCCCCCAGCCCACAAGCCTCATTCCTGGGGAAGGGCTTATGTTCAAAACATCAATTTATCTGCTCCTCGGTTGCTGCCTGGCCTGCAGTGCTTTTCTGGCACCCAACTTTCAACTCTGATCTCCAGCATCTGCAGTCCTCACTCTCTGTGCCTTTTGTCAACCTGAACTAAAATTGGGGAATTCTGCTTTCCTTAAAACAATATATAACTGTACTGATGACTCCGGGAATAACAGGCTGGATTCTCAGGAGATTACCCCAATGAGATGTGGTAGCACTGAGCAGCATCCTCACATTGGAATGTCCTTCAACTTTGCATTATGTCAAAGCACACCTACATCATAGAATCCCTAGTGTGGAAACAGGCCATTTGACCCACTGATCCTCTGAAGAGTACCCCACCCAGACCCATTCCCCTACCCTATTACTCTACATTTACCCCTGACTAATGTAGCTAGTCTGCACATTCCTGAACACTGTGGGCAATTTAGCATGGCCAATTCACCTAACCTGCACATCTTTGGACTGTGGGAGGAAACCGGAGCACCTGGAGGAAACCGACACAGACGTGGGGAGAGAGTGTCAGTAGGAATGCACATCACTATTATTAAATGGATCTTACTAAAATCCTTTGTGAAACTCATCCCAGGTCACATATTTTAATGCTGATGCCAAACAATTGCGATCTACAGAATCACATCGAAATCTAATGTGGTTGAATTGTGCAGTTTTGTGATGAAACTGTAGCTTTTATGACCAATGAGGAGACAGTCAATACAACAGCCTGGTTGCAGTCAAAACACAGATCCCACAGTCAAGAAGAACAGCCCTATCCTAATCTACGTTTCTCAGAAATCTCATGAGAAAAGCAACTGAAGCTGTTGTGAATGGTTTGAGCTCTCATCTGTATCCAGGTTCAGGGGGAATAGCTGTGAGGGGAGAGGGAGAGTCTAAAAGAATTTCCCAGTGTAATTTGCAGAGGGATAGTGAAGCAGGTTAGTCCATCTCCTCCATGCCACGTTGAAGCCAAAAAAACAAAGTAGGAGAGATGGAAATTTTCATTGCTGGCTACCCTGGTTAGGTTTCTCATTGAGAACCATTCTCAATTTTGCTGGATATTTGTGTTTGGTTAAAGTGAACAACTATAAGTTTTGCTGAGGTTATATCATTAATTTTAAACATCATTGCAGTTGTGTTGGTAAATTGGCTATAACACAGGCATGCAAATGTGTTGCTGGAAAAGCACAGCAGGTCAGGCAGCATCCAAGGAGCAGGAGAATCGATGTTTCGGGCATGAGCCCTTCTTCAGGAATGAGGAGGGTGTGTCCAGCAGGCTAAGATAAAAGGTAGGGAGGAGGGACTTGGGGGAGGGGTGCTGGAAATGCATTTCCAATGCCCCTCCCCCATGTCCCTCCTCCCTACCTTTTAGCGTAGCCTGCTTAGCACACGTTCCTCATTCCTGAAAAGGGCTCATGCCCGAAACGTCGATTCTCCTGCTCCTTGGATGCTGCCTGACCTGCTGCGCTTTTCCAGCAACACATTTTCAGCTCTGATCTCCAGCATCTGCAGTCCTCACTTTCTCCTATAACACAGGCATGAAAATCTACGAGGCAAAACCTCAGGGAGATCGACATTGATTGAGTTCCTGTTTCTCCGACAAGGAGAGCATGCCCTTTTTATGGGAGGGGTTCTCCTCATTCAGTGAAGGCCAGACAACTTAGGTTCAGACTGACACTGCCAAGGCTCTGAGACCAATGAACTGCTGTGTCGGTGAGTCTTTGTTATCCCAAATTATATTGTAATGGGAAGGGTCTCTGGAATTTTTCACTCCACATCACGTGACCAAAGAGGGCTGATCCATCAATCCTCAGTAGGCACCTGCCCTACGGTCCTGTCTGGCAGAGACATTGGCCTCCTGTCTCTGCTATGGAGTGTAAATAAATTACAGGAAGCCAACCTGTACTTGGAGTTGGCAACCCGCCAGGTTTAGCTTGGTGTCTCCAGAGATGAAAGATTAATTTCTTTTACAAGAAAACCCAGGAAACATTCATTTTCCTCTCAGCCCCTCACCCCCTTCTCTCACAAGGAGGCACACAAAGCAAAATATGTTCTCACATCCATTTCCATAGTCATTTTTTGCATAGGCTGGCAACCGACTTATCAGCAGAAGATTAACATGGGCATGCACTTTTTTAAAAAAACCTTTTCTCTTTAGATGTGAAAACGCTAAATGGGATAAAAGGGCTGTTTAATTGTATAATCCTTGCCTCCCAAATCATGTAACAAACAGCACTTTCAATTTAAGCAAAGGTGGAGAAGTAATGTGCCAGGAAACCAATGGCAGAAGTACAAGAGGTAGGTATTTGGCAGCAGGAACAATTCAAATCTGGCTACTGTGCCAGAGCTTTGTGTGTTGGCATCCTATGCTGGAGCTCAGCACCAGATGAATGCCAACAGTGCCGTGTTGCTCTCTAATGTTCAGTTCCTTCAGTTCCTACCAACCTCCGTTGTATGTTTAATTAAGAAGGCACACCCCTATGAAGAGATTCTGTGCACACATCTGAATGTTAGGGGTTTCTCATTAATTTAGTCTGAAGAGTTGAGCATGGCTTCGTGCTTCCCCATACACAACAAACATGATGTACTTTCAATTTACTAATTAAAAAACATCTAAATACATTACCTGAATATAAAAGCCAAGACAGCCTGTAACCAGTTGAAATGTGCAGAGTAACCAAAGCGGTCACATATCCTGTAACTGTGCCATATCATTGCCACACTTCACTTACCCTAGTCTGCCAGGAGCAATCACCCCAGATGCAGTCTGCAGTTCCAATAGGTGCATTGTATCTTCACTGAAGAAATCATCAGTCAAATTCGCTTCAGTCTGTAAAGAAGAAATTCCATTCATTTCTGCAGAAAGACAATTCAGATGCAGCTTGAAAATGGGGATTGCGGTTTTCTGCTGAGTCACTAAGACTGGCTGATGGATGCAAGGCAAATCTCGTGCTTTTCTCGGTGGCATTGTTTAATGCCAGGACAACCCACCGAAGACTGGATGGCTAGGAGATCTTTCGGTCCAACAGAGTCTTTGGGAATGGTGTCTCTAGTGCCAATGCAAACAGCTTTAGCAACATAGCAGTAACATGGATAGTTGCATGCCTACTGACATGATCACTGGACTTTTTAAATCCACAGATCCAGGCAATTTTTCTGAAACCCATTTTTCAAATCCAATGGCAGTTGGTGGAATTTGAATGAAACAAAAATCTAGAATTAATGACCAAGATACCACCAACGATTGTCAGAAAAAACCCAACTGCTTCATTAATGCCCTAAAGGAATCTGCCACCCTCACCTGTTCTAGTCCATATGACTCCAGATCCACAGCAACATGATTGACTATTAACGGTCCCCTGAACAATTAGGGATGGGCAATAAATACTGGCCTAACCAGCAATGCCCACATACCAGGGATGATTTTTATAAAAATTCATTGGTACTCCAGTGTCTCTGGGTCAAAAACCCTAGGAAATCCATCCTAACAATACCAGTGAATCAATCCCAGAAAGGTGACTCACTGACCTTTAAGGTTGTCCTACAGGATAAATAGGAAATGGCTAAAAATAATCAATCAATCAGACTTGCCAGAATTGCCCACATCCCTAGTGGAAGCGTGTGGTCTTGGGACCTGTTTTTCAATTCTTGAGGTGGGAACATCTTTGTATTTGTCTATGAGCTGTTATTGGAAATGGTGGATCCTTTAACACGGGTTTTCCAACCTGTCTTTTTATTGCTTCAAATCAGACTCAGTTGAAAATTCCTCCAAGCACTAGATGTGACAATATCATAAATTCACAGTTACAATCCAAAACTCCAATACTCTTTCCACCTCAGGGCACGGTGTTTGGTTAAACCGACCTCAAAGAAGTCCTGTGTTTTTTTCAGCAGGTGCTTGAGTTCAGTGAGCTCCAGAAAGTTCTGTTTCAATGTCTGTTGGTTCTGATTCACTTCCCTCAGATCATTCTCGAGTTTTTCCAGAACCACCTGGGAAAGGCAAAACAACATACAAAAAGAGTGCATCTTTGAATTAATCTATCAGCCACTACAGCAAAGCAATGGGGTATAATGAAGACCAAAACAAAATTAGTTAAGCATAGCATCACATATTTCAATGCAGCAAGTCCCATCCTTTAACGTTGTTAACAGGTAACACCATTATTACCGTGCATAGAGTTTAGATAAACATTGGGAGAAGAGATGCTAAGATGGACCCCCTTTTGTATCCTTGCTGTAAGATGTACACAACAACATGAGAAAAGTGGATAGGTGGGGAAAAAAGATGTGGAAACTGGTCAATTAACATAAGCTTAAAGATATTAGGGAACAATAGAAGGTTAAAGGAGCATAGACGTGGATAAGGTTTAAGAGGGCAAACGATTCTATTACATTTTGCAAGGGAGCTCCCTGAGCTAAGTGATAAGAAACCAATATTGGACTCGAGAGGAAACATTCAGGAATTGAGTGCGGCGAAATCAGGAGCAGCACAGCAAAGGAACAATTGTTGAAAAAAGCTACAGTACTGGAGATACTGGGTGGGGGGGGAAAAAAAAAGAGGGGTTATTGAAGCTTTATTTCTGTCAAAAATCAGGACAAAGACATGAATATAAAATTTCAAAGGTATAAACATTTATCCTGCATGAGAAGAGGGCATTGCTTGGATGGTCAACTCTGATCGAAGTATTACTGTAAAGAATGCACCAAGGAGTTATTTGTCCCACCATTTGCTTAATTTATTTTGAAGCAATCAAAAGCCTGAGGACTAATGGTCCCCTGGTGAACTCTCCATAGCAACACTTTAACCAGAATCAACGTGCACCATGTTCGCCAACAACATAAATTGTTACTTGCTTTGGTATTCTTGCATCTGTCTTGATAATTACAAGGTAGAAAGCTTCAACAGTATCTTTCTTCACTAAACCTCAGGCTAAATACTCAAGCGACAATTTATAATAGAAATATTATGAAAACTCCTTGTTAAAGAGATAAGCATCGAGAAACTTTTCATGATCTTAGGATACGCCAAAATGCAGAATATACTTTCTTGAAGTACAGTCATTGTTATAATATAGGAAGCAAATACCCAAAACATTGCCACCGACAGTAATGTAATAACAATAAATGATCTGTTTTAGTTGTGACTATGTTGTCCCTTTAAAAGGTTATTTTATTCTGGTCCATTTTTTAAGTGAAGAGAGGCAAGTCAGAGGTACCAAGCTGACTACTGAGGACCACGTGTGTAAACAGATTGGAAGGCCTCCAGTGTTTTGTTTAAAAACAGCCTGAATGGGTGTGGCCAGCACTCTCAGATCAGGATTTCTGAGTAACATCAGAAATTATTGGGGTCTCAAAGGTATTGGATGCTTCAGTGTTGCTGGTGTTTTATTGACATTAATTTCCTCCTGGATTAGAAAACTGCATTTGAGAATGTGTGTCCGAATTCGCCTTTTTGCCAAGGTAGATTTATGGGAGGTTACGAAATTGGAACAGTTAATTAGCAAAAGTTACTGTATCTATTATTCAGTTAAGGTTCCAAGAGAGTTAAATTATTTTAAATTCCTTTTTCTTTAGTTGTATTTTAACTACACAGCGTTTAAATAGATAACATTTTGCTTAATGTTGTGTAGTTTGATCAGTTACATTACTTCAGGAACATTTTACATTGGTCTTTAAAATAAGAGAGCGCTAAAGCCTACTCTACATTCTTAAAACATTTTGAGGGGGTTTGGTCTAGTAACAGTGGTGTTGGTTGAAGGATCATTGACTAGAACACCAAGGAGAATTTCCCAACTCTTTAAAAGTGTGCCATGCAGTTAAGGTTAGAGAGGACCTCAACTTTGTCTCATTTGACTTGTTCATCAGAAGGACCAGTAACTAAAAAAATAAATCTAAAGGCCTCATATACAAGAATTGGCTCAAAACTCAAAAACAGTAGTGTTCGCAAACATATTCCCAGTATTTGAGGAAGGGAATTTTGCCAAAAGAAATCAAAAGATTAAGGAGTATACAGGTAGGTACAAACAACTGGGAACCATTCCAGAATAGAATTGGTGCAAGAGAAACAAGTGATACTTAAACCAAGTAAGCTAGAAGAGTCTTGGGAAAAATATTGAGGCAGCAGGAGGAAAGCATTCAAACTGAACAGATTGGAGGAAAAGGATAGTGAAGTGCAGGATCCCTGACAAGGCATAGAAGAAGGGAGAAGAGAATCAAGGGGTATAGGAACAATTATCTCGGAGATACACATGAATCAGAAACTAAGGGGAGGCGGACATGGGGGATAATGCAATAAACAAACCAAGTGTTGAACCACATAACCAAAAACATGAAACACAAGTCAGGTGAAGGAAGGCTGAAGCACCAGAATTGTGCTCCTTAATATGGGTTCCATTTTTAATCAACAAGAACTCACGGACACACCCTGGTGTTAAAGCACTTCATAGAAAGAGACAGAAGGCTGGTTCTCTGCTACAAGTTTGAATGTTGAGAAAAGATCAGATGTACTTGGGCCAGGGAAACAGAATCAAGGGGTTATCATTTTTAGGCTAATTAAGGATTTAAATGCTAACTTGGAACCTTAAACCCAAGAGTATAAACTGGGGACTGTAATTTTACAATAACTATCATCATTGCATATAGGAATTGATTAACTTGTAGAATAAGTTAAATATATAGTGCAGCAAAAACATTGGTTCCATTCTATAAACAACTAGAAACTGTAATGGAGCAATTGTTAGGGTTTACTGGGTGGGTGAATGAATAAATAAACTGTTCAATGGCCAATGAGAAAAAGTACTATGTAAGTCAAGTATTGTGCAACTATTTGCTACAAATTTTCCACTTGTGAAATTATTATGTTTGCAAAAATAAATGAATAACAGTAATGCTTAATGATATGGCTCAAACATGTTGGGCAATCTGAATAGTTTCTACTGCAATACAATGGGATGAAAGATCATTCACCATCTCAAGAATGTTCCTCTGGGATGGCACGCATACGGTTGCCAAGTTTCCATTCATAGGGTTAAAGGTCAACCTACAAACCTGCCCCTTTCCTGTGAATATGGGTTAATAATGTCAGATACGGAGTTTAAACTGTAACAGGTAGGCTCTGACCCAAACATTAACCCACCTTGGGTGTCACTTCCTGAGATAGTGTGCCCTTGTGTGCAATGAACATTACACTGTAATGCACACAGTGCATTTGAGCAGAGTCTTTAGACTAGTCCCGTGTAAGATCCGAACTGGAGTAAAACCCCATCCAACAGTGCTCCATTTAGTGCTGCAGTCTTGTTAATGTGAACACACAAATGCCAGACAAAAGAAAACCTACTCTAAAACAAAGCTGTGGATGCCGGAGATCTGAAACATGCAAGTAGAGAAAGTGCTGGAGAGACTCAGCAGGTCTGGCAGCATCTGCTAACAGAAAGCATAGTTAATGTTTTGAGCCCAATTCTGAAGAAGGGGCACTGGACTCAGAATATTAACTCTTTCCTCTCCACAGGTATTGCCAAACATGCTGACTTTCTCCAGCAATTTGTTTTTGTGAATTTTAAAATCTACTGTCTGCCTGACTGTCATGTGATGAAAATCCAAGTCAATAGGGGGTGGGAATTAGAAAATTCCTTAGTTGGTTAAAAATAAACCAGGAGATCACGTTTCGTGGAACATGAATGTGGGCCACAAGACTTAGACTTAATCTTCAGTGGCAAGGATTCAAATCAGAAGATCACAGCAGGCTCATCATCAAGGATGTTCAGGAATGGAACTTCACTGTCACTTAGTGACAGCACACTGGCTATAGACTACACCCACGTTTCTGAGAGCCTTCCAGATCCAGCAACAGCTACCCAGCACCATTCTGGAAGCATTGATCATTATAGCCTACTCTCTACAAATAAAAAAAGTGTTCTGAGTTAGTACCCAGGGGGCCAAGATTGTGACAATCCCAATTTGTTTTATATAGAACCAGCCAAGGAGAGATTTGATGTCACACTTGGATTCAGAAATGGCTACATTCCATAGCATACAATCTTAGTCTAGACTGTGCAATATTTCCCTCCTTACCTCCAGGTCAATCATATCTTTTGGAAGAGGAGCCTGGGGATTCTCTCCATCATCTTGGACAACAATCTGATCCTTTTCCATTTCCGTCTCCAGAAATCCTACAAATTCAAGACATCAGTAAGTCAATTGGTGACTAATGCTCTGTTCTCACAATCGAAGTCTCTGCGTTGAATCCAAATATCATGGGAAGCCTTTGAAGAAAAATAGATAAACTACAGCAAATCTTAAATGCACTCTTCAGGGTAGATTCAATTGTGGCTCTCAGTGGGGAACTGGATAAATATATGAAAAGGAAAGGAATTGTGGGGCCACAAGGAAAAGGTGGAATGGGAAACTAATTTTCTCTGGCACAGAGCTGGCAGGCTGAGGGGCCTCCTTCTGTATGACGACTGTTCTGATTCTCAATGCTAAAAAGATTAATTTCTTTAGTTATCAATTTAAACTAGCTTCTCCATTCAGCCAAGAATTAAAGCATTTCTTTCTTATTTCATGAAACTTGATTGTTAATTTATTTTTACATCTCCCATTTCAATCTCCTCAAGATTCTATTTCCCACAAGTTTCTTGCAGTTAATCATACTGGAACAGCTTGTTTCGAGTTAAGGGCTGTCTTACACATGTCAAATGTCAAAACATCAAAACACATTCAGAGAAATATTTTGTGAAGTACAATGATGCTTGGCAAATGTAGCAGTTACTTGAGAGCTGCACACTGTCAGCAGGGAGATAGATCTGCTTAGTGACTCGGTCTTCAAAGATAAAACAGCGAGAATAAAGGATTCAGCTCAGCCTGAGCTGTGCTGTGTCGGTACTACCCAGGAACTGCCTGTGTTTTTTGTGTTAACTTATCAGAATACCCATTCTCTCCTTCATACATTTCTTTTACCCCTCCCTAAAAACGTATGTTTGCTATTAAGCTCAACTACTCCATATGGTGTAAGCTCCACATTATAAACACATTCTAGGCAAAAAGATTTTAAATTCCTCATTACTTTTATTGGTGAATAACCTCTTATGAGAGCTGACATTGGACTCCCCTCAAGTACAACATCTACCTTCCTAAATTCCTAGGTAATTTTAAACACCTCCTCTGAGGAGTCCCAGCCTGTTCCAGCCATGAACTCTCCATTTTGATACCATTCTTGCAAGTCAATTTTTGACTTTTGCCAGTGCCTCTATTTATTCTGTAATATGTAGCAACATTGGGCTTTCCAAGTATGGTTTAACCAAGGTTTTATAGCTTCTCCATTTATCAGTTTTTCTCTTCTAGAATGAAGTGCGTTGTTTGCATGTTTTATTGTAACTTGCATTGCCTTTTGTAGACTGTACCCCTGGATGTCTTTACCTCTCCCACTTAGACTTATCGTGGAAAATGGTTTCCTCAGATTTCACACCAAATAAACTCGCCCGTACTTACACACTTGACATTAAATTTACCATTTTTTATTCATATCTTGTATAGGGTCACCTTCTTTTAGAAATAATCACCAAATTTGATATCATTAGCAAGTTTCAAGAAATGAAATTGTGATTTCAAAGACGAAATTTATTACTTGTTTGGTGAACAATGGTGATGACAGCAGCTAGTCCTCTGCACTTTCATCCAGTCTGAGTAACTACCATTAACACAGAATCTGATTTCAGTTTTTGCAACTATCCATCGATTTTGCTACTTATTTCCTGTCTCCGCATGATTTGACCTTAGACAGGAGTGCACTAAACTGAACCTTACTGAAGGCCCTTGAAAGTCCACATCTATTGTCCTAAACCTATTATGTTACACTTTTCTATTGTTTGTTACTTTCACAAAGAACTCAATAAGGCTCATCAAGATCAACATTTCCTTTTAAAAGTGAGAGTAAAGAGTTCCACTTTGTTCCATTTTAGGGGAGGAGGATTTAACAGAAACCAGTCTTATTCAGGACCCAGAATTGGAACCCCACCCCCACCTCAGCCAAAAAAAGGAGGTTTCAGCCCTCTTTTGTACTGATGGTATCACTGGAAGTGATGGCTGCTGCTCGTCAGGTTACCAGGGAGACACCTAGGGTTACGAAGGGACCAATGCCACAGGTACACAAGGATGCTGTGGGAGGGCTTCACAGAATTGGACATGGAGGCTCCCAACTGTCCATCCCCTCTCCAGTTCCCTCAAACCAGGCACCAAAACAGTTTGCTCTTCAGTCTCCCAGTCCAGTTAAGCACCAGTGCGATGAAGCCCTTAAGTGGACAGGAAATAATCAAATGCAACCTCCCCTACCTACACCCAAATCCAAACTTTCCTCAAAGGGAAGCATCAAATTCTGACCCTCAGCTCCCAACTTTGACACAAGGCGAATGAGGTAATTGAAGTCAGGTCATGTCACGTGTTAAAATCTCTGCAAATACCTTCCACTGATATTTGCAACTTGACAACATAGAATAGAGGCTAACTTTGCCCTCAGTACTGCCAAATTACCCACATTTATTGATAGTACAAGGGACTGGTATGAAGAATTTTGAATTGCCTTTGGCGAGATAGGAAAAGGACTGCACAGCAGCAGGTCAGTAGACTTGGAGTCAAATTCATAAAAAAAAGATTGCAAACTTTACTCATCTGACAGTATGCACTGGCAACAGTTCTCAATAAAACAAATACATTTTTACAAACCCCATTAAATAAAATTGAATTTACAGAACAGAAATAGGCTATTTGTCCCAGAGCATTTCTATTCGATGTGAACCTTACTCCATCCCAAGGTTAGCAAAGGCATTGAAAATGATTAGGGTGTTAGGTGAGGGCAGAAAGAGAATAAAATTTAAAACATCAGCCTGATAATTCTTTAATATCTTGGTTTGGGTTTATCCCTATTTCTGATTAAATATCTGGTGGAGGAATTGATTTTATTACGAGCGCAGGTTTTAGGAGGTCTTTATAGAATCAGTGTTAATATTTTTTAAAAAGGAACAAAAAAAAATTGTCTTGACCGTTTTCAACAAAGCACACTTACGAAGAATTCGCTCCATCACTTCGCAACGTCGAATTTCATTCACAAATTTCCGCTGGAATGAGTTGACACTTAAGTTCAGCTGTAAAAGAGACAGACAATATAGTGCTGCTCCCTATCATTACTGGTTCCAAATACAGAAACACCACCACCTGGAGTTTCTGTACTCATACAGCAAATGTTCCAGAGCATGACCAATTCTAACTTGTGATATGGGAGTGACAACCAACATCTGAAGACAGTCATCAAAAACAAATTCTCAATAAATGTACAAATGTCAAAGAAAAAAAAAAATCTATATACATGTCCAAATAGAATCCAAAATTTTCTCTTTTATATTTTGAGACATATATGCACACACACAAAATTGATTGAGGAGCGCCATTAAAAATAATATCTTTCATACTGAAGACCAGATCAGGATGCAAGGATATTTGGGAAAGATAGGTGATAAATGTAGAAAACTGGATAGCATTCCAACTTGTTGTCACAATACAGACTTAGCATTTACATGGGAATACTGGCTGGGCAAATAATCACTCACACACATCCCCCACAAATACAGCTTGCTTTATACATTCTCAATCCTCATAGCTTTTTTTTTAAAAAAAATGTAAAATTTCAGGAGGGAGATATTGGAGAGAACTTAATTGTATCTTGCAAGAGTCAAAGCCTATGGAAGGAAAGACAAATGTTGGGGATAATTAAGCCACTTGAATGAAAAAAAAAGATTCTTGTCCCACAAATTGCAGTCCATAGCATGATCATAAAGGAGGCCCAGCAACAGTGTCTCAGTCAAAATGTGAGCAACACAGCAAGGCCCATTTTCTAAAATGACTCTCTGTTCGCACTAGAGAGAAACAAAACTGGGCACAAGCACAAAAAAAAACACTGAACAAGGTATTAGTCAAACACAGATAGGCTCTCGGTGTCTGGAGAGACGGAATAAGTGAAATCTAAACTCAGTCGTAACATAGAGCCAACCTGCATTTCAGAAGTTGGCTACAGTTTCTCATGAAGAAATTGGAGGAGGATATGCACGAATGTTTAAATAATTCACTCTTGTACTATTTCTCTCTCTCTCTGTTGATGCTACAATGTTATTTCTGATACCAAGAATGTTAGAAAAAGCTGGAGAAGTAATCTAAGCAACAGGGGAGGTATCAGGATATCCAGGTCAGGGTGATCACAGAGGGGTAAAGGGTAAGTCATGGCCTGTGTCAAAAAAATGAAAAACATCTACGGAAAAGACCTGCAGTTCAGGTTTAAAGGAGCTCGGGAAGAAATTACTGTGAAAAAGGTAGCCATCGCTGGATTACTCTCATTAGTTGTCCTATCTACTAGACATATTTTGTTGGACTTGCATCACTCAGTCAGTATCTGGAACTCACTAGCAAGAAACACTGAGAGTTCTTCCATCACATGGACTGCTGTAGTCCAGAATGTGAAACTGAGCACTTCCCAAGGCTAACTAGGGATGATCATTAAATGTTGGTCATTAAATACTTACATCTCGAAACTGCATAAAGCCGAGCTCTCCCAGCTCAGAGATGCAGCAATACGCAGCCTCAACTTGCAGAAACAGCTGCGTTAGGCACATCTCCTCACTTCGAAACAAGGATGCCATCCTTCCGTCGTTTCACTGAGGAAGAAGATTTAATGGGTGCAGTAAGTGATACCGTTACAACTCACTGAGGTGGTACGTTGAACATTGAGCCCACTGTTCCTGGAGTCGTAATAAACATTAAATGTTTACATTAAGATACACACAGTAGCCCAATTTACCTGACTTTCAGACCAAGCTTGATGGAAAATACATACCAAGTACTCTGCACTAAACATAAATCACTTATTTGTAATTAAACTCTAGCTGCAGATAAACTGACATAAACCGTCGGTAATACAATCACAGAAGTGTACAGCATAGAAACAGTCCCTTTGGTCTAAGTCAGCAATGCTGACCAGATTTCCTAAATTAAACTAGTCCCATTTGCCAGCATTTGGCCCATATCCATCTCAACCCTTCCTATTCATCCAAATGCCTTTTAAATCTTGTAATTGTATCAGCCTCCGCCATTTCCTCATTCCATACACACACCATCCTCTGTGTGGAAAGGTTGCCCCGAGATCCCTTTTAAATCTTGCCCCGCTCACCTTAAACAGATGCTTTTTAGGTTTTGGACTCTTCTACCCTCAGGAAAAGACCTTGGCTATTCATCCTAGCCATACCATCAAATTCCATTATAGATTCTCCCAATACACAGGGAAAAAAAAGAGATTATTGGTGGATGTAGCAGAACTAGAAAAATCAGTTCAGTGGTCTGTATTTGCCATTCAGTTTCAATGAATTGTAAATTAATACTAGCTGGTAGGATTGGATCTTTTACAAATTTTTATTACTATGATCAAACTAAGAACTGCAAATGCTGGAGATCTGAAACTAAGACAAGTTGTGGTGAAATGAAACGGAGCAGTGGGGACAAGGCAGAATTCACGTTTCAACCCTAATGACCCTTAGGGTATACATTTGAATCTGAGCACGATCTTGATCATCTGAATAAAAAAGTTCTAGGAGTGAGGTGAATGTGACTACTGGTTACCCTCCAACACACTCTGCTGGTTGGAGTCATTTCTAGCACAAAGGAAAAGGATTGTGGTTGTTGGAGGTCAGTCATCTCAGCTCCAGGACATCTCTGCTGGAGTTCCTCAGGGTAGTGTCCTAGGCCCAACCATCTTCAGCTACTTCATCCAATGCCCTTCCCTTCATCATAAAGTCAGAAGTGGGGATGTTCACTGATGATTGCACAATATTCAGCACCGTTCGCTCCTGAAGCTGTCCATGTTCAAATGTAAAAGACCTGGACGGTATCCAGGTAAGGATAATGAATAGCAAATAATATTCACAAGTGCCAGGAATGATGATCTTTAACAATATAGAATCTAATCAAACCTCATGACATTTAATGGCATTTTTATTACTGAATCCTAGACTACCAAAATCCTGGGGGTTACCATTGATGAAAAGATGAACTTGACCAGCCAAATAAATACTGTGGCTACAAAAACAGCTTAGTGGTTGGGAATTCTATGCCAAGTAATTGCTGTCCACTGTCTCCAAGGAACTAGTTGGGTGTCTGATAGAATACACTATTTGCTTGAACAGGTTCAGTTTTAACAACACTCAAGCAGCTCAACACCATCCTGGTGAATGGCACCCATTCCTTCACCTTCAATACTCATTGCCTCCACCAACATACATTAACAGCTATGTGATACCTACAACATGGTCTACAGCAACTCCTAAGCATAGTCCAAACAAACAATATCTACCACCTAGAAAGACAAGGACAGAAAATGCACAGGAACACCATGACTTACAGTATCCCCTCTAAGACACACACCATACAGAGTTAGAAATGCATGGATGTTCCTTCATAGTTGCTTGGTCAAAGTCATGGAGCTCTCCCCTTATCAGCCTTACAGGGTACCTTTCGATCCAAGGACTGCAGCAAATCAAGGAGATAGCATGCCAAGATAATTACCTTCTCCAAAACAATTAGGAAATGAGCAATAAATGCTAGCCCAGCCACTGATACAACATCCCACAAATAAAAAAGAAGTTACCAGTGATTTTTAATTAAGTTACCAGTAATTTAATTCCACTCTTCAACTACTGACTTGAGCCATTCTCCTTCTTGAAACTTTTCACAGTACAATCGGTTCCATGAAAACAGAAATAAAAATAAAGACCTTTGCAAGGCAAATGCAGTTACATCTGGAATAACCATGTGACCTGATGTCATAAGATTAAGTGTCACATGGGCAGAGTCACATGATAAGCACCTCCTCCTCCAACCCAGAATGGTTCCAAACAAAATGGCTGCTGTAATGTACAGTACTTTAGGGTATTTTGAAAAGAAAATCCACCGATCATCTTAAAAACCTGACACCATTGAATGTTTGTCACGATAGCTTAAACCAGAGAAGAATAAATGGGCAGAAATATTTGTGATGTTTTTGCTACTGCCAATGCAGAGTGCTATCTTCACTTGATCGATGTTCTTCAGCAACTCCCGGTCCTTGCTAACTTACATGAGAATTAATCACAGTAGCTGTCTTATTGCAAGACCTTTGAAATCTCACTGAGAGGGTGAAATTGACACTCAGATATTCCCATGGAAAACTTGTTTTTGTTAAAAATTGGCAGAGGGTGTCAATTTTGTTTAACGTAAATGTTTAAAGGTTTCATATGACTTCCTGACTTTGTGGTTCTATTTAAAGAGCCTAAGGATCCCATATGCACTATTACCTTCATTTTTAACTCCTGTCAGCTTCAAATATTTGTTCACAAGCACTGCTAAATATCTCGGTTCTTCGCTGCTTTAAAATGTTACATTGGAGTGGATGCCATGTCTCACTATTCTTCACATCAAAATGTGAAGAATATTCTTCACATCACCACACCTTTTGCATTGATTTGTATCTGTCACGTGTCATTTATACTACCTGTCCTCTTGAAATCTGTTGTTATCTTCCTTAATTCTTCCAGGTTTGGTGCCATCTGTAATATGACTTGACCCTGAGTGATGTTCCTTAGTTTGTTACACTTCCAGACAGGATAACCCAAATGTTAGGCACCTTCCAGTGACGAACACTGAACTGGTTCCCTTCTGTGTTCAGCCCTCCCTACCCCCCTCAGTTGTATGTTTGCAACAAGATTAACTTGGCAAGGGTGTCTTCCCTTATGCATAATCTTCCTCCCAGACTCCAATAAATTTCTGTTTTAAATGGAGTCAATTTAACCAGACTTTCAGACATTAATGAAGAGTGAGTTTACTAATCCCGACACATAAGACGAAACGCTAATACAAAAAAACAGATCCGGAATAAGAAGTAAGTTCAAAAAAGTTTTATTTTAAACTTAAAGGTTAAAAAACTAACAGATATATAGATCAACATTTGAAATATTCACAAAGAGCAGGTAGTTAAACATTGCATCTTTTGTAGTCCTGTTTATTGGTAGAGTTGACATTCTTAGCAGGACAGATTCCAGGTACCTGATTCCAGGTTTTGCCAGCTGATGGAAGTTCCACTGTCATGATTCCATTTTTAAATTGGTTTGCAGCACTCAGAGTGAGACTATATCTTTGCCTGCAACACATGAGGGTTTCGACTGTGGCCTTCATAATATGCTAGCATTTGAATCTTAGCTGGTCCACATGAGAGTGTTCAATCCCACTAGTTCACTCCAATAGAGTTGCAACTGGCTTTCTATCCTCTATCCTTGTTTATTCTTCTAAGAGTAAAGCAGGAGCTATGTGTGTAGTTTGGCATATAAGCCAGAACTTTCCCAATCTCTGAATAATGTGCACATTGATGAGTCCATTGAGATAATAAGATGAGAAATGAGATTCATAACATTGGGAGGACAAGTCTAATTTTCCACTGCAATTACAGAGCAGTGCGAGGTCTGTTTGCATGAATTATTATTCCATTATTCCCTTATTTTACCTTATTTTCACTTCAAGAATCAGGATTTCTGACTGCAATTATATTTGAGTACAGGAACAAGGATGTCTTGCAACAATTATACAGGACCTTGGTGAGGCCACAACTGTAATATTGTGTCTCCTTATCTGGGGAAGGAAGTTTTTGTTGTATAGGGAGCACAGCAAAGGTTTCCCAAGTTGATTCCTGGAATGGTAGACTGATGTACAAAAAGAGATTGTGTTGGTTAGAATTGTATTCATCTGGAGTTTAGAAAAATGAGGAATTTAAGTACAGAAAGACAGTCCCTGATCCTGGGGGAGTCCAGAATAGGGGGTCACAGTTCAAGGATAGGGGGCAAACCTTTTCGGACTGAAATCAGGAGAACTTCCTTCACCCAGAGAGTTGTGAGCCCCTGGAATTCACAACCACAGAAAATGGTCAAATATTATGTATTTTCAAGAAGGAGGTAGATCGAGCTCATGTGACTCAAGGGATATGGGGGGGGAGGGCAGGATTTGGGATTGAACTCGATGATCAACCCTGACCATGTTGAATGGTGGAGCAGGCTTCAGGGGCTGAATGGCCTACTCCTGATCCTACATTCTACACTTCTACATCCAGTTAAATGCAGTTTCCAACTCTCCCAAATGCCAGAAAGAAACAAGAAGATGACAATTGCTGACATGAACAACAGAGTGGATACCTGGTGTCACCAGTTCACTGCTTACTCCTCTGCACCTCCACCTTGGGCAGCAGTGCCCAGCATCCCAGGGCACACTCCATGGGCAGCGAGCACCTGAACCCCTAACTATGGAGGTTGGCATCAGACATAAACCAGTCTCTTCACTCACTCACGACACATTTCCAACCCACTTACAATATAGAGCTGCACTTCAGTGCCACAGTGGATGGCACCAATACCTTTCATTCTATTACTGCTGCCAGGATATTTTGGCAGAGTTGTGCACAGGAATAGGCTACAAACTCCTGGTCTGGATCAGGGTGCATCGCAGAACTTCTTGTTTGCTCCCTTAGCATTCATTCACCTTGTGCCTGCTGAGTAGCTCCCACCATCTCTGCCTTGTCTTATAATGTTTTGCCCCCTCAGTCAGAGCTTAAAGACTCACAGTATGTCTGTCGTACCTTGCAGCTTAGCGCTGGCATAAGATCAGGCAGCTGTTCCTGGTTGTTAGCAGTGATTAGTTAAGGAAGTGTTGCTCTACTGAACCATGATACATCAATCTCACACCTACACCGGGCACCAACAGCTTTTAGATCAAATACACTGCATGTTCTTCAACCAACTGGATGTCCCAATGTCAAAAAGTGTTAGTCATAGAACATGGAAACAGATCTTTCAGTCCAACTTGTCCATGCCATCCAAGTTTCCCAAACTAAACTAGTCCCACTTGCCTGGCTGACGTTAGTCACATTTTCATTGAAACATTCCAAAGTAACACAATGCTGGTTTGATCCACATTTGAGTCTTATCTTGATTGGACTAATTACAAGGACAGACTGAAGGCAAAGATAGCCTGAAGCTGTGTCACTCATAGTTACACTCCAAACACACTCCATGTCATTTGGCAATATTTATTATTTAACTCAGGAAACATCAAATATGTTTTTAACCATAACAGATTGTATCTCTGGGAATTACAGAGAAGGTGTCCTATAAACCCACATCGGAAAGGTCAAAATTTTGCATGGAGAATTCTAGTTATTTTCCTAAGAGCTCAGCTCTGAGGAATCTCCCTAATGCTTCGCAAAGTGAACTTGCAACTTGATGAAAAGGTAAGAACTGGAATTGTTGGAAGAAGGAACATGAGGTGTATTGTGTGCACCATAAGTGGTGTGTAAATAGTCCTATAATTTGTGTGATAGACACAAGCTGCAAATTGCCATGGGTTGCTGGATTATTTGTGTTTCCCCACTATTATCCTCGAGGTAAGATGGGTAAAGAGTTGGAAATGAGCAATGCCATGGTAGGTAGGTAGGTAGGATAGCTCGTTAATGAGGTGTTTTTGGTAAGACATATTGAGAAATCTTACTCAGCCTGGAAATGAGAATCCCTTCAAAAAATTCAACACGACTTTCACTTTGCCAAAAAAAAAGAGTGGTAGATTCATCTCATTAGATGTAAGGTTTGAAAATGAGGATGAGATTTTTAAGCTCTTTGAGCCAATGTGGTTCATTGAGTATAATGGTGGTGGGTAAACTAGACTAGATCCAAGTCGAGAAATGGGCTTCAGAGTTACGGATGAGCTCAAGTTGATACAGCGTGCAAGTTTGGGATGGCCTTGAGAGCACAACATGGATGAAGGGATTGATAGTAGAAGAAATGAAGCAAGGATGAAGGTGCCCAATGTAATGGAAGTGGAAGTAAGAGGTTAAGAGACTATGTAGGCTCAGCTCAGAACCAGAAAACCTGGTGAGCAGTCATATACTCAGCCTTGGACAGTTCTGGGAGGAAAGGGTGGACCTTGTCACTCATATCAAAAGCAATGGAGTAAGTCTTCCCAATATTAAAGTTGAAGGGAATTTTGTCCTTCTCACTGTTAGCTATGAGATGAGCATCAGTCAAAGCAGAGACAGTGGTGGTGTTGGATGTTATTGGCATGCCTTTACAATGTGATGTGCTGCTGAAGGTGTCTCTAAAGGGCCCGCATAGTTAGCAATAGCAGAGCAGGCCAAGGATAGATCCTCGCTAGACTCCAGATTTACCAACGTGGAAGTGGGAAGAGAATTCATTGCAAGTGATCCTCTGGCCACAATGGAATATATAAGAAAAAGCTCCACCCACCCACTGGGATATCAACTGAGAAAGAGTAGGACGTTCCTGGTGAGGGTGGCTTGACGTCGTGATCCATGGGTCGAGTGCTTGGGGGGCACAGATTGGAAGAATCTCTGACAAATAATCCAGCAACTTGTGCCAATGGGGGGGCTTTCAAACCTATCTCCCTATCACCCAGGGATGGGGGATGTTTGACAACTGAAGAGAGTCTAATGTGTCAACCCAAGGCCTCATATGGCCAATGGCAGGTGGGCTTCCCAACACCTTCCTTGAATTGCATTGCAATGGGTTTGGAGGGCACGTGGGTAGGTACTAGGAAAGGCATGTGGATAGGTACCAGGAAAGGGTGCTCATAGCTTTGTGTTTAATCTTACTAACACCTACCACATCCCCTCCCCAACATTACCCACTTCCTGCTAGCCAGGCAATTCACTCGCAGAGGAGTGTAAAATTCTGCCCCATATTTGAACCCATCCAAACAAAGTTCTATTTAGATCACAATACAAAATGGCTAGGGTGATGAAGAAATAGGAATGTCTTGTGTTTCTTGGGACAATGATGTCTTATGTCCCATCGATAAAGCAGGCGTGCTGAGGGAATCAGTGGAAATTAGGAACGTGCAGGAGGCCAAAATTAGGCATTTTCCAACTAACCCATTCAGAGATGTGATAACACATCTCTGAAGCAGGTGGAATTTGATCCTGGGCTTCCTAGGTCAGAGGTAGGACACTACCACTACACCACAAGAACCATGTGCATCTTTCTGGACCTTCTTTCCTCTGACAGGAATCCTGTGAATTTTTGTTTGGATCTTAGTGGTCCTCTGGATATTGGAATATGTATTTTAATCAAACTGATCAGAGATGTTATGACACACCTGTGATAACCCCTACAAGGTCCATGGAAAATCATTAATTAATGCCCTTACAGAGTTCATTGAGTATGAATTCCCTTGGTAATGGCCTTCCCAGTTGGAACTCATCACCTGAGCCCTTTAGAAAGCAGACCCAGTCTCCCCTTCTTGCAGCTCTCCCTCACCTCTGATAGTTTGCATTGCTCTTATTGGGCTTTGCAAGTAATTGGTTACATGGGCGACTTACTGGTGGTAGTTAATAGATGAAAAAAATGTCATGGTGATTTAGTGATAGGGAGGAAAAATTCAGTTGTGTTTAAGAGCAATTCTGATTGTAAAAAATAAAGAAATGAAGCAGACCCAGGAATGGGTGTGCAGAGCTGATTGTCTCAGGCTGGTACTAGCCTGTGTACCTCACAAGTAGTGGCTCCATTTTGGTGTTTAGCAATAAATGATGTTCCTTTCCAGTCATGCTTCCTGAGCTATTACAACACCTCTGGAGAGGTGTACCTTGTTCCTGAGACTCCTGGCTCAGACGTGAGGAGTGACTGAAACACCTACACAGACTGAATCGACGTGTTTCATCTCACCATCAGATTTACCACGGACTACTCTTAGGTATCGATCTCATTCTTGGACACGTGACACCTTCATCAAGGTTGTGCACCTCAGCATCTCACTCTACCGCAAACCCACGGATAATGTCACGTTGCTGCACTCCTCTAGCTTTTCACCCAAAACATTTTAAAACAGCCATCCCCTACAGGCAAGCCCTACGCATACACAGAATCTATTCGGACAAGGAAGAACATGACGGACACTTGTAAGTGCTCAAGGATGCCTCCATAAGTACAGGGTATGATGCTCAATTGGTTGACCGTCAGTTCCAACATGCCACAGCGAGAAACTGTAATAACCTCCTCAGGAGACAGATATGGGATGTAACCAATAGGATACTCTTCATTGACTCGAGAGCTGAAAGACTACACCATGTTCTTCGCAGTCTGCAACACATGATGATGAGGACGAGCACCTCACCAAGACCTTCCTTACACCTCCACTTCTTGCCTTTAAACAACCACCTCAAATAAATCATTGTTCGCAGTAAACTGCCCAGCCTTCAGGACAACATTGACTACGAACACTGTCAGAGTGTACGCAGCAGATATTCATGTGACTCGGCCAACATTGTCTATCTCATACACTGCAGGCAAGGATGTCCCGAGGCATGGTACATTGGCGAGACTGAACAGACGCTACGACAATAAATTGACACTGTGCAATGATCCTTCCCAGTCAGCGAGCAGTTCAGCCGTCTGGGAAATTCGACCTCAGGCCTCCGGGTGACCGTCCTCCAAGGCAGATTTTGGGACAAGCAACAATGCAGAGTGGCCGAGCAGAGGCTGATACCTATGGGGAAGGCCTCAGCCGGGACCTTGGGTTCATGTCACGCTACAGGTGACCCCACTACACTACACACACACATTCCTACATATTCATACACTCATGCAGACCCTCTCTCATACACTCATACAGACCCTCTCTCATATGTACACACATGCACACTCCCCACATTCACATCCAAGCATGCACCCTCTCACAGACTTATTACCTCATCACACTCACACACACACTTGACCAAGCTTACATACCCACATGCATACATTCACTTTCACACACACACACTCTGTCTCTCCTGCACCACGCACATATAAGTTTGTGGGGTGAATTTGCATTTGCAGAATTACATTTTGTTTTGCTCAAAAACTGCATGAATCCATGTAAAGTTCTGTGGGCCCCACTTTAGAAATGGAATTGACTCAACATTGGTACAGACTTTATCTTCACATATTTAATGCATTGTCTGAGCTGAGATGACACCTATTAGTAGATAAACTGATGCCCCCTTGAGAATGTAATTCTGGCATTTAAATATTAAGGAATCTAAACCACCATATCCCATTCTAAAAGATGAAAGACTTAATGTAACTTTGTTTAAGAACTATAACCTGATGTTGTTTGATTTTTAACTGTCGTTGTTTAATATATCATTCCAACTCCATGACACTGTAATCTTTGGCTATAAATTCTGAGTTGTATGATCATGTTCCACAATGACCTGATAAAGAGGCAGCACCTCGAAAGCTAGTGCTTCCAAATAAACCTGTTGAACTATAACCTGGTGTTGTGTGATTTTTAACTTTGTCCACCCCAGCCCAACACCGGCATCTCCAAATCAGGACTACCTAAGGAGGACAACATTAAAAAGTTGCAAACAGATGCAATGAGCTGAGAACCATCCAATCCACTGGACCTCAGGGCAGAGGCTCTGGAGGAAGATTGTGATATCAATCATGTGACAGACTACTGTTGGTCAAGAGAAAGGATAGTCAAAGTGTCATAGAATGTCATTTGTAACTTTGATCAGAGCTGTTTCAGGGGTGTGGCAAGGATAGGAATACGACTGAGAAAGTCAAATATGCGTCAGAATTCTCCTCTCCTCTGGGTGTGGGTTGGCTGGCAGCAGTGGATAGAATGGCCGTGTTAGTGAGATTAAATGTGATATTATGGACTCTTATCCTGATGTCTGGCAACTTCCCCCTAAGCCCATAGCAATTCTATATACAGCAAAGAAGACATGGGGCCCACCTGCCCTTGGGGCAAATGAATCCTAACATTTACTACAGCAGGACATCCGCCAGTTTCTTCCATATTTGGCTGAGTATAGAACCAGTTTGAAGTCTGCCAGATCCCACTCCTGGGCAAGAAAAGGGATGGTGCTTCTTTATTGGCTGCCTAAAAATGTCGAGGCTCAACCAAAGTGTTCCTCCGGCCGTAAGCTCTCTCATCTTACTGTGGCCCTGCCATGAGCATCACATGTCCCCTTTCCTCTTCTCTTCATCCAGATCCAGCAATGGTCCTCTGAGGGTGGTCAAATGTAGTTCCACTAACAGACACCAATTCCAGTGGCGCTGCTGGAACCATTCGATGGGCCAGCAGCTCTTGGGAGTGAGCTTCCTTTCAGATGGAGATGTAAGTCTTGCCTCAAAACCGCTAAATGTAAATTGGCTGCGGGGCCACCTATCAGTGAAGGAGCATGCTCCGCACAGGCATCCTGCCAAGATATTAGCTCCATGGGCAGGACCTAATGGGAAATATGGACACAGATTTCAGAGGTGTTTGCAAGTTCAATGCTTTTAGATTTGTACTGCTTAGTTCTTCACAAAAGAGTGCAGACACTATTGAATATCCGAATCTGACTAACAATGGGAAACTTTTAGTTTCATCGACCGTTGGTGTAATCTGGTGGTATCGGTGGCTTCTGCATTGGCGAGGTCCAGTCAGGACTCATTCTGGTGAGGGCATTCGTGGAGACAAGATGGCACCAAAGAGTGGCAACTTTCATTCCAGCGGCAGTGACGAGGCGAAGGGGACTTATGCCTGGCCACCAGGCCCACAGCCCATGACGGAGAATTTAACAAGATGGACTGTGAAGATGAGCATTCTTTATTCCTTCATGTTTCTGCCTTTAGATTCAATGCTTTGGTTTATTTTTTTTTAAATTGCAGCGGAGAGTGAAGACATTATAACCACACTTCTCACTGTTACAAAATACATCTGGCTCTGAACTAATCAAATCAAACAATCCAATTCAAGTTAAGGATTTCATCCAGCATTAGGTAGCAACATCCTGAGCTTTGTTAAGAAGGAGTTGAATTTTTTTGCGGAAAATAATTAGAAGACTTTACTTCTGCATACAATCTAGCACACAACTGATACACTGGTTCTCAAGTTAACAGCCTCTAAATTTCATGAAGCTTTCCACACTTTCAGGGAAGGTATGTTATGTGATCAATTATACTTGTTGAACTGAGGACAAACCAGAAGATATCAATTGTTTTTTACAGCATCAGCCCTCCCCTCTAAGATTAATTGTGCAAAGAGTTGCTGTCTAGTTGTATTTACTTACACTTACATTTCTTTTTATAACTGAGATATTTCACACAGTCGTACAACAATTCAGTCCACACTGTTAGGTAAACGGAAATACTCCATTCCAAGACTTGACTTTTCTGGAGAAGCGATGATTTAGTAATGAAAGAGTAAAAGCTCCGCACTTTTGGAAGAATGTCAAGACCTCAGAGAGAATGAAAAGGAGATTTCAGGAGATGACAGGTTTTGAAACATAAACAAGCAGAACCTCTTTTCAATTAGCAGGTCCAAAAAACATGGATTTAAGGTTAAAAAGAATCACAGCAGAGGATGCAAATTCTTTTCTGCTTCACTGATAAGACCTGGGAAAAATGACTTGAAAGTTTGGAAATAAATCCAACAGGGTACTGTCAAATTGAATAAATAGGTAATGGAAGAAAATTGCAATACTGTGAGGAAAGAGCAGAGGGAAATGAACTAATTCAAGGATACATAATGGTCTCTTTGTAGGTTATTTCTACAATTGTAGGTGACTGACACCATTCTATAATTTCTCAATACTTCAGTGTTATCAAAAACTGTGATGGCTATGCATATGCACTGAGGACAGGAACAGCTAATTAGACACTCAATGCTGATGTGGTACTCACATTCTTGTAGTTCTTTAATCTTCATCGGTCCCAATTCATCTTCCAATGGGTGTGGTTTAGGGGAGACAATGGCCTAATGATATTACCACTAGACTATTAATCTAGAGACCCACGTGAGGATACCTGGGTTCAAATCCCACCATGGCAGATGTTAGAACTTGAATTCAATAAGGAAAAGAAAATCTGGAACTAAGAGCCTAATGATGACGATGAAGCCATTGCGGATTGTCAGGAAAAAAAAAACATGTGGTTCACTAATGTCCTGTAGGGAAGGAAACTGTCATCCTTACAGGGTCTGGCTTAATTGTGGCTCTGGACCCACAGCAATGTGGGTGACTCATAACTGCCCTCTGGGATGGACAATAAAATGCTGGCCTAGCCAATGACATCCATGTCCCCTGAATGAATAAAAAAACATAATGCAATATTGATGTTGCTGAATTTGAAAAAATTAGGGGAACACGTTGTAATTCTAAAGTAGCTGTACATGAGCAGTTAGTGTAGAACCACAACTCCATTGAGAAATCCATTGGTTTTCAAGGTAAACCCACCATATTAATGTGGTGTGCTGCACAATCACACAATGTACTGGCACCAATGTAAACACAATCTGTAGTATTTACAGGATCACTAACACTCCTGCTGGACTCCGTACTGTTCACTAATTCCACAGTTACATTTTTTGTGGTCCTCTTCATATACTCCACCAAACTATGCAAAGAACTTGGTAACTTAAGACTAGTTTCAAAGCATTTGCCAGCACTGAAATTCAGTCCGTCACAACTGGCAAAACCTTTTTAAAAAGCTGGAAGCCACAGAGCAAGTAATACACCGTTTTCAAAGCATGCCTTCTCCATCCTGCTCTGACGAAGCAATATTAACTCGTTAAAAGAATACAAATAAACTCATAGTTTACTCAAGTTAAAAGATCGAATTGAGAACTTACATGTGCAAACTATCTTCTCTGGGCCTAAGCCAAACAGCAATGCTGTGCAGTACAGGTAAAGCAACTGTGGAAGTGAATGCTTTCAGGAGCAGCTCAAGCATACATGGAATGTCGACAGTGTGGGCAAAGGGCAGTGAAAGGAGCTGCAGCTAGAGCCGGAGCTGCCTGGTGCTGAATCATTCACAATACCATCGAGCCGTCACTTTTCAGCTCATTTCAGTTTGCTTTCACATCAACAACCACACCTACCCAAGCAGCAATGAACTTGCAGCTATACACAGTTATCCAGCCCTGAGGAGGAGGATTCTTGAAGAAAGGAACAAAAAATAAAAATCAACTTTACTTCTTCACCTTAACATATTGCAAAGCCCACACCGACCAATTCAACCATATTTCTGTTCAATCAGACCTACATTTGTTGCCCAACCCTAACTGCCCTTGAACAGAGAGGCTTGCTCAGCCATTTCAGAGGGCAATTATGAGTCAACCTAAATTGCTGTGTGTCTGAAGTTACAGGTGGCTACGCTAGGTTCACTAATGTCCTGTAGGGAAGGAAATTGTTGTCCTTATTTGGTTTGACCTAATTGTGGCTCTGGACCCACAGCAATGTTGATGACTCTTACCTGCCCTCTGGGATGGGCAATAAAATGCTGGCCTAGCCAATGACGTCCACATCCCTTGAATGAATAAAAAATATAACGCAATATTGATATAGATTTCTTGCCCTAAACAATGTTACTGAATCAGATGAGACCTTGCAATAGCAATGATAGTTATGGTCTCCATGACTGGGATTGGTCTTGTATAATGGATTTATTGATTTACAACACTGGCATCCACCTGGCAATGTGGGGAAATGGAGGACAAATCCAAGCCAAACAATTATTGCCCCATCAGTCTACTCTCGATCATCAGTAAAAGGATAGAAGGTGTCATCAACAGAACTAACAAGCAGCACCTGCTTAACAATAACTGCTCAGTAACGCCCAGTTCCACCAGGGTCACTCAGCTCCTGACCTCATTACAGCTTTGGTTCAAACATGGACAAAAGAGCTGAATTCTAAAGGGGAGGTGAGAGTGACAGTCCTTGATATCAATCTAGTGTAGCATCAAGGAATTACTAGGAACCATTGGGGAAAATTGGCCACTGGTTGGAGTCATACCTGGTGCAAAGGATGATCAGGACATCTCCCAAGTATTCTTCAAGGTAGTGTCCTCGGTTCAGCCATCTTCAGCTGTTTCATTCATGACCTTCCCCCCATTATATGGTCAGAGTGAGGATGTTCACTGGTGATTACACAATGTTCAGCACTACTTGTGACTGAACAGTCCATGTTCAAATGCAACAAGACCTGGACAATATCCAAGCTTGAACTGACAAGTGGCAAGTAATATTCAGGCAACACAAATGTCAGGCAATGAACATTCCAAGAAGTTACAATGTAACCATCGCCCCTTGGCGTTCAATTGCATTGACATCTTGGAGTTACCTTTGACCAGAAACTGAACTGGATTCACACATAAACACAGCAGCTACAAGAGCAGGTCAGAGGATAAGAATATTGCATTGAGTAACTCACTCCTGACTCTTCAAAGCCTGACAAGCATCTACAAGGTGCAAGTCCAGGGTGTGATGGAATACTTCCCACTTGCCTGGATAATTGCTGCTCAAACTACACTCAAGAAGCTTGACACTATCCAAGACAAAACCCCCAAATTGGCTGGTACCTCATTCACTCCTACTGTTGCTGATGCTCAGTAATTGCTGTATGTACCAGCTATGTGGTGCAATGCAGAAATTTACTAAGGCTCCTTGACCAGCACTGTCCAAACCCATGACCACTTCTATCTAGAGCGCAAGGGCTGCAGACAGAGAGGAACTCTGCCATTTGCAAGTTATCCTCCAAGCCAATTACCATCCTGACTTGGAAATATATCACCATTCCTTCACTGTCGCTGTGTGAAAATCCTGGAACTACCTGCCTAATGGTATTTGAGTCTACATCCAGCACGTGGACTGCAACAGTTCAAGAAGCCAGTTCACCACCACTTTCTCAAGAGACAGGCAATGAATACTGGCCCATGTCCCACAAGAGAATAAAAGAAGAATCCATATTCTACCAGCTGTCATAGTGGGATTTGAACCCAAGAGTCCATAGCTTGACCCTGAATCTCTAGATTACTAGTCCAGTGGCATTATCACTACAATGTTGTCTTCTTCATACTCTTGAATGAAGTACTTTTGAAGTGTAGTTACCATTGTAATATAAGAAACATTGCTGCTAATTCGCATAGAACATAGGATCAGAAATTACAATTTGGTCATGACCAGGCAATCTATGACATTGATGCTGGTTGAGGGAGAATATTAGCCAGGATATGTCTCAGTTCTTCTTTGATAAAATGCCATTAGTCTTCTACATCCAGTCAAGAGGGCAAACAGAGTCTTGGTTTATCATCTCATCACGGAGACAACATATCTAATGGAACAACATTCCCTCACTATTGCATTGAGTGCCAGCCTTGAATATTTTGCTGGTGCCTTAAAGTGAGGTTTGAACACTATTCTTCGAGCACAGAGATGAGAGGACTATCAATTGAGCAACAGCTGAGAAGGGCCTGAGAGGACAAATAGCATACCCCGATCATATAGACATAAGAAATAAGAACAGGAGTAGACCATCCTCCTGAGCCCCTTGAGCCTCCTCAGCTATTCCATGAGATCAATCGTTGATCTCAATCTCACCTTCCTTCATGGACTCCTCGATTTCCTCAGTGACCAAAAATCTATTGATTGTCTCGTCCTCCTTCCCATCTTGAATGTGTTTTTCTTCTGAACATCCACAACCCTTTAGAGTAGAGAATTCCAAAGAGAATTCAGAAGCCTCTCAGTGAGGATGTCTCTCCTCAGCCATGTCCTAACTGGCTGATCCCATTTATCCTTAGACTTTGGGGAGAGGGGTTAGTTAAATTGCTTAGCCCCTGAAGATGGATGTTGGATTGTGATACATGATTAACTTACATCCTGTGAGTAGGATGCAGTAGAACACAACTTACTGCCATCTGCTCATTATAACAGTTTAAGCACACAATTGATAGCACCCACGCTGTACATTAGTTGCAGCCACCAACAGAGAGCCCTATATATCCCACAGTACTTAAAGCTAGTCTATATCACTTTTGGAGGTTTCTATCTGAGACTTTTAAATGAAGTAGTGAGAACTTGCAACTTGGGGTGCCTTAACTATAATCTTCCCAAGCTTTCTCTCGATTCAGCAACTAGAAGTTTAGAAGATTGGACTTCAGGTTGAGACAGTAATTACAATTGTGGTTTTTGTTACATGTAGACAGGACAGTTAAGAAGACTATTGAGAATAGGAGTTGGGATGTCATGTTGAGGTTGTACAGGAGCTTCTTCTGGAATAATGTGTCTAGTTCAGGTCTCCCTGCTATTGGAAGAATATTATTAAGCCAGAGAGAGTTCAGAAGATAATTACCAGGATGCTGCTAGGAATGGAGGGTTTGAGTTGTAAGGAGAGGCCGGATAGGCTGGGATGTTTTTCACTGGAGTGTAGGAGGTTAAGGGATGACCTTATAGAGGTTTTTAAAATCATGAGGGGTATAGATAAGGTCTTTTCCGTAAGGTTGGGGATTTCAAGACTAAAGGGTATGCTTTTAAGGTGAGAGGCAAAAGATTTTAAAAGGACAGAGGGGCCACATTTTTACCCACAGAGTGGTTTGTGTGTGAAATAAACTTCCAGAGGAAGTGGTGGACACAGGTACAGTTACAATGTTTAAAAGACATTTGGATAAATATGTGAATAGAAAATGTTTGGAGGAATATACGTCAGGAGCAGGCAGTTGGGAGTAGTTTAGTTTGGGATTATGGATGGCATGGACTGGTTGGACCGAAGGGTCTGTTTCTGTTCTGCATGACTCTATGACTCTGCAGACCCAATTAGCTTAACATCAGTTATCAGGAAATTACCATGGTCAACTTTCCCACTGATGGTCTCTCTGTGGAAATAACAGGACTGTCAATGGGTCAGAATCCAGTGGGATCTGTAATGGACTTTGCCCTGTCTCTAACTTGGATTAAACTTTAACCTGCGGGTTGTGAGAGGGCCACCAGGACATGGCATGAGTTACAAAAGGTCAGTTGGTTTTGGATCTGAGGCTGCATCAACAGGAGGAATGCAGAGGAGAGAAAGGAACAGGAGAGGTTCCCTCTTCTTGGAGCCTTACCCAAAGCTCCTGCTGTGGAAACAGAATGGATGTACTGAGATGAGCTCTCCCAGAATCAGAGAAAGAAGACAACCTCTCCAATTTATGGAGGTGCAAATGGATGTGGCGGTGGGAGTCAGCAGCAGGGTCATGCTCTTCCCAAACTGGAGGCAGTGTACCAAGAGGATTGAGGATTTCAGAAGGTTGGGAAAGAACATGGCACTAACACTTTCAATTCTAATCTCCTGAACACTTCCTCCCATGCCTGTTGAACATTTACACAGCCACAGCTTATTGACCCCTTACACCCATGCCTCACGGTTACCCTACATCAACATTGTCCTTCCCTGCTGTACATTTAAGCTGATTCAGCGATGCACAATACTCTGCTTTCTCTCCTTGCAGGAGAGAGCACACAACCTCAAGGAGAGTCAAAAGCCTGGGGTTGGTTCTCTAAATGACAGACACCTTATCGGCCACCGGTCACACATGCTGAATTGGTCCATTGGGAAGCCCGTTCCTTGCAGGAGTCTGCTAGTATCAACAGCTAGAGCTAGCCATGCCAGCCTGAGGCACTGGTGCTCAGACAAGTTCAGAGCCTGTAGGTGCTGTGCTGGAAGTAAAGGTGAGGATCTTACCTGCCAGGTTCTTATCTGGTCAAAGCTCTTCAGTTTCACTGTTCAACGGCTCCTCAGTGTGTCAGTTTCAATAAAGCATTCCTGACCATACACTCATTGTGGTGATCCTGGCCAGTCACTGACAGCTCGAGAAATAGGTTCCTCTGCCTCTTCAGTGCAAAATCCTTGGTGAAGGCAGCATGCAATTACCTGTTGGAGTATTTAAGTTACACTGATAGTTGTGTCTTACATTCAAACCGGCCCACGTGATACATGGAAGATGTCGAGAGCCTTTTCTGCAGGTGTTTAGTTCTCTGTATGGACCCGAGCCCATATTCACTTACCAATGAGAATTTCCCACTTGAGATATTTTTTATTAAGAATTATTGTAATGAGTTATAATCAAGAGTAATGATGGAACACGTTGAAAATTTTCATCTTATCACAATGAGGCAGCATTTATTTGCGATGGGTAGAGCACACCTTACGGACCAAATTCAACTTTTTGAAGAGGTGACTAGACTGAGAAATATTATTTATGCAGATGGCATTTGATAAAGTCTCCCAAAAAAGACTATTGGCTAAAGTTGGAGTTTGGTGCATTTGAAGGCAGTTTGTTTGTGTGGCTCAGAAATGGGAGACGTGACAGGAGATAACACACACGCTCTGTTAAAAAGGAAGACTTTCATTCATACAGCACCAATAATGACCACCAGATGTCTCAAAGAACTTTACAATCAATATGGTACCTTGTAAAGTGTAGTCAGTGATGAAACATAGACAGTTGGCAGAATGTGACCAGTGCTGTTTAAAAAGGATCTGTGTCAGGAGCTCAACCATTCTACATATTGATTAATCATTTAAATGACGAGATGGAATATCAAATACATATCCAAACTTGTTGATGACACAAAGTTGGGCAGCACTGTATTTAATTTATTTATTGTCACGTGTATCTTGCTCTGAAAATGCAATGAAAAGTGGTGTAGGCAATGTAGGCTGTTACTCAGAGTTACAAAGAGATATGAACAGAGAAACTCAGCAGGTCTGGCAACATCTGAAGAAAGATCACTGGACTCAAAACATTAACTCTGTTGTCCCTCCACAGATACTGCCAGACTTGCTGTATTTCTCCAGCAATTTCTGTTTTAGTTAACCAGAACATTAGCCCGGGGTTCTCAATGACTAGTCACATTATATAATGCCATGACCTACTCAGATGTCTCAGAAATGGAAATCACTCAGGCAAGTGCAGCAAGAAGGAAATTAAAGGTGAAACTGGGGACACACTATCATTTGATTTCACAATCATGGCCACCAACTGACTGCATGAAAAATAACACACAGTGATAAGCTGAGCATTATAGTGCTCAAACCAATGCAGGCTGAAGTATAGTGCAGGTAGAGAATAAAGATTGCACTTGCTGGAAATTGGAAATAAAATGCAAAACTGTTGCTGAAAATCAATGAAATGTTACAGTGTAGAAGTAGTCCATTCGGCCCACAGTGCCTGGAATGTACGCCTGGAATTAAGACTCCAATGATGACCAAGAAACCATTATTGATTATCAGAAAAACCTATCCTTAGTTTAGGGAAGGAAGCTCCTGTTGTTACCTGGTCTGGCCTGTATGTGACTCCAGATTCTTGGTGGATAATAAATGCTAGTCTAGCCCAGATGCCATGAATGAATGATTTTTTAAAAAAATCAGCATTCTTGCATACTCAATTCATTGCTAATAGAAACTCCGACTGCCATTATTATGCCTTTAAGCTCCAATATTTAATGAGCTTCCAAGCATCACCGCACTCATTCTTCCAGTAGATCTGCACCTTAAAGTCTCTTCCCAGATATGGCCTCCTGTTGAGAGCCCTTATCCCCAGCATCCCTCACCTCCCCCAAAACAATCCCCTTCTCCATCTCCTAGCAACTTGTCCCATAAGCTCCTCTGTACATTCTCTCAGGCTCACCACGAAAATAGTTACTAAGTTACCAATGTCTGGAAGGAACTGGATTATGTAGAAGCCTTTAACAGTCACAAAATAAACTACTCCAGAAGTAATGAGATCAACTCCTGCAGATTACTGAAATTTCTAAAACGTATGGAAAAGCATCCAAAATGAATAAAATTACAGTGAAAGTCAGAAGATTTGCGTGCCTATTCCAAGTTGACACTTTAGTATTGCACTGTCAGAAGTATTGTCTTTCAAAAACCTACGATGTGAATATAGGAGGTATGGTCAGTAAGTTTGCAGATGACACCAAAATAGGTGGCATTGTGGACAGTGAAGATAAACAATGGAACCTTGATCAGATGGGCTATTGGGCCAAGGGGTGGCAGATGGAGTTTAATTTGGATAAATGTGAGGTATTTCATTTTGGTAAGGCAAACCAGGGCAAGCCTTATACGGTTAATGGTAGGTGTCTCAAAGCTGGTCCCTTTTTTCCGAAAGCTGTTCCTTCTCTCAAGGTTACTTTGTCCCTGATGTTTTTCATAGGGGTCAATAAAACATTTCCAGTTTCAATTAGACTGGTTTGCTACAGAGATTAAAGGGTATTGAGAGGTCTTTTTGTTTATATGTAAACAGATGAGACTTCAGGCCAAGGTGGTCATGTTTTAGAAGTGACCTGTATAATGAAAGGGGAGTGGTCAGGTTTCTAGCTGAGCAGTTCAGTCCAGAACTAGTTAGGAGTTCAGCTGTGTGGAAACAGACTTTCTCTCTCTCTGCCCTTTTAACTTCAACCTGTAAGCATTCATTCCTTTTTTTTACTGTTTTTTAAGGGGGGTTGCTTATTGGGATGGTTGCGTATATTCAGAACAGCATAATTAAGTTTAGTTTGGATTGACTGAGTTCTGTAGGGGTTCTTTATTCTGTTCTTTGTGGTTCATTGTGTAATTTTGTGAATAAATTTCTGTCTGTTTTAAAACCTAGTAGCCAACCTAGCTAATTTACCCCGGGTAATTTTCACTGTACACTTAATGAAGCAAATTGCAAAGTTATGGTCTGGGTTGCCTGCTCAAGAATGTGGACGGTATGGTGACACAGTGGTTAGCACTGCGGCCTCACAGCACCAGAGACCCGGGTTCAGTTCCCACCTCAGGCGACTCTCTGTGTAGAGTTTGCACATTCTCCCCGTGTCTGCGTGGGTTTCCTCTGGGTGCTCTAGTTTCCTCCCACAATCCAAAAATGTGTAGGTTAGGTGAATTGATCATGCTAAATTGCCCGTAGTGTTAGGTGAAGGGGTAAATGTAGGAGTATGGGTCTGGGTGGTATGCGGGTCGGTGTGGACTTGTTGGGCCGAAGGGCCTGTTTCCACACTGTAAGTAATCTAATGTTTTGAGTGGTCTGGCCTAGTCCATAACACAACACCCTGGGGAGTGTTATGAGACCTAAAGGTGCAGATGCAGAGTTCCTTGGAAGTGGAGTCACAGGTCAACAGGATAGTGAGGAAGGCATTTGGCATACTTGTCTTCATTGGTCAGAGCACTGAGGACAGCAGTTGGGACATCATGCTGAGGTTGTACAGGGCATTGGTGAGGCTACTCTTAGAATACCATGTCAAATTCTGCTCTCCCTTCTTTGGGAAACATGTTGCTAAACTTGAGAGGGTGCAGAAAAAGTTTACAAGAACGTTGCTGGGACTGGAGGGCTTGAGTTACAGGGAGAAACTTTGGCCTTCGAATGGTCAGAGGCTGAGGGGTGACCTTATAGAGGGTTATAAAATTATGGATAGGGTGAATACCCAAGCCTTTTCCCCAGGGCAGGGGAGTCTAAAACTAGAGGGCATAGGTTTAAGGTGAGAGGGAAAAGATTTAAAAGGGACCAGATAGGTAGCTTTTTGGCAAGGAGGATGGTGCATGTATGAAATGAGCTGCCAGAGGAAATGGTGGAGGCTGGTACAATTACAGTATTTAAAAGACATGTGGATGGGTTGATGAATGGGGAGGGTTTAGAGGGATATGGGCCAAGTGCTGGCAAATGGGACTCGGTCAAATTGGGACGTCTGGTTGGCGCTATGTAACTCTATGACTCTATGGATAATTGACAAATTATTAGTATGCGAGGGGGGTTGTTGATGGGCTTTTTGAAAAAGTATTTGCTGAGGGCCCCTTCATACCTTCGATAACATATTCAAATTTGTGAGGTTAAAGAGATGATTTACTCTGGAGGGTGGCTCTCTAAACTGGGAGTGTTGGCATCGGCTCAGCTGATCATCCGATCTGCATGCTCCTGAAGACATTAGGTGCATGTGTAGCACCCTTATAGTGACCTACAGCTCAGGGATGTGCACGTGCTCAGAGTGTACTTCTAGAACCTGAAGGGTCTGCAGAGCCTAATATTTTCCATTTCAGTCTTGTCTCTCCAGCCTGAGGAACAGCCTTTCTGCATTCACTCTGCCAAGTCCTCTGAGCTCTGCAGCACATTCCAGAGTTTCTCTAAACCCCAATGAATATTGGCCGATTTTGCCGAGTCTCTCCTCCCAAGGAAACCCTAGTCATTTGCAGGAACCATTGTGCTCCTCTTGCCAGCAGGTACTGCTCATGAAGAATGACTGTGTCAGAACCATAAGAAGGGCTGGTGATAATATGGGCTGTTGTTCTGGTGGAGGTTGCTCATCAATAAACACTTGTATGTGCACATGGGGTGGAGGGAGACTACCTACCATCCTCTACCACTGTCCTATGCCATGGAAGTCTTCTTTATTTTGCCAACATTCCCGTTCTTCACTCCACCTCTGCTACTAACCCCTTACCCTCTCTATTCCCTGTAATGATTGTTACGACGGCCCAGAATATGAGTCCCCTGATTGGACCAGGTTAACAGCTCCAATCAGGGAGCCCTGACTGACTGATATAAACAGAGTTTATGTTCACTCTGAGAGCTGGGTCTGAGGGAGCTGGATCAGTGCTAAGTATATATAACATCGAACATAGAACAGCACAACACAGTATAGGCCCTTCGGCCCTTGATGTTGTGCTAACCTTTTATCCTACTCTCAGATCAAACTACAAACCTTTCATTTTACTATCTTCCATGTGCCTATCCAAGAGTCACTTAAATGTCCTGAATGTATCTGACTCTATTACCACTGCTGGCAGTGCATTCCACACACCCACCATTCGCTGTGTAAAGAACCGACCTGACATCATCCCTAAACCTTCCTCCAATCACCTTAAAATTATGTCCCCTCATGATGGCCATTTCCGCCCTGGGAAAATGTCTCTGGCTATCCACTCTATCTATGCCTCTAAGCATCTTGTACACTTCTATCAAGTCCTCTCATCCTTCTTCGCTCCAATGAGAAAAGCGCTACCTTCCTTAACTTTTCGTCATAAGACACACCCTCCAGTCCACGTAGCATCCTGGTAAATCTTCTCTGCACCCTCTCTAAGCTTCCACATCCTTCTGATAATGAGGTGACCAGAACTGAACATACATTCCAAGTGTGGTCTAACCAGGGCTCTATAGAGTACTATGCACGTGTAAATAAAGGTTAACTGGGTGATGGCATACTGGCCCTTGCACAGTTATTTTGGCCGTGACATGATCTCCTTTTGCTGTACATCAATGTCATTATGAAAGTTATTGATTTTCACCCTCCACTTACAAATATTGTCCTTTTCCTGCTCCCATTTCCCCGACTTAACAATCACTTGAAAGTTGTCCATTTATAACATCTCCCCATTCTGTTGAAAGGCAGAATCATTAATTGTTCCTTTCTCTACAAATGCTGTCTATGCATGTTGAGTGTTTTCTGTCTTTGATTCAGGGCTATAGAATATGTAGTATTTTGTGTGGCTTTATAAAAATGTATCCCTTTATTCATTGTGAGGAGTCTCAAAAAAGGGTGCAAATTAACCCCCTGGCAGAACCAAAAGAAAGATAAATTCTGTTTTTTAAGTTTCAAAGTTTGTAGCCTTGGGAAGTAGACCAACAACAATATTGTTCATGCGAATTGAGGTCCAAAGTTCCAACAATGTAGGAATTGGTGCACAGCATCTCATTCTCTCATATGCAACACAATAGGGGAAGTTTTACATGAAAATATCTTGCATTTAGACAGGGCTTTTGCCGTATTAAACAGACCTTCATTGAGGAGAATGCAGATATTGCAAAACCAGAAGAGTGGATGACAAGTACCAGTAAAAGGGAGATTTGGTGAAAGTTTGGCTATTAAGGAGGTGAGAAGGGTAACAAATTTTGTTTTTTACTGCGGTGTTTCTCTGTTTTATATTTTTATGGTCTTGTGAGGTTATATTTGGCTTAAGGTTGTGTCCTAACACTGGTACATCAATTTTTAATCTCCCCCTCCCCCTCCATTAATTGATCTGCTGGTGAGTAATCATTACTCAATGATGTTGCTCTGTAATGGAGTCAAACTAATTCCCATTTAACAGTAGCATTACAGTCTTGGCCACCCTCTCTGCTTCTCCATTTGAATGAGGTTGGATGGCTACAACTTAAGACTGCTTGATTGCCACCTCCCTTTTTTTTAACATTAGAATCCCTACAGTGTGGAAACAGGCCCTTTGGCCCAACAAGTCCACATCGATCCTTTGAATGGTAACCCACCCTGACCCAATCCCCTACCCCATATTTACTCCTTGCTAACGCACCTAACCTACACATTCCTGAACACTACAGGCAATTTAGCATAGCCAATTCACCAAACCTGCACATCTTTGGACTGTAGGAGAAACCAGAGCACCCGAAGGAAACCCACACAGACATGGGGAGAATGTGCAAACTCCACACAGACAGTCATCTGAGGCTGCAATCAAACCTGGGTCCCTGGCTCTGTAAGGCAACCGTGCTAACCACTGAGCTACTGTGCCACCCATGGTTTGTGAGTGAGGATTTTCTGAAGAGATCTATTGTCTAATTCCAGTTTCTCAAAGAAACTCTGTGCTGCTAAGATTCTTTTCAGTTCTCAGATCATTGAGTCAGCTGTGGGTGCGTGAAGTCCTGTCACTTCAATCCATTTTGAGTCATAGTCTCCTGTGAAATTGAACAAATTTTCTTCTCTATCCTTTCTCTCTTTGGGAACTTCAAGAAAAATCAATGGCTTTTGTGACTCACACATTTGGCACAACAAAACATATTCTTTTATTTCTTTTCAAAGTAACCGATTGGTGAGCTCTTGCTCTGTCCTTCATGTAACATCCCGTACCACTCCCCACCTCCACCAACCCCCCCCACCCCCCACCACGACCCCCCCCCCCCCCCCCCCCTCCCACCACCCTTCCAGCCAAGTTCTGTGTAAAAAATACATTTTCTTAATTTGGTCATGAGATGTGGGTATTGCTGGCTAAGCCAGTATTCATTAACCATCCCTAACGTTCTTGAGACTATGATTGTGAGCTATGTTCTTAAACTGCTCCAGTCCTACAAGTGTATGCGCATCCATAATCTGTTAAGAACATAGGAACAGATGTAGACTATTCAGCCCATCAAGCCTGCTCTCCCATTCAATACGAATATGGCTGTTTATACACTTCAATGTCCTTTCCCCCACACTACTCCCTAATCCAACAATACAGGTATGCCAATACAGTTCCAATTCAGATTGGCAAGTGATTTGGAGAGGAACTTGCAGATAGTGGTGTTCCTAAGTAGCTACTTGCCCTTTGAGATAGTCATGGTTTGGAAGGTGCTGTCTGAGGAGCCTTGGAAAAATAATGTATTGTGTAGGTAGTACGCACTGCTGCCACTGTGCAGTAATGAGTGGAGTGGATGTTGAAGGTGGTTTATGGGTTACAAGTCAAGTAGGCTACTTTGCCCTGGATGGGAGTGAAGTTTTGTGAGTCTTCTCAATCTTGGTATAAGCATTCTATTATTCATTTACGAATAAATCTTCCACTATCATCAAGTCTTGTCATGGCTCATGGTACCTTTAGCTCTTGATTTTTTTATATTATATTTTGACCACCCGTGCAGACAGAGTTATACACCCCGTGTCAGATTTTTCAGCAGTACAGATGTCTGAGGTTTCTCTCAGTTGTTGCTTCAGTGTTGATTATTGCCTTAGAACAAGACTCCATTATTTCTCCTAATCCATTGCTGGTGGCTCAGTAGTTAGCACTGTTGCCTCACAGCACCAGCGACCTAGGTTCAATTCCAGTCTTGTGTGACTGTCTGTGTGGAGTTCGCACATTCTCCTCATGTCTATGTGGGTTTCCTTCGGGTGCTTTTCAAGATGTGCAGGTCAGGTGGATTGACCATGCTAAGTTTCCCTGCAGCGTCCAGGAATGTACAGGTTGGGTGGAGTAGCCATGGGAAATGTAGAGTTATAAGGTAGGGGAATGGTTCTGGGTGGGATGCAGTTTGGAGGGTTGGTGTGGACTCAATAGGCCAAATGGCCTGCTTCCACTCTGTGAGGATTCAATGATTCTTCTGATACAGTTATAACATTGGCATCTACTAGACAGCATGGAAAATTGCCCAGTTACGTCCTGTACACAAAAAGCAGGACAAATCTAGCCTGGCCAATGATTGCCCTATCAGACTACTCTCAATCATCAGGGAAGTGATGGAATGGACCATTAACAGCACCTCAATAAACATCCACACCTTCCACCACCAACACGGAGGAGCAGTAGTGTCCACAAGATGCACTGGCCAAATTCACCAAAGACCCTTAACCAGCACCTTCTAAACCCACTTCCACTGCCATCAAGAAGGAGAGGGACAGCAAATACATTGGTACAGCACCACCTGCAGGTTCCTCTCCAAGCCACTCACCATTCTAATCTGGAAATATACAACTGTTCTTTCCATGTAGCTGGGACAGAATCCGAGAACACCCTCCTTAACAACTCCTTTGAGTCCATTAAGCAAATACCAACCCACAGGATACAAAGGATGTGTGACATTGTTTCAGATTTCCCAATTCTCCTCTCTCTATGTATTCCCAACTTCATGGATGAAGTATCTCCATTGAGAAAATTGGTCAAGAGGATGTTCCCATATCCAAATAGATGGCCACCAATTTGTTCTGTAAAGCAGGTTCAGTCAGTTCTGCATTACTATGACTCCAGGAAAGCCACGTTTCTCGAAGATGTATCAGAATAAAGTCCCAGTTTCCTGCATTTTGCAAGATGAGAAATCTTTGACTTGAGCTCACTGTCACCTGTGCAAGCCAACTGTTTAATGGTCAATAATGTCAAGCATCTGGATTCCTGCATTACCTTACATTGCTGCACTTTAACACAACAACAATGAAGGAGGGGTTACTTCTCTCATACAACTTATGCTTGGAGGACAAGTGTGAATATCTTGCCCAGTAACTAAATATTGAACCATTCCAAAACACGGGGCCTTCATCTTCAAAGGCAGAGGAGAGTGAATGAGTTCACAACAAGTAAGCAGGCACAGAACTGTTACAAACTGCACATTGGGTCGAGAGTGCAAATTAGAAATACAAATACAAGTGCTTGGAAGCTTGGATACTAGGAAAGCTTCCTAGAATATACAAGCAGCCTAGGTCATACTGAATCATCCCTGCTATGTTGTGAAGGAACAGGAGCTAGCCCAGACCAATGTATAACAAGCTTGTGGCTGAGCTGCTCGCTTGGCTGTGGTTGGTTTGTGACGCAGTGTGAGAACAACAGCATGGGTTCAACCCCCACACTGACTGATGTTACCATGAAGGACCCTCTCCTCATCCCCTCCCTCCAACTGAGATGTGGTGACCCTGAGACTGAACCACTGTCAGTTATCTCTCTCTCTCTCTAATGAGAGAGCAACCTTATGTACTTTGGGACTATGGTGACATTACCTTACCTTTCTTATTGATGATGTGGAGGTGTCTGGGGTGTATTGGACTGGAGTGGACAAAGGCACCAGGTAGCTGGAGCAGAGCTATGAAAGCTAGTGCTTCCAAATAAACTTATTGGACTATAACCTGGTGTTGTGTGATTTTTAACATTTACCTTATTGATAGTAGTTTAGAGAGATGGGAACTCTACAAGAAATCAAAGTTGAAAGAATGAGTCACCACTTTAGGGGTGAAGATTTGAATGCTGGACAGCCCATTGCCCATCTTGATTCATTTAGCTCCATCGGGGGCTGTTTTTCTCCTGGAATGAGAGACAGAGACAGAACTGAAAGTGGGTGGCATTGCAGTAACCTTTGATGCAAAGGTGTCCCAAACAAGTGAACAGGCAGCATAGCAGATGGACAGGACTAATGGTGTCAGGCATTGGGCTGGGTATAGTAAGTGAGGGAGGATTCTGTGGGCAATAGAGGGCATGATAGAGCATGAGTCTTGCTGGGAGCTGTGTGCAGTAGCAGATATAGAGTGTAGAAGTGAAGATGGTGGAACTTTGACTGGAGGAGTGGAGAAGGTCATTGAGCTTCTTGCTACAGCATTGAGCATTCCTCCAGATGGCAGGGACTACTGGAGCTAGGCTGACAACCTCAGACATTACCTCCTCTGCTGGCACTGGGGAAGACGATATCCTGCCTTTGCACCACTCCACTCACTAAGACCTCCAGGTCACTGCCCACAAAGCAGGACACCAATTTTCACCTGCTTGCCATGTCTGGGACAAACTTCAGGAACTGTGTGGGGCAGCTCTAGACTGGCAGTGCCTGTCTGGGTGCACAACAATCTTTGAAAGAGAGCCAGGGATGCCAGTCAATTTTGGGATATCCAGTGAGTGGCAAGATGTTCCAGGAATGGTGCATGGTAAAACGGGGCTAGAAATGGAAGACACGGATGCCAAAGTGATAGGCTAGAAATTTACTAAGGTGAGGTATGACAAAAAAATCTCATTAGGTTTGACGTGGAAAACCCTCCAAAAAAACTTGACAAAAGCCCTTAGCCAAAACAAAGGTAAGGTTCAGCCCATAGTGTTTTCTTCTTGCATAAATTAAATTGAATGGGTTCAGTACTCCTCACTTTTGATACGAAATGTCCTGGCAAATTCATGACTCAATGTCCAACACACAATTCAGCAGCATGATAATGATTCAGGAGTTGAAGATAAGCTTATCGACAGAATGTAACTCATTCCAACCCTATAAAGGGTAAAGTGGAGGATTTGTCTCAGGATGAAATCTTCAGATACTTGTTGGATGACCATGTGCTATGGAAGAAGCTATTATTAGAGATATGTTGATTATTTTGGGGTGACACAGTGGCTCACAGTGCCAGGGACCTGAATTCGATTCTACCCTCAGACGACTGTCCATGCAGTTTTTGCACATTTTTGCTGTGTCTGCATGTCCTCTGGGTCCTCTGGTTTCCTCCCACAGTCCCAAGATATGCAGGTTAGGTGGATTGGCCATGCTAAACTGCCCATAATGTCCAGGGATGTGCATGCCAGGTGGTTTAGCCATTGGGAATGCAAGGTGATAGGGTAGGGGAGTGGGGTTTGGGTGGGTTGCTCTTTGGAGGGTCAGTGTGGGTTAGATGGGCTGAATTACCTGCTTCCACAATGTAGGAATGTTATGATTGTACTTTGAAACTGATAGGACAGATGAAGACAAGGTGGAATCTTCATGGTTGACAACAGGGAAATATGTCAATTATGGTTGGACTGAAGGATGTTAGACTACTGTTTGACTCTATGGCAAATACTGACCAAAAGAAATAATACACCAAGGTTTATAATGGTAAGGAATGTTGGTATTTTGGTCAGGCCAGAAGCTGGGCTTGAGTATGGAAGGCAGGAAAATGTGGAAGGTGGTTTGCAACTTGTTGTCATGACTTTTTCTGAAGAAGGGAAAGTTAAATATGGAAAATGGTAGGAGAACTCAAACGTTCGCTCATTGAGAAGGTTGGTAAGGAAAATGGCGTCAATGCAAAAATTAGTTCAGGGTACAAGCGCATTGAGTTGTGTGTTAAGGATTGGACTGATGGTAATTCTGAAGCAGAGAATTAGTTAGTGACTGTAGCCAGGGTTGGATTAAAAGAAGTATGGATGGACAGACAGTGGGACGGTTCAAGGCAGAAAAGGAATGAGTGTGCCGTTATTGTGGGGAAGGAAAATTAGTCATTTCACTTTTCACCAGAGGTAAAGATGGAAGGGTGGAGAAAGGGTGTCAAAGGAAATGATTAACCATTAAGCAAAGAAGTCTAAAGTTGCCCTTCTCTTCCAGGCAATAGGACCCGATGAAGGAGAGGGCAAGACCAGTGTTATATAAATTGATTAAGCAGTAAAGTGGCAATCCGAAAGTCAGATTTAATCTCTCAATCCCACATTCCCAGTTGAGAAGTGCACAAAGAGGGGCTGAGGTCTAGAGAAAGGACAGCATTGTTTTATTATCCATATTCTCTAGACAGTATGGCTTAGCCACATTAAACCAAGGTTAGATTTTCCAGTCCAGCAACAGTTCAGCTGAGGAGAAAGCAGTTTGTTCTCCCAATAAGCTGGTCAAAATTCTCCTCATCTAAGAGCATGGAAACAGGATTGTCTAATTTTTCAACTCTGTGTCACTTGTGGGATCTTCCTGTGTACATAACAGCTGCTTTTGGACAAGAGTAACTGCATGACATATGCTGGTTCAGTGGTTAGCACTGCTGCCTTACAGCACCAGGGACAAGGTTCAATTCCACCCTCAAGCCTGTGTGGCGCTTGCATGTTCGCCCCGTGTCTGTGTAGGTTTCCTCCCACAGTCCAAAGATGTGCAGGTTAGGTGGACAGGCCATGCTAAATTGCCCACAGTTTCCAGCGACGTGCAGAATAGGTGGATTAGCCATGGGAAATACAGGGATTGTGGGAGGAAGCTCTTCAGAGGATCAGTGGGCTGAATGGCCTGCTTCCATACTGTAGGAATTCTATGACAGCAGGAATTACTTTGATGTGTGGCTGTTCTGTCTATACTATATAAATGCATGCCTTGGCATTTTAGTAACTGTGGAAAAACCTCCATTAGGGAGGTAGGAAATAATTCCAGCTCCTAGGGAAGAGTTGTTTATGACTCTGAGTTTTAACTCTCTTTCTCTATACCTGGGGTTTTTTCTGGTGCCTTGTTTTTCTGTTAACATTTTTATTATTTATTCATGTCTTGACCTGTATGCTTTCTGTTAAACAAACTTTCTGTGTCCTTTTCCAACAGGCAGACTGCCTGACCAGTCTTGGAGAAACTGTGAAACAACATGACGTGGGCAGGTTTCTGTTGTGTAAACGGCATTGCATAAACAGCCATTACTGGAACAGCAGAACTCAACAGTGACGTTAACAAGGAGATGAATGTTCAAATTTTCCTTACTCTGGTGAATTATTAACACATTCAAGGTCACTTTGAGAACAAATCACACCAAATTCAAAAATTTCAATGCAGACATTTCAATGTCTCAAAGCCCCTTTCCATATGTTAACTTGCTTTGAGGTGCAGCAACCATTGTTTGAGAAGCAGTCTTTTTTTTAACAAAGTGAGAAGGAGATGGACCATCACAGGATCAGTCTTTTCCAGAGACAGTGAGGGAGGATGGTGATCCTGGAGAGAACTTTGTCAAATGGTGCTGTATTTGAATCTGTATAATGCAGAGCGGATATAGGTATAGGATGTCATGGAAAGGATGGCCTCTCTTGTAGATATCTACATGATAAGGCAAATGGAGCTTTTGTATTTAAAAAGAAAGAAACTTTGGCTATCTGCAATCTAACATAACACTTATCTCAGCGAGGCTGTTATCCCCAGGGTGTAAGGGACCTTTCTTCTATTGAACAAACAATGTTCAGCACAATAAAACATGATTCCGATCAATGGGTTGGAGATCCTTCAAGAGCAGTTTATTGTTCAGTGTCCAGTGTCCTCGACATGCCGCACTTGTGGCAGTGTGCAGAGAACAAGTCACAGTGATGATAACAGACTCGTCCAGTGACAAGAGGACAGTTCAGAAGCTAGTCCCTGATGGTGAGACAATGAGATTTAAAAATGCCTTGGCCTCATAATTTAGAGGAGATCTATGAGACACTTTTAATGGGAGAAACGAAATGTGGAACATGCTAAGATTACAGGACTAGAGGACACAGCCGGAACAATTTATTTTAAATTCCCAATTTATTTAAATTCTCAAACTTTGCTGAGAGAATTTGAACTTGTAAAATTAAACCAGAACCATAGTGACTGACAGCACAGTCTGAAGTACTTTAGAATTGCAACTAATGTTGTAACATAGGAAACTCAACAGTCATGTTGCAAGTTTGCACAAACAGCATCAACATAACTGACCAGGTAACGGACCTTCCTGCCCTATTTTATCCTGATGTCACCCAGAATGAGAGAAAGGGAAGGATTAGGGGTGAGGAAAGTGGATGGCATGGCTGTTAGTGCTGGTATGGGTGGACAAATGCAGTGAAATGTTCAGAGCGAGTGAGCAGACGATTCAGGGTCTGTGCAGAGTTTGCAGTGTATGAGATTAGGGAAAGTGAGAGCCAGTGAGTGAAGATCTTATGGTGATTGTGACAGGTGCAGAGTGTGAGCTTTAGTAGGAAGTGACTGCAGTAGCAGAGTTAGAGAGAGGGGGAGGTAGCAGGGAGAAGAGTATCACAGTCACTGGCTGACTGTCTCAGATGGCACAGTTCTGACTGGTGACCTCTGCCAGCGTCTGTTGACATGGACTCCTTTGTTGCTCTGCCAGAATGAGGATGCCCCTCCTTTGCACCAAAACCTCCACCAGTGCTTCCAGATCTCCACCAGAGAATTGCAGTGCCATCTTCTCCTTTTCCAGCACAGTCTGAATCTGCCCTTCAATGAGCAGGGCAGGAATACTGTCCAGGTGGACAGTGGCTTTGAAAGGGGATCGAGAGGCTTGGTTTGCTGGTCGGATATCCTCTGAGTGGCTAGTTGCTTTGGAAACAGCACATGGTAAGGTGGGTATAGAATTAGATGAAGGGAATGCTGGAAGGGTAATCTAGATAGTTCTTGAGGATTTGGTAAGATACAGCAAGAATTTGGGGTGGTACAGTAGCTCAGTAGTTCACACTGCTGTCTCACAGTGCCATGGACCCGGGTTCGATTTCACCCTTGGGCGACTGTGTGTGTTGACATTTCTCTTGTGTCTCCGTGAATTTCCTCCGGGTACTCTGCTTTCCTCACACAGTCGCAAGATGTGCAGGTTCGGTGGATTGGCCATGCTAAATTGCCCACAGTGTCCAGGGATGAATAGGTAAGGTGGATTAGCCATGGGAAATGTAGGGTTACAGAGATAGGGTGAGCGGGTGTTTCTGGGTTGGATGCTGCTCTTCGGAGGGTGGATGTGGACTCAGTGTGCCACGTGGCCTGGTTCCACACAGTAGGGATTCTATACCACTAGGCCTCATGGTGAGAAGGTCAGAAAAAGGAGGTGGAATTTGGCTGATAAGAATAGGACCAGCACGGGAGGATCTCAGATCAGAAGAATAATAACCGGAAGGGGCAGCAGTCACTAAATATTAGTGATTGTGTGGGGCCTGGTATTAATCAGAGATGAGAGAAACATGTTGAATGGGTGAGTTCAATCTGTATTCAGACTGTGAAAACCAACTGAGTGCTAAAACTGCAGAGGCCAAGTTTGTGGAGTGTGTTCGGGATGGTTTTCTAGTAAGAGGATAACTAAATAACATGCTATTTAGCTCTGGTATTATGTTATGAAAAAGGGCTAATTAACAATCTTGTTTGGAACGATTGGCCACAATGGGTGATAGAATTTTAAAGGTGTCACACTTAATTTAGGGAAATTATGAAGACCTGATGTTGACCTGGATTGGGGGAATACATGGTATGACTGTACATAGGCAATGGATAGTCTTTAAATAAGAATTACATGGTTTACAGCAACTATACTTTCCTTAAGATGCAAAAACTCAAAAACAGTCAACCATGACTAACAGCAGAAGTTCAGGATTGTATAAGATTACAAGAAAATGCTTATAAAGTTGCCAGCAATAGCAGTAGTTCCAAGGACCGGAATGCAGCAACAAAGAATTTGAATGATATCTCGCAAAAAGACATTAAAACCAAACTGTTAAAAGTTCCTGTGGATATGTGGAAAGGAAAAAAACACTTGGATCAAATAATATGGACCAATCACAGTCTTGAGTCAGGAGAATTTTTAATGAGGAATAGAGAAATGGCAGAAAAGTTGAATGACTCATTTGCATCTGTTTTCACTGAGGAAGTTACAAGAAATCTCTCAGCAGTAGAGATCAAAGTGGTTATTGTGAATGAGGAATTGAAGGAAATTAATGTCAATAAGAGTATGAATGGGGCTGAGAGTTAATAAATCTTCAGGATCTGATGGTCCACATCCCAGAGGATTAAAGTGGTTAGCACTGCTGCCTCACAGCGCTAGAGATCCGGGTTCAATTCCCGCCTCAGGCGACTCTCTGTGTGGAGTTTGCACATTCTCCCCGTGTCTGTGTGGGTTTCCTCCGAGTGCTCCGGTTTCCTCGCACAGTCCAAAGATGTGCAGGTCAGGTGAATTGGCCATGCTAAATTGCCCGTAGTGTTAGGTGAAGGGGTAAATGTAGGAAAAATGGGTCTGGGTGGGTTACGCTTCGGCGGGTCAGGGTGGACTTGTTGGGCCGAAGGGCCTGTTTCCACACTGTAGGGAATCTAATCTAATCTAAAAGGAGGTGACTGTAGAGATAATTGATATATTAGTGGAGGAAGTGGTGGAGGCCGGTACGATTACAACATTTCAAAGGCATCTGGATGGGTATATGAATAAAAAGAGTTTAGAGGGATATGGGCCATGTGCTGGCAAATGGGTACTAGATTAAATTAGGATATCTGGTCCGCAGGATGAGTTGTACTGAAGGGTCTGTTTCCGTGCTGTACAGCTCAGTGATTCTAAAACTACAATGCAGTGTCGCCTGGATTGGTATTATGGGACTGGGACTTTGGAGGGCAAAATCAAATTGATTAATTTATCTTACTCTGCCGGGTAATCTGAGTAGACTGACCTTTGATAACGATTTTGCCATTCAATAGTCAATTGAAATATAACTGAGGAATTGCTCAAAGTCAGATGGGAATACACAACTCATTAAATCAATTGTGTCTGTGTCTGACTACTGACCTTTATCTCATACGTCTTAAATTTGGAAACAACTGCAAGGGGTGAATGGGGCAAGCTATCTAATGCCTCTTGAATCAAGCAACAATTCAGTAAAACATAGCAATTGTACAAGTAATAGTTAAAACCTGGACATTCCTTCTCACAACGCTAGGTCAGGCAAAGACTTTACTTTCAACAGGGAATGATCTTTCATTCCCTGGATCACGAAACCAAAACTGGAACAAATTCAACTCTCTGCTGGGGGACATGACCTCTGAAAGCACTCAAAACCAGGTCACTCAAATATGATTCCAACCCCCTCCAAATATAGCAGACCTCAAAAACCTTTGTCATGCTGAGTTTCTCCATCTTGGTACAATTCTGGCATTTCCCAGAATGTAAAGAACAATAGCTGGTTAATAATCGTTCTGATAAGTGTGCAGACTTCTTGCTGGGAGTAAGTGCTTCCAAGTACCTGTCTTTCAACCTGTCAAATAAATTACCAAAGGAATTTCCAAGATTTCAGCAGCTTAGAAAAGAATTTAGGAATCAAAACATCGGGGTCATATTCACTGATAGCGCAGAAACAAGTTACTTACATTTAAAGGCAAGATATTGAAATCGGTTTTGTATTATTTGCCATTTTGTTTCTGAAGCATTGATGTTTGCAGTTAGTTTGGTTAATATTAATATCTCTTTGATACTCTAAATGATCACAGCCATTGCAAGTCGAGAGCAGGATGGGTAAGTTGACAGGAATCATGATCAAATCTGAACACATTCAGTGCCATTGTTGAATGCCCTCCAGGGACAGGAACAGAGTTTGGATAATTTACCTTCAGTGCCAATGGACAATGAGGCTGATTCCATGAGAGACTGGGATTTGACCAGCACATTACGTTGTGTTTAGCTCAGTGTCACATCAAATGTTGTATTTGCACAGCTTTGGAGGAGGAAATTACCCATTTTGTTCATTACATTATCAGCTTTGCATGGGGTAATGGAACAAATGAGGACTGCCGGTGCTGGAGATCAGAGAAGGAGAGTATGCCTGCTGTGCTTATCCAGCGCCACATTTATCAACGTTACTTGGGGCAATAATTGATCTGGAATGTATAACCGATATACTAACCTTGAAATATAAAATGTAGAAGGAGTAGGCCATTCAGCCCATCTAGCCGGCCTCACCATTCAATATGATCATGGATGATTACCCAACTCAACGCTGTTTCTGCCTTTACCCCACATCCTTTGATCCCGAAGAACTTTATTTAATTCCTTCTTGACAACATATTTGAATATCCTTTGAAGTTATGTGCATTCAGTACAAAAACCAGTGAAAATTGTGCGCCACCACTCGTATATAAGCGCTATTCATGGAAAAAAAATTTAAACAAGCTTAAAGAGAGTCCAACTTTTCCTTCTCCATGGCTACAGTATACCACCACTAGAGATCCACTCTGGGCTACACTAGCCCACACGATACTGCCGACAGTACGTACCACTCTGGGCTGCACTGACCCACACCATATCGCCGAGAGTATGTCCCACTCTGGGCTACACTACCCCACACCATACTGCCGAGAGTACGTACCACTCTGGGCTGCACTGACCCACACCATATCGCCGAGAGTATGTCCCACTCTGGGCTACACTAGCCCACACCATACGGCCGAGGGTATGTCCCACTCTGGCCCACACCATATTGCCGAGAGTAGGTCCGGCTCTGGGCTACACTACGCCACACCATACTGCCGAGAGTCTGTCCCACTCTGGGCTACACTGGCCGACACCATACTGCAGGGGTATGTCCCACCCTGGGCTACACTAGCCCACACCACGCTGCCGAGAGTCTGTCCCACTCTGGGCTACACTGGCCGACACCATACTGCCGGGGTATGTCCCACCTGGGCTACACTAGCCCACACCACGCTACCGAGAGTATGTCCCGCTCTCGGCTAAACTGGCCCAAACCATACCACCAAGTGTATGTCCCGCTCTGGGCTACACTAGCCCACACCATACTGCCGAGAGAATCTCCTGGTCTGGGCTACACTAGCCCCCACCACACTGCCGAGAGTATGTCCCACTCTGGGCTCTGCTAGCCCACACCATACTGCCGAGAGTGCGTCACGATCTGGGCTACACTGGCCCACAACATAGTGCCGAGAATATGTCCCACTCTGGGTTAAAATAGCCCACACCATACCGCCAAGAGTATGTCGCACTCTGGGATAAACGTGCCCACACATATACTGCAGAGAGTATGTCCCGCTCTGGGCTACACTAGCCCACACCATACCGCCGAGAGTATGTCCCACTCTGGGCTACACTAGCCCACACCATACCGCAGAGAGTATGTCCCAATCTGGGCTACACTAGCCCACACCATATCGCCGTGAGTATGTCCCACTCTGGGCTACACTAGCCCACACCATACTGCCGAGAATATGTCCCACTCTGGGCTACACTAGCCCACACCATACTGCCGAGGGTATGTCCCAATCTGGGCTACACTAACCCATACCATACCGCTGAGAGTATGTCCCGCTCTGGGCTACACTGGCCCACACCATACTGACGAGAGTATGTCCCAATCTGGGCTGCACTAACCCATACCATACCGCTGAGAGTATGTCCTGCTCTGAGCTACACTGTCCCACAGCATACTGCCGAGAATATGTCCCACTCTGGGCTACACTAGCCCACACCATACTGCCGAGGGTATGTCCCAATCTGGGCTACACTAACCCATACCATACCGCTGAGAGTATGTCCTGCTCTGAGCTACACTGTCCCACAGCATACTGCCGAGAGTATGTCCCAATCTGGGCTACACTAACCCATACCATACCGCTGAGAGTATGTCCCGCTCTGGGCTACACTGGCCCACACCATACTGACGAGAGTATGTCCCACTCTGGGCTACACTAGCCCACACCATATCGCCGAGAGTATGTCCCACTCTGGGCTACACTAGCCCACACCATACTGCCGAGAGTATGTCCCACTCTGGGCGACACTAGCCCACACCATACTGACGAGAGTATGTCCCACTCCGGGCTACACTAGCCCACACCATATCGCCGAGAGTATGTCCCACTCTGGGCTACACTAGCCCACACCATATCGCCGAGAGTATGTCCCACTCTGGGCTACACTAGCCCACACCATATCGCCGAGAGTATGTCCCATTCTGGGCTACACTAACCCACACCATACTGCCGAGAGTATGTCCCACTCTGGACAACACAAGCACACGCCATACCTCCGAGAGTTTGTCCCGCTCTGGGCTACAATGGCCCACACCATACTGCCGAGAGTATGTCCCGCTCTGGGCTACAATGGCCCACACCATACTGCCAAGACTATGTCGCTCTCTGGGCTACACTGGCCCACACCATACTGCCGAGAATATGTCCCACTCTGGGCTAAACTAGCTCACACCATACTGCCAAGAATATATCCCGCTCTGGGCTATACTAGCCCACACCATACGGCCGAGAGTCTGTCCCACTCAGGGCTACACTGGCCCACACCATACTGCAGTGACTATGTCCCACAATCGGTTACACTGGCTCACGCCATACTGCTGAGGTGACGTCCCAGCTGGGATACACTGGCCCATGCCATACTGCCAATAGTATGTCCTACCCTGGGCTACACTAGCCCACACCATACCGCCGAGAGTATGTCCTGCTCTGAGCTACACTGTCCCACAGCATACTGCCGAGAGTATGTCGTACTCTGGGATACACTAGCTCACACCATACTGCTGAGATTATGTCTCGCTCTGGGCGACATTATCCCACACCATACTGCTGAGAGTATGTCCCACTCTGGGCTACACTAGCTGACAGCATACTGCTAAGATTAAGTGCCACTCTGGGCGACACTGTCCCAAGCATACTGGCGAGAGTATGTCCCACTCTGGGCGACACTCGCCCAAAACATTCTGCCGAGGGTATGTCCCACTCTGGGCTACACTACCCCACACCATACTGCCGAGAGTACGTACCACTCTGGGCTGCACTGGCCCACACCATACTGCCGAGAATATATCCCACTCTGGGCTACACTAGCCCACACCATACCGCCGAAAATATGTCCCACTCTGGGCTACACTAGCCCACACCATACTGCCGAGAATATGTCCCACCCTGGGCTACACTAGCCCACACCATACTGCCGAGAGTATGTCCTGCTCTGGGCTACACTAGCCTACAACATACTGCCAAGATAATGTCCCGCTCTGAGCTACACTGCCCAACACCATACCGCCGAGAATATGTCCCACTCTGGGCTCTGCTAGCCCACACCTTACTGCCGAGAGTGTGTCACGATCTGGGCTACACTGGCCCACACCATAGTGCCGAGAATATGTCCCACTCTGGGTTAAAATAGCCCACACCATACAGCCGAGAGTATGTCGCACTCTGGGATAAATGTGCCCACACATATACTGCAGAGAGTATGTCCCGCTCTGGGCTACAATGGCCCACACCATACCGCCGAGAGTATGTCCCACTCTGGGCTACACTAGCCCACACTATACCGCAGAGAGTATGTCCCACTCTGGGCTACACTAGCCCACACCATACCGCAGAGAGTATGTCCCACTCTGGGCTACACTACCCCACACCATACTGCCGAGAGTATGTCCCGCTCTGGGCTACAATGGCCCACACCATACTGCCGAGAGTATGACCCGCTCTGGGCTACACTAGCCCACACCATACGGCCGAGGGTATGTCCCACTCTGGCCCACACCATATTGCCGAGAGTAGGTCCGGCTCTGGGCTACACTACGCCACACCATACTGCCGAGAGTCTGTCCCACTCTGGGCTACACTGGCCGACACCATACTGCAGGGGTATGTCCCACCCTGGGCTACACAAGCCCACACCACGCTGCCGAGAGTCTGTCCCACTCTGGGCTACACTGGCTGACACCATACTGCCGGGGTAAGTCCCACCTGGGCTACACTAGCCCACACCACGCTGCCGAGAGTATGCCCCGCTCTGGGCTACACTAGCCCACACCATACTGCCGAGAATATGTCCCACTCTGGGCTACACTAGCCCACACCATACTGCCGAGAGTATGTCCTGCTCTGGGCTACACTAGCCGACAACATACTGCCGAGATAATGTCCCGCTCTGAGCTACACTGCCCAACACCATACTGCCGAGAGTGTGTCACGATCTGGGCTACACTGGCCCACAACATAGTGCCCAGAATATGTCCCACTCTGGGTTAAAATAGCCCACACCATACCGCCGAGTGTATGTCGCACTCTGGGATAAACGTGCCCACACATATACTGCAGAGAGTATGTCCCGCTCTGGGCTACACTAGCCCACACCATACCGCCGAGAGTATGTCCCACTCTGGGCTACACTAGCCCACACCATACCGCAGAGAGTATGTCCCAATCTGGGCTACACTAGCCCACACCATATCGCCGTGAGTATGTCCCACTCTGGGCTACACTAGCCCACACCATACTGCCGAGAATATGTCCCACTCTGGGCTACACTAGCCCACACCATACTGCCGAGAATATGTCCCACTCTGGGCTACACTAGCCCACACCATACTGCCGAGAATATGTCCCACTCTGGGCTACACTAGCCCACACCATACTGCCGAGAGTATGTCCTGCTCTGGGCTACACTAGCCTACAACATACTGCCGAGATAATGTCCCGCTCTGAGCTACACTGCCCAACACCATACCGCCGAGAGTATGTCCCACTCTGGGCTCTGCTAGCCCACACCATACTGCCGAGAGTGTGTCACGATCTGGGCTACACTGGCCCACAACATAGTGCCAAGAAAATGTCCCACTCTGGGTTAAAATAGCCCACACCATACCGCCGAGAGTATGTCGCACTCTGGGATAAACGTGCCCACACATATACTGCAGAGAGTATGTCCCGCTCTGGGCTACACTAGCCCACACCATACCGCCGAGAGTATGTCCCACTCTGGGCTACACTGTCCCACAGCATACTGCCGAGAGTATGTCCCAATCTGGGCTACCATAGCCTACACCATACTGTCAAGAGTATGTCCCACTCTGGGCTCCACTAGCCCACCTACCATACTGACGAGAGTATGTCCCACTCTGGGCTACACTAGCCCACACCATATCGCCGAGTGTATGTCCCACTCTGGGCTACACTAGCCCACACCATACTGCCGAGAGTATGTCCCACTCTGGGCTACACTAACCCACACCATACCGCAGAGAGTATGTCCCACTCTGGGCTACACTAGCCCACACCATATCGCCGAGAGTATGTCCCACTCTGGGCTACACTAGCCCACACCATATCGCCGAGAGTATGTCCCACTCTGGGCTACTCTAGCCCACACCATACCTCCGAGAGTTTGTCCCGCTCTGGGCTACACTGGCCCACACCATAGTGCCGAGAGTATGTCCCGCTCTGGGCTACAATGGCCCACACCATACTGCCAAGACTATGTCGCTCTCTGGGCTACACTGGCCCACACCATACTGCCGAGAATATGTCCCACTCTGGGCTAAACTAGCTCACACCATACTGCCAAGAATATATCCCGCTCTGGGCTATACTAGCCCACACCATACGGCCGAGAGTCTGTCCCACTCTGGGCTACACTGGCCCACACCATACTACAGCGACTATGTCCCACAATCGGTTACACTGGCTCACGCCATACTGCTGTGGTTACGTCCCAGCTGGGCTACACTGGCCCACGCCATACTGCCAATAGTATGTCCTACCCTGGGCTACACTAGCCCACACCATACCGCCGAGCGTATGTCCTGCTCTGAGCTACACTGTCCCACAGCATACTGCCGAGAGTATGTCGTACTCTGGGATACACTAGCTCACACCATACTGCTGAGAGTATGTCCCACTCTGGGCTACACTAGCTGACAGCATACTGCTAAGATTAAGTGCCACTCTGGGCGACACTGTCCCAAGTATACTGGCGAGAGTATGTCCCACTCTGGACAACACAAGCACACACCATACCTCCGAGAGTTTGTCCCGCTCTGGGCTACACTGTCCCACAGCATACTGCTGAGAGTATGTCCCGCTCTGGGCTACACTGGCCCACACCATACTGCCGAGAGTATGTCCCGCTCTGGGCTACAATGGCCCACACCATACTGCCAAGAGTATGTCCCACTCTGGGATACACTAGCCCACACCATACTGCCGAGAGTATGTCCCGCTCTGGGCTACAATGGCCCACACCATACTGCCAAGAGTATGTCCCACTCTGGGATACACTAGCCCACACCTACTGCCGAAAATATGTCCCACTCTGGGCTACACTAGCCCACACCATACTGCCGAGAATATGTCCCACTCTGGGCTACACTAGCCCACACCATACTGCCGAGAATATGTCCCACTCTGGGCTACACTAGCCCACACCATACTGCCGAGAGTATGCACCACTCTGGGCTACACTAGCCCACACCATACTGCCGAGAATATGTCCCACTCTGGGCTACACTAGCCCACACCATACTGCCGAGAATATGTCCCACTCTGGGCTACACTACCCCACACCATACTGCCGAGAGTATGTCCCGCTCTGGGCTACAATGGCCCACACCATACTGCCGAGAGTATGACCCGCTCTGGGCTACACTAGCCCACACCATACGGCCGAGGGTATGTCCCACTCTGGCCCACACCATATTGCCGAGAGTAGGTCCGGCTCTGGGCTACACTACGCCACACCATACTGCCGAGAGTCTGTCCCACTCTGGGCTACACTGGCCGACACCATACTGCAGGGGTATGTCCCACCCTGGGCTACACTAGCCCACACCACGCTGCCGAGAGTCTGTCCCACTCTGGGCTACACTGGCTGACACCATACTGCCGGGGTAAGTCCCACCTGGGCTACACTAGCCCACACCACGCTGCCGAGAGTATGCCCCGCTCTGGGCTACACTAGCCCACACCATACTGCCGAGAATATGTCCCACTCTGGGCAACACTAGCCCACACCATACTGCCGAGAATATGTCCCACTCTGGGCTACACTAGCCCACACCATACTGCCGAGAATATGTCCCACTCTGGGCTACACTAGCCCACACCATACTGCCGAGAATATGTCCCACTCTGGGCTACACTAGCCCACACCATACTGCCGAGAGTATGTCCTGCTCTGGGCTACACTAGCCTACAACATACTGCCGAGATAATGTCCCGCTCTGAGCTACACTGCCCAACACCGTACCGCCGAGAGTATGTCCCACTCTGGGCTCTGCTAGCCCACACCATACTGCCGAGAGTGTGTCACGATCTGGGCTACACTGGCCCACAACATAGTGCCCAGAATATGTCCCACTCTGGGTTAAAATAGCCCACACCATACCGCCGAGAGTATGTCGCACTCTGGGATAAACGTGCCCACACATATACTGCAGAGAGTATGTCCCGCTCTGGGCTACACTAGCCCACACCATACCGCCGAGAGTATGTCCCACTCTGGGCTACACTAGCCCACACCATACCGCAGAGAGTATGTCCCAATCTGGGCTACACTAGCCCACACCATATCGCCGTGAGTATGTCCCACTCTGGGCTACACTAGCCCACACCATACTGCCGAGAATATGTCCCACTCTGGGCTACACTAGCCCACACCATACTGCCGAGAATATGTCCCACTCTGGGCTACACTAGCCCACACCATACTGCCGAGAATATGTCCCACTCTGGGCTACACTAGCCCACACCATACTGCCGAGAGTATGTCCTGCTCTGGGCTACACTAGCCTACAACATACTGCCGAGATAATGTCCCGCTCTGAGCTACACTGCCCAACACCATACCGCCGAGAGTATGTCCCACTCTGGGCTCTGCTAGCCCACACCATACTGCCGAGAGTGTGTCACGATCTGGGCTACACTGGCCCACAACATAGTGCCAAGAATATGTCCCACTCTGGGTTAAAATAGCCCACACCATACCGCCGAGAGTATGTCGCACTCTGGGATAAACGTGCCCACACATATACTGCAGAGAGTATGTCCCGCTCTGGGCTACACTAGCCCACACCATACCGCCGAGAGTATGTCCCACTCTGGGCTACACTAGCCCACACCATACCTCCGAGAGTTTGTCCCGCTCTGGGCTACACTGTCCCACAGCATACTGCCGAGAGTATGTCCCAATCTGGGCTACCATAGCCTACACCATACTGTCAAGAGTATGTCCCACTCTGGGCTCCACTAGCCCACACCATACTGACGAGAGTATGTCCCACTCTGGGCTACACTAGCCCACACCATATCGCCGAGTGTATGTCCCACTCTGGGCTACACTAGCCCACACCATACTGCCGAGAGTATGTCCCACTCTGGGCTACACTAACCCACACCATACCGCAGAGAGTATGTCCCACTCTGGGCTACACTAGCCCACACCATATCGCCGAGAGTATGTCCCACTCTGGGCTACACTAGCCCACATCATATCGCCGAGCGTATGTCCCACTCTGGGCTACACTAGCCCACACCATACCTCCGAGAGTTTGTCCCGCTCTGGGCTACACTGGCCCACACCATAGTGCCGAGAGTATGTCCCGCTCTGGGCTACAATGGCCCACACCATACTGCCAAGACTATGTCGCTCTCTGGGCTACACTGGCCCACACCATACTGCCGAGAATATGTCCCACTCTGGGCTAAACTAGCTCACACCATACTGCCAAGAATATATCCCGCTCTGGGCTATACTAGCCCACACCATACGGCCGAGAGTCTGTCCCACTCTGGGCTACACTGGCCCACACCATACTACAGCGACTATGTCCCACAATCGGTTACACTGGCTCACGCCATACTGCTGAGGTTACGTCCCAGCTGGGCTACACTGGCCCACGCCATACTGCCAATAGTATGTCCTACCCTGGGCTACACTAGCCCACACCATACCGCCGAGAGTATGTCCTGCTCTGAGCTACACTGTCCCACAGCATACTGCCGAGAGTATGTCGTACTCTGGGATACACTAGCTCACACCATACTGCTGAGAGTATGTCCCACTCTGGGCTACACTAGCTGACAGCATACTGCTAAGATTAAGTGCCACTCTGGGCGACACTGTCCCAAGTATACTGGCGAGAGTATGTCCCACTCTGGACAACACAAGCACACACCATACCTCCGAGGGTTTGTCCCGCTCTGGGCTACACTGTCCCACAGCATACTGCTGAGAGTATGTCCCGCTCTGGGCTACACTGGCCCACACCATACTGCCGAGAGTATGTCCCGCTCTGGGCTACAATGGCCCACACCATACTGCCAAGAGTATGTCCCACTCTGGGATACACTAGCCCACACCATACTGCCGAGAGTATGTCCCGCTCTGGGCTACAATGGCCCACACCATACTGCCAAGAGTATGTCCCACTCTGGGATACACTAGCCCACACCTACTGCCGAAAATATGTCCCACTCTGGGCTACACTAGCCCACACCATACTGCCGAGAATATGTCCCACTCTGGGCTACACTAGCCCACACCATACTGCCGAGAATATGTCCCACTCTGGGCTACACTAGCCCACACCATACTGCCGAGAGTATGCACCACTCTGGGCTACACTAGCCCACACCATACTGCCGAGAATATGTCCCACTCTGGGCTACACTAGCCCACACCATACTGCCGAGAATATGTCCCACTCTGGGCTACACTAGCCCACACCATACTGCCGAGAATATGTCCCACTCTGGGATACACTAGCCCACACCATACTGCCGAGAATATGTCCCACTCTGGGTGACACTAGCCCACACCATACTGCCGAGATAATGTCCCGCTCTGAGCTACACTGCCCAACACCATACCGCTGAGAGTGTGTCCCACTCTGGGCTCTGCTAGCCCACACCATACTGCCGAGAGTGTGTCACGATCTGGGCTACATTGGCCCACAACATAGTGCCGAAAATATGTCCCACTCTGGACAACACAAGCACACACCATACCGCCGAGAGTATGTCGCACTCTGGGCTCCACTGTCCCACAGCATACTGCAAAGAGTATGTCCCGCTCTGGGCTACACTGGCCCACACCATACTGCCGAGAGTATGTCCCGCTCTGGGCTACACTACCCCACACCATACTGCCAAGAGTATGTCCCGCTCTGGGCTACACTACCCCACACCATACTGCCGAGAGTATGTCCCGCTCTGGGCTACAATGGCCCACACCATACTGCCGAGAGTATGTCCCGCTCTGGGCTACACTAACCCACACCATACCGCCGAGAGTATGTCCCACTCTGGGCTACACTAGCCCACACCATACCGCAGAGAGTATGTCCCACTCTGGGCTACACTAGCCCACACCATATCGCGGAGAGTATGTCCCACTCTGGGCTACACTAGCCCACACCATATCGCCGAGAGTATGTCCCACTCTGGGCTACACTAACCCACACCATACCGCCAAGAGTATGTGCCACTCTGGGCTACACTAACCCACATCATACCGCCGAGAGTATGTCCCACTCTGGGCTACACTAGCCCACACCATACCTCTGAGAGTTTGTCCCGCTCTAGGCTACACTGTCCCACAGCATACTGCCGAGAGTATGTTCCGCTCTGGGCTACACTACCCCACACCATACTGCCGAGAGTACGTCCCGCTCTGGGCTACAATGGCCCACACCATACTGTCGAGAATATGTCCCACTCTGGGCTACACTAGCCCACACCATACTGCCGAGAATATGTCCCACTCTGGGCTACACTAGCCCACACCATACTGCCGAGAATATGTCCCACTCTGGGCTACACTAGCCCACACCATACTGCCGAGAATATGTCCCACTCTGGGCTACACTAGCCCACACTATACTGCCGAGAATATGTCCCACTCTGGGCTACACTAGCCCACACCATACTGCCGAGAATATGTCCCACTCTGGGCTACACTAGCCCACACCATACTGTCGAGAATATGTCCCACTCTGGGCTACACTAGCCCACAGCATACTGCCGAGAGTATGCCCCACTCTGGGCTACACCAGCCCACACCATACTGCCGAGAATATGTCCCACTCTGGGCTACACTAGCCCACACCATACTGCCGAGAATATGTCCCACTCTGGGCTACACTAGCCCACACCATACTGCCGAGAATATGTCCCACTCTGGGCTACACTAGCCCACACCATACTGCCGAGAGTATGTCCTGCTCTGGGCTACACTAGCCTACAACATACTGCCGAGATAATGTCCCGCTCTGAGCTACACTGCCCAACACCATACCTCCGAGAGTATGTCCCACTCTGGGCTCTGCTAGCCCACACCATACTGCCGAGAGTGTGTCTCACAATCTGGGCTACACTGGCCCTCAACATAGTGCCGAGAATATGTCCCACTCTGGGTTAAAATAGCCCACACCATACCGCCGAGTGTATGTCGCACTCTGGGATAAACGTGCCCACACATATACTGCAGAGAGTATGTCCCGCTCTGGGCTACAATGGCCGACACCATACTGCCAAGAATATATCCCGCTCTGGGCTATACTAGCCCACACCATACGGCCGGGAGTATGTCCCACTCTGGGCTACACTGGCCCACACCATACTGCAGCGACTATGTCCCACATTCGGTTACACTGGCTCACGCCATACTGCTGAGGTTACGTCCCAGCTGGTCTACACTGGCCCACGCCATACTGCCAATAGTATGTCCTACCCTGGGCTACACTGGCCCATGCCATAGTGCAAAGTGTATGTCTAACTCTGGGCTACACTAGCCCACACCATACCGCTGAGAGTATGTCCTGCTCTGACCTACACTGTCCCACAGCATACTGCCGAGAGTATGTCGTATTCTGGACTACACTAGCTCACACCATACTGCTGAGATTATGTCTCGCTCTGGGCGACATTATCCCACACCATACTGCTGAGAGTATGTCCCACTCTGGGCTACACTAGCTGACAGCATACTGCTAAGAATAAGTGCCACTCTGGGCGACACTGTCCCAAGCATACTGGCGAGAGTATGTCCCACTCTGGGCTACACTCGCCCAAAACATTCTGCCGAGGGTATGTCCCGCTCTGGGCTATACTAGCCCACACCATACTGCCGAGAATATGTCCCACTCTGGGATACAATGGCCCACACCATACTGCCGAGAATATGTCCCACTCAGGGCTACACTGGCCCACGCCATACTGTCGAGATTATGTCCCACTCTGGGCTACAATAGCCCACACCATACTGCCGAGAGTGTGTCCCACTCTGGGTTAAAATAGCCCACACCAAACCGCCGAGAGTATGTCCCACTCTGGGCTACACTAGTCCACACCTTATTGCCAAGAATATGTCCCGCTCTGGGATATGCTAGCCCGCACCATACTGCCGAGAGTATGTCCTATTCGGAGTTACACTGGCCCACATTATACTGCCGAGAGTATGTCCCACTCTGGGCTACACTAGCCCACACCATTCTGCCGACAGTATGTCCTGCTCTGGGCTACACTGGCCCACGCCATACTGTCGAGATTATGTCCCACTCTGTGTTACACTAGTCCGCACAATACAGCCGAGAGTATATCCTGCTCTGGGCTACACTGGCCCACACCATACTGCCAAGTGTATGTCCCACTCTGGGCTACACTAGCCCATGCCATACTGCAGAGAGTATGTCTAATTCTGAACTACACTAGCCCACACCATATCTGCCGAGAGTATGTCCCGCTCAGGGCTAGACTGGACACACCATACCACCAAGCATATCTCCCACTCTGGTCTACACACCATACTGCCAGGAGTGTGTCCCAATCTGGGCTACACTAGCCCACACCATACTGCTGAGAAAATGTCCCACTCTGGGCTACACTGGCTCACACCATACTGCCGAGAGTATGTCCCACTGTGGGATACCCTAGCCCACACCACGCTGCCGACAGTATGTCCCGCTCTGGGCAATACTAGCCCACACCATACTGCAGAGAGTATGTCCGCTCTGGGTTACACTGGCCAACACCATACTGCCGAGAGTAGGTCCCA